>NC_058097.1:38292500-38610000 GCF_020171115.1 Neogale vison
TGTGCCGGGAGACCAGGGAACGTGGCTGGGCAGGAGCACTGAACAAGGCAGGGAGAAGAAGGTTGGCCGTTCCCTGCCTTCGAAAGAGCTGAACGCCAGGTGTGGGGAGTATGAGGCCTCCAGGCCAGTGTGGCGGGCACAGCGGGTGCCAGTGTCCCCCCTTTGCTCGGCCCAGCAGCCCTGCCCTGGGACAGGGGGCCTTAAACATCGTAGCTCCCCGTTTGCTCCTTCTCTCTCTCTCTCTCATCACTGCCCTTCCCGCTGAGCCCTCTTTGAAATCTGACTAAGGTTGTGAGCGCATGTCTCGGCATTTCTGGATGCAGTTTGGTATCATAGCAAAGAATCAAAGGATATTTGCTATCACTTTAAAGTATGTTTCTCTCCCTCTTCCTCTGAGCACCTGACCCCACAATCATCGCTGGCTTTGAAATAATAGGCCCATCATAATTATGGGAATTAGTCTGGAGGCTTCTGCCTTATTTGCTCAACCGAGGTTACTGAGGCCGTCTTTAGGGGTGGAAAGGGTGTCTGGCAACGGCAGGGTGGGGACAGCCAGGTAGCAGGGCAGAGGGAGGGGCCTGGTGGGGAGGAGGTGCCCCCTCTGCCCAGCCCAACAGCCATGACTCTTGGGGACCTTGGTGGGCCTAGTTTCCCCGGAGAAGCTAGGGGTGAAATGCCCCACGTTTGTAAACGCTGAACCCAAATTTAGCAAGTGGACGCTCTGTGTGATGGATGTTTGCCACCTCCCTGAGTGCTGTCCCCACATTTCAAGGCAGCAGAAACAGAGGTCCAGGTACAGATAAGGACTCAGGCTAGGACATGAAGGTGGTGGGCACCGTGTGCTGTCTGTCTCCGGCTCCAAGTCCCCGGCTCCGGGGTCCGAACACGTCAGACTCTTGCATCAGCATGCCGCCCACACTGCCTGCCACTTTCCAGAGGCTTCCGCGTGCCCTTGGCCAAGGATGGCAGGCAGCCGCACTGTGCCTTCGAACCTGTGGTGCACAGCCTGATTCAGTCACTGCTCGGAGCACGCAGGGCTGAGCGCCGCTGTCACCTGGCAGCTGGCTCGGTCACCTCCCCTTCCGGGCTGTGGGGCAGCGGCAGGGTGGCGGCCCGAGGCTGGGCGGGCAGCCGTCCTTCCAGAGGGCGGCTCTGCTGTTCTTCCAGGGTTTTAAGGGAATAGACCGAGAGTTAATGCAGAACTCTTTCTTTGACTTAATTTATTATAATGTATGTGGCTAAAATGTAGATCACACTGCTGTTTGGATCTCCGTTTTGATTCCCAAAATTGCAATCATGGTAGGTGGATTATAACCATGCTTTAACATACAGATGAGGAAATGTATTCCTGTGCAATTTTCCCCTAAGGAGAAGTCAGAGGATCAGGGGCAGGAGTATTGAATAACCTTGCAACACTTAGTTGTCTCTCTCGGTTATGGGAGAGAAATTAGCATCACAGGACGATATGTGTTGTAAATGTAGCCCTGCGTGGAATATTCCTGAGGAAGAGTCTCCAAAGAGAACACGGGAACTGATTTTCCATGCGAAAGGAAAAGTCACCAGGATCCGATCTAGCAACGTGGCGTCGCCCTTGTCAAATTGTTGTTTGTCCAAAAAAGACCGCGTGCCTACTATGTGCCAGGCGCCTGGCTAGAGGCTGCGGATTCCAAGGGAAAACCAGACAGACCAAAGATTTGCTGGGGGAAGCGAGCGTAACAGTCACCCCTGTGTGATGCCCACCAAGGGGTGAGCTGGGAGGGGGACAGGGGAGGGGCTGGGAGGCTCTGAGCACCTGCAGGGCCAGGGTTCCAGGCTGACGGAAAGGAGCATGTAGGGAGCATCCCACAGATGGGGAAGCAGAGCCCTCTTTCCCAATCAGGTAGTGTGTGCAGAGCACCCCCCCCTCTCTCCTCCCCAGGAACGTATGTCCGGGCAGACTCTTACCTCGGGCCCCGACACTCAGCAAGAAGTAGAGACAGAACGGACGGCCTGATGCGCTACCCCGGGGCGTGGCCTCTGCTCTCCCAGCAGCACAGCCATCCGGGGCCAGCACCTGCCCCGCTTCTTGCGTGCAACCCAAGGTTCTGTTTCCCTGAATCACGCCCCCCCTACCTGCCCCCCAGCATCTAGGACAGGGCTCCTGGAGCACTCAAACCACACCCAGTGTCTGATGTCTGTGCGGACAGGTGCTGGGTCCTGGCCAGGGCAGGCGTGGACAAGAAAGGCCTTGGGACAAGAGAAATTGTGAACAGTCTTGAACAGCAAATGGGGCAGGTGCAGCTCCGGTGAGCAGGCTCTGTTCCCCTTGATGGGAGTCGGGCTCTGGCAGTAGGAACCTTGCAGGGTCTCAAGGAGAGGCCCGAGGAGTACCCTGACACCCCAGGGTAAGTGGCTGGACTGACAAGAGGCGGGGCTCTGCAGAGGCCAGACTCTCAGGGTCTCCCCTCCCCTCGGGGGAGAGCCGGCTGCGGCCCATCCCCCCCAGCGCAGGCCACCAGCCTGCAGTGCGATGTCATCTGGCAGGTCCGCAGAGGCCAGCCAAGAACTTAAAAGGAAACGATGACTTCCTTTATTTACACATTGCTCGGTATTTACTGAGCACCTGTTCTGTGCTGCGAAGCTTTAGAGACACCAAGGTGAGAAAACTAAACTCCGTCCCAGCCTTTAAAAGAGTGGACCTTCTAGAGGGAGCATCCGAAATGAGGCAGGCATCATGCTCGTGGACCAAGTCCCAGACTCTGGGTGATGTTGTGAGCCTTGGGTTCTGGGGTGATCCCAAAGTCAGAAAACATCTCCCAGAGGAAATGTCCTTGGGGCGGAACCCTCAAGATCGAGTGGGATGAATCAGACAAGCAGGGGGTGGTGGTGGGCCTGTGGAGTCTGGGGTTTGTGCTTTGAAGTGGGACCCGAGTCGGGTGAGCTTCCGAGGTTCATCAGGAGAAAGGTTCTCGCCTTTCTCCAGAGCCAGGAGAGCGGGCTCGGGATTCTCACGATGTTCTGGGGATACCTCTGGACAGATCCAGAGCAGGCCAGGTTGGGGCCCCCCTAAGCCTTGTTGAGGGAAGTTTCCAGCTCAGGTCATACACTCAGTCCCAGGTCACCGCCCTGTGCCCAGAGGACAACTGAAGGCTCTTCCTCCGTCTTCGGGTGTCCTTTCCCAGGACGGTGCCCGGGCTGGTCAGAAGGAGTGTGAGCTCCAATCTCCATGCTGCAGTGGGCAGCTAGGGCAGAGACGGTTAGACGCAGCTGCCCATCGTCCCTAATACTGGCCGTCTCGTGGATAGATGGAGTGAAGCTTGGGGAGGCCTGAGCCTCCCAAGACACTGTCTGCTCCTCTGTCTCCATCATCCCAGTCCTCTACCTCCCTGGAGGTTTTCCTCCGGTCCCTGGCCCCACTGCTCACCTCAAAGGGACATTTGGAGTAAGTTGGTCATGTCTAGGCAGTGCCTGGACGACAGGGGGTGTATAAACTATGACATAGGGACTAGAAAATGTAGGCGTGATGGAGCCTCGTGCTTGGATTTCCCACCCCACTGGCTGGTGGCACTTGGCACGGGGGACATGATCGTCCCAGTCTGGCAGTGTGAATCCTCCTGGGAATTCCTGGGGAGGGAAGTGCTGGCCATTTGACAGGCTCCCATGGTGATCCCCTTCGATGGACCATTACCTGCCAGGTTCTCTTGGTTTTCTGTGTTGTTGAGTGTTTGGGATCTCGGTGGAGGAGGGGACTGTTCGTTGAGAATCTACCTGATGCCTTTTCCTCATACTATTTTATTTGGTTTTTGCAAGAGATTGCAAAGTACGTGCCATTCCTCCCACTTTACAAACCATGACTGGAGGCTGGGCCAGCCTCGGAAACATTTGCCCAGCACCCGGAGTGGCAGGGCCAGACCGGAAGCCAGTGACGGTCCTCCCCTGCCACGGCGACTCTGTGGGATGTCAGGGGCATTAAGGCTTTGCAAAGCCACTATTTCATGAGATGCTCCATTTCCTTTGTGATATGTACCATTATCCAATGATTATGTAGTTGTACCTACAAGGGGCCCAAGGCTCACAGAGGGGTCACAGTGTGCTCGGGAATCACAGAACGGAGAACCTGAACTCAGGTCTTGGAGTCCAACAGATGGCAGTGTCGGGAGCTGGTCCCTTCAGGCCAGGCAGTCTCCGAGCCAGCCTGGAGGCCTCGCGGACACCCTGCTCTGGCCTGCTGTCCCCGTCCCCCAGAAACGAGGCTTCTTGTTGCCACCCCTCCTCCCTGGAGGCTCCTTACACGACACCCTCGTCCTGCTTAGTCTGCTCCTTGGCCCCTAGTGGGATTCCTTTGGACGCGTCTGTGGGATTCGCAGAGTCTGGAAAGTTCCCTTTGAGAAATTTGCCAACATTTGATACTTTTATCTGCGATCAAAGGAAGAAGGAGCAGGCTTGACCTTCCTGTTAGAGGACGCTTGCTACCCAGGAAGCTGGTTCCGCCGGGAGCTAGGGTCAGTTCATTTGTTCAAGAACCATTCCCGGGCTCGTGTGTCGGGTGAAGAGCGGTGTGTCACCTACTACATGCCAGATGTGGAGGAAGAGGAACCGCAGCCTTGTTCTCCGCCAGCCACATCTGGAAGGAAAGCTGGTATCAGGAAAGAACGAAATCCAGGCTCTTCCCCCCAGCCAGAAAAGCAGAGGAAGCCTCGCTCAGGATTGAACTGGTTGCTCTCCAGTAACACGCCCGATACATCACTGGGTAAGGTCACCCGAGCGGATGTCAAGAACTGCCAGGCTCTTCCCAATTCCCGCAAGAGGGGAAACAGTGAAAACTTTGCTAAAAGTGCCTTAGCCATATTTGCAACCGTCCACTGCCTTTCCAGTAGCCTTGCCTCGCCGGATGGGGACACGGGACAGGAAGGACCATTCCCCAGGGCGTCTGGCTTTGTTTTGCCTGCAGGTACCAAGAGAATGGACAGTGGGGTAGCCTCGGCCATAGCTTTGGCTCCTCTGCTCTGTGGCCGGAGCCAAGGCCAAAGGTTTTGCTTTCTGGAGTTGCACCCGCTGAACAACAGATCTCCAGAAAGATCTATGTGCTGAGATGAACAAAACAGGAGAGATTATTATTATTATTATTATTATTTTTTTTTGCTAATTTTTATATGTCATCCAAAGTAATTATTATTACAGGGATTTGAAAGGTTTAGCATTTGTTCAAAAAATATTTCATTTTGATTCAGTGATAGTGTTTTTCTGATAAAGGTTCTCAAATTAAAAGGGCTGGAAGAAGTCAGTGAGGCTCAAAAATGGCAGTAACTTCAGAGCTGGCAACTGACACTTGTTTTCTGCCACTGTTTACTCTTCAATAAAAAATGCATATTTACCATAGCAACCTCCGGATCATGTGACGCCCTATCTTACCCGCTACCCTCTAAAACAGAATAGCTTCTTAAAGAAACACACACATTCTAATAGGCATGCCTTTCAGATGCAAAAATGTGTTCTTTATAAGGAAGCCCCCTTCCCTGGGATTTAATGCTAATAAACACGTCATCTTTATAGAAATCATTTTGGTCCCGTGTCTTAAATTTCAGGGCGTTCATTCTGGAAATCAAAATAAAATTACTCTTTGAAGCCCTTTTGATTATCTTGAAAATTTGCTGATTATTTATTTTAATACCGTTCTAAATATATATATATATATATATATATATATATGTATTTGCATTTATGTGTGTGTGTGTGTGTGTGTATTTTTTTTTTTCCTCCTCAAACCGCAGCCGTTAGTATTATTTGGAAGGGAGTCTGGTGTAGGTTCTAATGACCTGCCGCGTCATCTGTGATTAAAGATTGTCATCTATGTGAGGCTCGCCTGCAGCCTGAATTGCTTTTCTCTGTTAACTTGAGAGAATTTCCTAGATCTTCAGAGCTTTGGGGAAATTGCACCACCCCGGACTTTGAGGAAAGGAACATTGTCTGTCATTCCTGACCTTGGGCATGTGTCTGGTTCCAAAGCTGCAGGCTCGTGGGGAGAGGAGAGCCCTAAAGCCACAGGCCTCTGCTGTCCCCACTATGCCACCGTGGCACAGGACAGGTCCCTTTGGCAATATTCCTATTAAAAGCTACCATTCATTGGAGCATATCCTGCACCAGGAACCATGCTATGAGCCGTCATGTCTGCCCCCTGTTTTGCAGTTAAGGAAACCGAGCCTCAGAGAGGTTTTATGTAATTCACCCAGAATCCCAATTCTAAGAATTGGTGGAACTTGGTTTTGACCTGAAACCTTGGACTGGGAACCGTTTCTGCTTAGGGTGTGGCTGGACCCTTTCTGTCACACTTAGGGCTAGAAGGACAAGTAGGGATGAGACGGAGGAGGGGACAGTGTAAGGCACTTTCTAGCTCAGAATGTTCCTCTGGAGATCTGCACGGCCTTGCCCTGTCCCAGATTTTTGGAGCACCCTCCACACTCCGGCTTTTCCCCGGGCCTGGCAGCCACGTATCCTTGCAGATGCCACGGTCCTGGGGCCGGGCAGCGTAGCGGCCACGTGATGGCTGTGGCCACGGTCAGGAGGTGGGGGGCCAGGAGGGCTCCCCTTGAAGCAGACCTGGCGGATTTTTAAAATTCCTTTCCGCTGCGTGCGGACTGGTCTGAAAAACAAGAACATATTGTGACTCCGTTATGCTTGGTGGCTTTGCGGGGAAAAGCCGAGGGCGAAGTGAGGCAGGGCTCTCCACGGCCAAGTGGCATTGTGACCTGAAGCTTGGAGGAGGAGAATCGCCCAGACCCCACGGCCCGGCCAGCCAATCCGACGGCAGCGTGTCCACGAGCCATTTCATAATTATCCATCATGACTGCCTCCATGCTGCCTCAATAGATTATTTAAAATGGTGCGTGTTCTTCCCAAGCAACCTCAAGTCAGCTCGCACTGTACATACATACAAGCCGGGAGAAGTAATTGCTTATCATGTATCTCTTTGTTCCAGACACTTTTATAAAAGAGTATGTATTATGTATGGTGTGACCTTCAAATGTCAGGAATGTGTTGTGCAATAAACTGTCAATATTTGTGGTTATAAGGTACTAGATGACTTTTACAATAATTGGAACGGCTATATTAAAAGCTTGGATCACTCAGCTGGTTAAAGAGAAAGACACAGGCCAGCGTTCATCGGGGACTTGCCTTCTGCCAACGATTAAATGAAAGATATTGCAAGGTGCTTAAGATGTCTTCTTTGTTTAAAAAAGAATATGGCAAAACATGTCTCCAGGGGAGACGTGATCTCCAAATCGTGCCTTCTCCTTTCCGTGCACTCGGATCCCAAGAGAAAACTCAGCCCCACAAGTTATGGCGACTGACCAAGTGCATTTTAAAAAAGATCAGTCCAACCTGCGGTCGATGTCATTTTGGTAAGAATTCCTTGAAACCTACCAGCAGCCAAAGACATCTTCTCTGGTCTTCTCCCTAGCCTCCCCACCGCCACCCCCCCAATAACCAAATGAAGGGGCTGTAAATTATCTTAAGAGGATCTTAAAAGCTATAGTTGTTTTTTTTTTTTTTTTTAAGAAAATAAATGATGTAGAAATCTTTTGGGAATTTATGCCTTACTGAAAGTAGAGGCTTCTACAGTTTTCTTTCTTTTTTCTTTTCTTTTCTTTTCTTTTTTTTTTTTAAGAAAGGAGTACTTCATTTAAATGATGGAAAAAAGGCATAACAAATATTTTACAATAACTACAAGAGTCATTGGAACATGGATTACTTTAAAAATATCTGTTTCACTGTATTCTTCTACCGATTAAGTTCTCTTTATGCATAAGGGGGGCTAATTCTTCTCATGCCCGTGAGATCTTTCTTTAAAAGCCAGAAAGTGGGCAAGGGAAATAGTGGATGGCGCCTTAGCACCATGTCTCCATCTTCTAGAAAACCCACCTGTGGCCTTGCTAATTCTCAGTGTGTGTTCGTGGTTCCTTCCACCTGCTTGGAGAGGGAGCTGGGAGTTTCTTCCCCCGCCCAGCCCACCTCCTCCAGGAAGGCTTCTGGCATGCCCCTGACCTCCTGTGCACTCTGCTGGCATCACACTCCAGCCCCTTAAGATGCTGAGCCCTTGGGGCGCATTTCTGGTGTTTTGCTGCTGCCCTGGGTCGGGTTCTCCCAGGCTATTCAATGCAGTCTCCCTCTTGAGGCCTCCGAATTTCAACTTGTTTGCCTCCTCTGATTCTTTATTGAAAAATGTACAGTTTAAAAAAAAAAAAAGTGTGTGTGGAGCTCCTGCTTTGAGCTGAGGGTCTACCACAGGCGGCAAATACAAGGCCACACAGCAGTAAATGGCCCATGTTCGTGTGCACCCATGTTCTGGGGAGGGGACAGGTGGTAAGCAGACAATGCATGGGTCCCTTCGTATCTGCAAGGGGTGGTAGTTGGATGCTGTGAAGGAAGAAGCCAGAGAAAGTGCATGTGGGGCCTTAGGAGGTGTGCAGGTCTTCGGATGGTGTGATCAGAGACCCCTTCACCTTTGGGACCAAAGCCCGAATATGGGTCTCCCTGTGAGCTCTGGGGAAAGAGAATCCCGGGTGGAGGGACAGCAGGAGCAAAACTCTAAGTTGGGTGCCAGCTGGGAGAGCTTGAGGAGAACAGAAAATGGGCTGGAGTACAGTCGGGGGTCTGAGGAGGTCAGTGCATTTGTGGGGGGCACTTAGGAAGGGGGGTTGCAGGCCATGAGGAAGAGTTAGGGGTAGAATCAGTGCCCTGCCCGTCTGCTCATAACCCGGCTTTTCTCCGGAGGTGGCAGCTCCCCATGGGCCGCCCGACCCCAGACTCAGTCTCCTGCCTGGTTCTCCTCACCCGGCTGGGTTCACAGATGATCCCATTCTGCACTGGTCCCCTTCACCGTCTCTGGGATGGGTCCTCTCGGGTCCCTGGCCGGGCCTGAGGGAAGAGAGGGGTGTGCAGAGCCCAGTGAGACCCATCCCACTGATAATGTCTTGTAGGTCACTTCTGGGAGGCCCACATGCTGCCTGCCGCAGCCACGGTCAGTCACAGCCCCCAGGTTGGGGACGAAAAGCGCCTGCCCATCGCCGGCCCCGAGGGCCTGGGGAGGGCTGGCAGTGTGGTTGTCAACAGCAGCGTCGCTCAGTGCCAAAGGGAAGAGACCCCATGGGTGGCCCAATCACCAGCAGGGGTGTCCCACACACTCCCCTGCCAGACAATTAAGAAGGGCTCTAGGCTTGGTAAAACCAGAAACACATTTGGCCCGCAGAGCTTGATTTTGAAGCCCTTGTGTATTTTAAGGGAAATTTAATCCATGTGTTTCTGATTCATTTTCACTTAACTCATCAAAATGTTGCTTTAGAGAAGCTATTTGAGATCCTAGTATCTTATATTTTCTCTCTCTCCAAATTGTAGCCCTTTTAATGACCTATTTCCCCAATTCCAGAAATCCTGTCTTGCCAAAAGCAAATGGAGCTCTGCACGGTTTTGAGCTTGCGTTGAAGGTGAGAAAAGGAAGCGGCAGAGAATGTTTCACCTCTCCCCCCTCCCCCTTTTTGCACGGGGTTCAGCTCCCATGTGCTAGGCTTGCCAGGGAGCCCTGCCCTGGCTCTAGTCCTAAGAGCCCATAGGGAACTGACCTTCCACAAGTGGACATCCTTTTCTAAAATAGCTCTCTCTTTAAACAAATACTTTGACCAGTCCATAGTAATGCCTAACTGTTTAACATGACTATATATGGCATCGTAACGGAGAACTCCGATGAACCAGAGACACCAGATTAATACTGACTCGGGACGCAAGTTTCATCTCCCAAGAGTTAAGCAGAATTATTTGCAGAAACGTTCCAATTTTTCTGCATACCACTAATTTAAAATCATTTTTTAAACCAAAAGGAAGTCTTCCCTGAACCAGGCATCACTACCACAGCAATCACTGTTCTATCTGGGTCTGTTAATTTTAAAAGTTTTCAAAACAAGGGAAAGTGTTAAGCTTTGGAGAGGAGGTATATACATTCCCTCGGACCTTCTTCAAGGCATTAGTTTTTTGTTTTTGTTTTTGTTTTTCTCCTGTTTTTAAAGTGCCGGTATCTGCGGGCAAAGGAATTAAAAAAGATGCAATTTTTCCGTGTTCTGCTCACCCCTTCGACTCCCCAAATAGTTTTCTTCTTCATTAATGAAGCGAGAGCCGTGCTTCTGAGATGCTCTTTGCACAAGGCAGACTCTCAGAATTAACTACACAACTCACCTGGGAAAACGCATTTTCTGTTACACAGGAAGTTCCCTAGAAATGAAAATGCCACGGCATTTTGTGTCATGAAGTACTAAGTGCTCAGGTGTCCAGACAGCGCCCCTAGCTGCTTGCGGTTGCCGGGAGATCTCTCCGGTCCCTGCGAGATCTCTCCGGTCCCTGCGTGGACTCCGCAGCAGGCTCAGCAGCCTTGTCGTGTCTTTTAACGGAAGTCTTTCCAAGATCTGCTTCTGGACTCGTGAAGGCTGAGGCCACAGCTTGGCAGGATGGAGTGAGAACAGGCATACATGCACACTTTGAGAGGAACCCTCTCTTTGCTTTCAGTTTTCTGTCTCCGCTCTGTCCCTTTTGGTCTCCCAGGCGCCCCGGGCCGGTTCTGTGAGTCGGTGAGACCGCCTGCGGGACTGGGACTAAGCCCCTGACCAGGAGAGGAGGATGCTGCCTGGGCTGTCCCCGGTGGCCTCCGATGATGACGGCTCTCCAAATCTCCATGGCTTTCTCTCGTTGGTGCAAAGTCTGGCATGGGGTGTCTGCCAGCCCTCTGGAGACTCGGTGCCCCGTCGTTTGTGATTCTTGCCACCCCAGCCCTTGTGTTGCAAGGCCACCGAGGCAGGGGGAGAGAGGGAGGGCAAGGCGTCGGCCCCAGCTCTTGGCCAGGACTTGCCACCTGATCTCAGCTTACTGCAAACGAGGTTGGGGAAAATAGGGGCAGGGGGACTATTTAGGGGAACTGACTGTCTCTTTCATTGGTTTTTCCCTCCCAGTTCCCTGAGACCCATCTCTGGTCTCTCATTTGGCTAAGGACGAGGCTAGGCTGGGCAGTGGGGGAAGATAGCCTAGAAGACGGGACTGTAGGAGTCCAGGGAGCTGGAGGGGAAGGGTCAGGGAGATCCATCCTCTGGGCTAGATGGAACCAGGGCAGGCGGTGGGCGAAGGGATTTACCCGAGGACCGCCAAGGGTTAGGAACCCAGAAGGAAAAGATGCCACCTCCTGACTCCCAAGCCAGGCTTCTTGGCAAACAAGCCTATTTTAAATATGTACCAAGGAAGCTCAGTGTTTAAAGAGAACCTGGGGGGAAATCTACCCTTAAAATACAAATTTATTTCATTAACTAAGTTTTTACACTGCAGACATATATATGTAAGGTTAAGTGTATAATGAGGCCCCGTAAATTCAAATTATATTCACGTCCAGCTGGATAGCCAACTTCGAGGATGGATTCAGACAGCGGCTGGTAGTATTTTTTGTGTGTTTAGGCTTTAACTTTTGGAAAGTTGTTTGTCTTCCTAAGCATTTGATTCTTTGTCTATCCAGGCTGCCGGTCTGTGGCTCAGCCGAGGAGACGAGGAGACGAGGCTTCTAACAGGTTCCGTGCTGTGTTTAATCCCCCTGGGCCTTCCTTTCTTCCACCCTCCCCCTGTGAATGCTAAGGGGGGCAAGGGAGGCAATGCACCTTAACGTCCCCTTGATCTAGGCCAACCTTGCTGTACACTTGGAGGATCAGAATAAGCAGATGGAAATGTGAGAGGCATGGTGTCTGACCTTGAGATGACAAAATTAGAAAGGCCTTGTCTTATGTCCCCTCGCCCCCCAAATCACTGATACTTGAAATGTAGCTTGCAGTGATTAGGTCTAGTTTCTCTTTCTCAGCAAGCCAATATCAGCTTGTAGGACTAGGAGAAATCTTGTGGGGGTTTTGATTCAAGTGGACAATTCACTTGTTCTAAGTCAAAACTCTCGAAGGGTTACACAGATGCCCTGTGTCCCTCTGGAGTATCATTTGTTGTATCCACATAGGACATCCGTTTCTGAAGAATAGAGCTCATATTTAATGGGGTCAAGAAACGAAACAGGAGCCCTTGGAGTTCTTTCTCTGCCGTTTCCCCATCACATGAGGCTTAGAACCCACCCAGGCTAAATCTGGCCTCTCAGTCTGCAGCCAGATGCCTGGTCCTGGGGACACCCCAGCCTCTAGGAGTCAGCAGGACGGACTGGCCTTTCTTTCACAGATAAGCCAGGAGGAGTAGATGACAGGTCTGAGGCTGACCACTTTCCATCTATCCAACACACTTAGAGCAAGTGTCTGCTCGGGGAGAAGAGATACTGCCGGTTTTAGGAAAAGGACTTAAAAAGAAAAAAAAAAAGCTGAAACCAATCCATAAATGGTCCAAGGAAGGATGACAATGTGACTTTTATGATGCATCTTCCTTTCTACTGCCTGTGTCCTGGAGAGGCTGGGAAGGCTGGTCCATCTCTAAGCAGGTCCTATGAAGCGACCAGCGCTGTGGGACCACAGTGAAAGCCTGGGGGCTCCATTCTGGGCAGCCTCGCAGGAGGACAGCCTTCTGTGCTTTTATACTCTGGGCAGAGAAGGAGTCCTCTTGGGTTCCCAGGGTGGTTGGACCGAGTCTGGCACACCGTGCTCTCTGCTACCCATCCGGGCTCGGGCACCCACTCCCACACAGGCCCTTCGAGGGTGTGGTGTGACCAGGCTTCCTCAGCCACGGTTGTCCTTGGCGTTCAGCCGCTCGGACACTTCCTGGGACCACCCACAACTCCCCTTCATCGTAGCTCAGAGTTTGTTTTTTCTAGTTGGATTAGTCTAAGAGTAAATGCCATAGGCTTTATGGCCCTCCGAACAAAACAAAACAGAACAAAACAAAAAATAAAACACCATTTCTGTGTAGAGTGAAAATTAGACTCTTAAATCTGCAAAGAAAGCTGTTTATCTTACAAATTTATTCTTTTTATGGGGCCACACATGTCCAAGATAGAAAGATAAAAGGGAAACAGATACAGGCCATCACTTAGACTGACATAGAGTGAGGCCCTTCTCATCCTCAGCTTCTGTAGAAACTTCCCGACTGGAACATGGGCCATATCTCTGTATTGGTCTATCATGTGCCCTGGACAAGGACTCACCGAAAACCACAGTAGAAGTTTGTCCTCCATGCTCTCTCCCTCCTACCTTCCCACGGCTCACAAATGGGCTCTGTTGGAGGAAGGCTCTGGGGAAGGGGCTCTCGGGCAGGTGGTGCAACATGGGGCTTTGCAGGAATTAAATGTTAACAGTCCACGCCTGCCTACCACCTCTGTCCTGAAGCCAACATCCGGGGCACTTAGTTCTGCTTATAATTCAAACTGACAGCTGTTGGCCTCCTCCCTTAAATAGGGTATCTTAACTCTGTTGCAGGGAGCACTTGGCGGAATTTTAATCAGGCTCTTTGTGATTTTTTTTTTTAACATCTTAATTTTGTTTTATTTGTTTCATGTTCCAAGATTCATTGTTTATGCACCACACCCAGTGCTCCATGCAATACGTGCCCTCCTTAATACCCACCACCAGGCTCATGCAACGCCCCACCTCCTTCGCCTCCAAAACCCTCAGTTTGTTTCTCAGAGTCCACAGTCTCTCGGGCTTTGTCTCTCCTTCCGATTGACCCCAATTCAGTTTGCCTTTCCTTCTTCTAATGTCCTCCATGTTATTCCTTATGCCCCACCAGTAAGTGAAACCATAGGATAATTGACTTTCTCTGCTTGACTTATTTCACTCAGCATAATCTCCTCCAGTCCTGTTCATGTTGATATAAAGGTTGGGTATTCATCCTTTCGGATGGCCGAATAGTATTCCATTATATATATGGTCCACATCTTCTTTATCCATTCTTATGTTAAAGAGCATCTACGCTCTTTCCACAGTTGGCTATTGTGGTCATTGATGCTATGAATGTTGGGGTACAGGTGGCCCTTCTTTTCACTACATCTGTATCCTTGGGCTAAATACCCAGTGGTACAATTGCAGGTTCATAAGTAGCTCTATTTTTAATTTCTTAAGGAGTCTCCACACTGTTTTCCAAACTGGCTGCACCAACTTGCATTCCCACCAACATTGTAGGAGGGTTCCCCTTTCTCCACATCTTCTCCAACACTTGTTTGCTGTCTAACAAGACATTCTAGCTGGTGTAAGGTGGTATCTCAATGTGCTTTTGAGTTGAATTTCCCTGATGGCTAGTTTTTCATGTGTCTGTTAGCCGTTTGTATGTCTTCGTTGGAGAAGGCATACTGTCCATTTTTTGACATGACTATCTGTTTTTTGGGTGTTGAATTTGAGGAATTCTCTATAGATCTTGGATATCAGCCCTTTGTTTGTGGTGTCATTTACGAATATCTTCTCCCATTCCATGGGCTGCCTCTTTGTTTTGTTGGCTCTTTGTGATTTTAAGTTGACCTCACAATCCCACAAAAGGAAAGCTGAAGAATGCTGGGGGGACACATGCAACACATTTGGGGTTGGCGTGGTTGGAGGTGGGAGGGTGAGTGGGAAACGGCATTCCAACTATTTCAACCCAAGTTGTGGTTGACTTGAAGTTGACATCTGCCCATTGTTTCCCTGGGCAGCAGCCCCTGGTGGACCTAACCTGTGGGCTGTGGAGCACCCCACTATGACTGTACGGGGGCACTGGTTTGCCATGAAGTGGCAAAATAGATCATTTTGTGCCACCCACCCCGATTCAATACCCCCTTAACACATTCATGTGGTTGACCAGAAAGCTGGTGCTAGGTGGGTTGGGATCTAGACGCCTGTAGACCCGGTCCTGTTATCCATGCAAAATTATGAGGGCAAAGACTGCTGGGCAGACAGACCCTTTGAACAGCTCTTCCAAGGTTGGTTGGAGGAGTTGAAGAGCATGGGATCAAAAGTGCACCTTCAAAGAACTTTTCCAGGGTGATGCTATCGCTGTGCGTTAACCCAAATGCAGAGAGGATGCTTGAAGCCAAGGGTTTCCACGGTTGCTTGGAGCCAACATCCAAATAAGAATTAAATGTGATTGCCTTCATCTTGTGCACGGCCTATAAGTCTGTCCCTTTTGGCTGTTAGCAGAGAGCACCAGGAACGGATGTTGTAGAATAAAAGCAATTTGCATTTTCCATTGCTTGGAAGGTACAAATCTTATTTATTCTGCTTCTCTGCAGAACTCATAGGTCTGCTTATTATCTGAGAAGGTCCCCTTGTTCTCCTAGCCGATCCACCATGGGGCCCAGAGGGTGGGCTGGGAGTGGCATCAAGGACCCCGCCAGCCCCAGGGGCTTGCGTTCTGTGCTAGGGGTGAGCCTCCAGCTCTGCAGGGAGGCCCGAGGAGAGGGCTCCAGTGCCTCCCCTCCCAAGAGCTGCAGATTCCTGGCTCCTACCCTGCTCCCTGAATGTCGCCTCTCTGGCAGTGCGATGTCGGGCCTCGGGTATTGCAATAACATATCCTCCAACCACTAGATATTTTCACGGTTTTATTTACTATTATGTCCCATCATTTCTGTGCAGAAGGCAGCCGTATGTAAATTTTATTCCATTTTCTAATGGTTTGGGTTACATAACAAATAACAGCAGGAAGGAAAATTTGTATTGATACTTTACAGAGGAAGTTCTCAAGTCACTGCACAAAGATTTAACTGCTCGGCTCAAAGTTTATGGGAGTTTTGCAGCTGAGTTTCTGCACATGACTTTGAATATGTCACTATATGTTTATCATGGGCTAATTGTGGAATCGCATTTCCATACTTTTTCTTCTCCCTTTCATAAGATTACAGCAGCCCGCGATGGATACCAAGCTCTACAAGGAAGAAATGATCAGTTGTGGATAATTGTCTTTCCTGTCCCAAAATAACTGTATGTCTGCATGTCTTCGGGACTCGGCCGAGACACATTTTTTTCCCCATTTGTTGCTAGATATAATGCAAATGTGATTTCGATCTTATAGCGAGCTCTCACCAGCTAGTCCATATTACAAATTAATCAGATTCAACAAACACCAACATTTTTAAACTTTTGGAAAAAAAATATTTAATAGAAGCTAAGCAAAAGAAGAAATCAAACCAGCTGCTGACACAGCTGTTTCTTTTCTTGTTTAATTCAGTTCAATATAAAGGTACCATATGCTGCTTAAAATGATGATGGGAAAGATGAAATAATTTAAGAGAATAACAAGAAAATACATGAATTGTCAGCATTCTGTCAGATTTAAAGAATGAAATAGACAGGTGTAGTATTGACATGTTTAACTTTGTGTGGTGTTAGCAGTTTTGGTGCGAACAGCTTCTGACGTGCTGAAGTGATGTGAGAACGTTTCTTCTCCGCTGCAGACATCGGCGAGGAGGCTGGGAGAGCCGCCGGGGTCCAGCAGCCCGCGCTGCTTCGAGACAGGAGCCTGGGCTCGGCCATGAAGGACTGCCCGTACTGTGGGAAGACCTTCCGGACATCCCATCACCTAAAGGTGCACCTGCGGATACACACAGGTGAGAAGCGCGGGCACGTCGCTGTGCGCAGAGTCCAGCAGGGGCCCACGCTCCCGGGCCCGGGTCACCCCCTGTGTTGCCACCAGCACCGCCGCGCTCTCCGTGGGCCAGGCCGGACCCCGCTGCGGTGGGGGGACCCCGTAGGGTCCTTCCGCCCCGGTTCGTCGCTGCGCAGCCAGCCTCCCTCCTGAGCCGCGTTGGGCGGGTAGACACAGACTCCCCCTCGCCGTGGCCTGGGTGTAGGAGGAGGATGCCTGGTCATGATTGCAGGGTCGGTTTGGTGATGTGTGTAATGGAGCAGGACCCCTCGTGCCCTGGCACTGACCAGGGGCCCTGCAGGTGCAAAGCTCGAGAGCCAGGCTCAGACTCTGAGTATGAAAGGGAACAGGGGAGCTCCCTTCCTAGGTTCCCAGCTGGGGTTCCGGACCCACACCAGAGGCCGGACTGGTGGCAGCAACCCAGTGCCCGGGATGGAGGACTGGCTCTGCGCTGAGTCCCCTCAAAAGAAAAGTGGAGGTGCTCTTAATCAAACAGGTGAAGGGGCTGCTGGACCACGTGGTCATTTCTCCTGTTTCTGCGTCCTCCTAGCACTTTGAAATGAGGACATTTTGGAGGTCTGTGTGCCTTGTCCCTTGGTCATTTTTCTTTTCTTTCTTTCTGTTTTTCTTTTTTGTTCTTTCGTTCTTTCTTTCTTCTTCTTCTTCTTTTTTTTTTTTGTAGCTTTTCTGCTAGTTGTTTGCACATTGCCAATACCAAAAAAAAAAAAAAAAAAAAATCTATCTGAGATATGGACACCTCCATTTTCTTTGATTTTTCTCCTGACACTTTATCTATTGGAGTATGAGCTGCTTCAGAGGATAGACAAATATGCCATCTATTTTCAAAAATAATTGTGGTCTATTTCCCCAGGAATCAATAAAGCTCAGGGTTGTGCAGGATATTTAGTGCATGTGGGCCTCATGTGCAGCGTGTGGTTAAAGAGAAGGAGGACCTCACCTGGAACCTTACCTGGTGCCCGCAAATCTCCCTGACACTGAGAGGGGAGCCCTGAGAACGGGGGGAGGCGGGGGGCAGCGAGCCGTGGGCTGCCATCTTTATTCATGGCCGAGGCACGGTTAAGCCTCACCATCGTCCATCCCTCCCAGCCGGCAGAGCCCTTCTCTCCTAGAGTCATCCACCGCAGAGAGGGAGCCGCTGAGACGAGGCACCTGTTCTCTCCCTCCCCCAGGCCCTGAGGCCCTGTGGGATCTGACCCATCTTGCGTCATTCTTCATCTTCATCTCTCTCCAACCCCATGGCCATCTTTGGGCTCCCCCAGTGCAGAGAGCCAATTCCTACTGCAGTGCCTTTGTACCCACCGTGCTGTCCCCCTGGAACGCTCTTCCTCCAGGCGGTCGCCGGGAGCTTAGCTTGCATGGGAGCGCTTCAGAGAGACCATATCTGATTATCCCGTCTAAAATATCCCTCTTGCCCCTTGTTCAATTTTCTTCCTAAACTTAGCACTTCCTGAAATTATCTTGTTCAGTTCAGTGGTTCATTTCCTTAGGCGCTGTTTGTCTCCCACCAAGTCAAATGTGAGGGTTGCAATATTGTCCATGTTTTTAATCGCTGTACTTTCTAGAACCCTAGGGCCTACCATAGCCCCTAACACGTAGTAGGACATGATGAATTTATTTGAAAGCTTGAATGTCAGAACAAACTTGAGAATAAGTGAGTGACCTTCTTCCTGTAGTCTCTGGACTGTGCTGGGTGGCCTGGAGGGGACAAGGGCAGTGAGGAACATGGACCCTTCCCCGGGGAACCTGTGGTCCTTTTGGAAAGGCAACCTGTACACGTGAGCCCATTGGAAGCCATGATATGACAGTTTCAGATGGGAGACTCTCTCCCCCAGAGCTCAGTGAGGGGTTCCTGAATGTCTGCCTCAGGGCCTTTGCACTTCTCTGCCAGACAGGTACATTGGCTTGTTCCTTCATTTTCAGAGTTTAGCACCAATGTCCCCTTTTCAGTGAGGTCTTCCCAGTGATCGGTCTCAGGACAAGGCAGCTCAGATATCTGGCCTTCTGAGATCACACTGATGTCCACTTTCTTCCCCAGGTTAAGTTGTGACGGTAGTTGGGGAAGGAGGGGGCACAGATGCCAGGAAGTGGGAGGCAGTCCACTTCCTGGGGCACCCATTGTTAGGCTGTCTGCAGGAGTGTGGACACCTGGCCATGTGTGTCCTGTGTACTGTCCTTTTATTAGCTGTAGACCCAGGCCCCTGAGTCAAGCTTACGATGTGGCTGGTGGCTCACCGCAGCAGAGTCTGCCCTCCCAGGCAGTGTGGGTTAGGAAAGAAAATGCAGTGCCTCCCAACCAGGAGTTTTGCTGACCCCGTGGGGCCCGACTCTCATCAGCTGGCCCATCAGCAATGGTAGACACTCTGCAGAATATTTCCAGTAAAGCAGGACCAAACCTGGCGGGAGTCCCACTGAACACGGGTGGATGCAAACGGATACCGCTTTTTGAAGTTTTAAAGCCTGATAAAGGTTATTTCCCCTCCAAATTTCCACTTCCTCTGCTTCACAAACTTCTGAGGTGTGTGACCATAGTCTTTGGAGATGCTGAGAGAAGCAAGACAGGGCTGTGGACAGAGGCATTCCGGAAACTTCCCAGAATAAGGGAGAAAATGACAGAAGCCATGGAAACATCACACCGCCAGCCCCCCTCAGAAACAGCATTTGCTGTGTTTAAAAGGCAGAATGGTAACCAGATAAAGATCAATTTCCTTTTTATCAAAGAACAAAGAAGTTGGAAAATGCTTATACTCGTGCATTTGAATAGAGCAGAAAGTGTTACATGTTCTAAATCACCAAAATAAACATCCATTACGACAATGTTGAAGTGTAGATTACACGAGCAATTAAAAATCAAAATCAAGCTATTTGTTAACGAACCAGGGGACCCTGGGCTCCGGTTGCGGGGGCTTCCTATGCTGCCTCGCCCCTTTCTCTTCGTGTTCTTGGATTCCAAAGCGACATGGCCAGCGGGCAGCCGCCTGTGAAACCGAATCCGTGTTTTCCAAAATACCATCTTCTGAAGTTTTTCCATAATGGACCCATACAAGCACATTTAAAAATCCAATGTGTAATAAATATGTTTTAATTGGTCGGGAGATGAGGTGGTACATTCACCGTGTTTTCCTGTTCTGCTCCATCTTTATGAGCCGTCTCGATCATATAACAGCCACGGGTAAAAACCGCTTTCCTTTTTTAACTCCACTACACACTCACTCAATTACTGCCCTCCTCCTCCCGACACCTGTGTATTAGGGAGGTGCTGAGTAGACGCCCCATCAGGTTGCCTTGAACACCTGGGGGCTCGGGAGAGCCTACGGGAGCTAGACTGCCTCTGCCGGCCCCTGAGCCACAGCAAGATCCATGTGGGCTGGACGGAGGCACACGGAGGACTCCGGGGCCTCACATCCCAGAGGCCACCCCACCCTGGCTCTGGCGGGACAGATGCTTATTCCTGCCCACCCAGGGGAGGCTGAGCTGCTTTCCCGTTTCTCACAGTCTCTGGGGCTAATTAAGATCCGATCACTGGATGTGTGTCATTGGTCTTCTGGTGTCCACATTGGTGATTTGAATTCAGAGCCCATCAGCGCAGGCTCAGAAAGGAAGTGGTGTCAGGGCTCTCTAGAGAAATGGTATATATAATGTACAATATGTCCTATGTATATGTAATATATATTACAGATAATCAAATAATGGGTTATATATATGTATATATAAATATTTATGTATTTTATATTTTTTAAAATAGTGTATACATATACACACACATATATACGTATGTATGTAAAGGGATTTATTGTAAAGCATTGGCTCATTCAGTCATGGAAGCTGAGACATCCTAGGATTGGCATTCGGCAAGACATGCTGGCAGACCCAAGGGAGTCAGTGGGGAAAGTCCCAGTCCAAGGCCAAGTCCACAGGCAAGTGAAGGTGGCAGTCCCAGCTGGAAGACAGGCCAAGCGAGAGAGTGAATTCTCCCTTACTCAGCCTTTTGTTCTGTTGGGGCCTCCAATGGACTGGATGAACTACCCCCCCCCGCGCCCCATATACATTCAGATAGCTCATCTCATTTGGAAACATCCTCCCAAACACACCCAGAGTAACATGTGAACAAATGTCTGGGTGCACATGACCAGTGGACACACAAAATTAACCATCATGGGTGTACAGCAGCAAGCGTTTAATCCTAATGAGCTACAGGAGGCAGGGATGTCTCCTAGGTGGCCCCCGATCCAGGCTGGGCAGTCATTTCATGATGGGCTGCCTGAAAATGCACTTCCTTCTTTCCCTCCCTGCCCCCTCCTCCAGCTCCGTCTCAGGGAGACCCCCAGAGCCCTGCGTGTCCAGTTTGCGTACAGGAGGTAGGCATGTGCTGATCCGTTGGTCTCTGAAAGGCTGGAGTGGGGTGTGTCCCCCACACGAGCCCCAGATGTGTGTCACCCCACATGCTGGCCGCGGGACCCCAGGCTGGGTCCCCTCCGATGGCTCCCCTGTGCGTCGGCTTCCCTAGGAGGCTCCCTGTCATCTCCGGAATGACCACTGTAGAGAAATGTAATAAGGAACCTCACTCATGAAAACTTGGAGGCACGAAAGTTCAGGGACTAATTAAAAATAAATCTCATTAGTTTTTTTTCCCCCTCTCAAATTATGCGAGTGGTTTATTAATCTGGTTTTGATGTGTTACATGCATTGGCCCAGCCCGGAGTTGAGAACCTCTTTATGAAAATGGATTTGCGCAGGGAAGCCAGAGGTGGTTTTCAAGGGCTCTCGGCCGTGGGCAGGGTGGGCAGGTGGGCACGCCCAGCTCTGTTCACCCCTGCCGGGAGGGCATCTCCGTGACGCAGACACTGGATGGCGCGCCCTCATTGGCTCTTGAGTGCATGCTTATTCCCAGGCAAGGACCCCCCCCTCATGTCCTGCAGGACCCTCCAAGGGATGTGTGCCCAGCTGGGGGTGGGGGCCGGGATCGTCCTGTCTCCTGACCGAGGCTGTGTCTACACAGTATGGTAGCTACCAGCTGGTCGCAGGAAAATGCGGCTAATAGGGACAGGGTAATAAGAACAATAGTATTAACAGTGGCCAGCACTGTGCCGAGCCCTGCACGTGATTTCCCTCCTCAACCCTCACAGCAACCCGGTGACCAGGGGCCACCCAGATATGGGAAGTGACCCACTCCAAGTCTCCTAGCATTGACTGCAAGGTGCAATCCAGATCTGTCTCCTTATGGCTGTGCTATATTGATTTTTTTTTTTTTTTTTTTACTTTTCTGGGTGGATTTTTGGGCCTGTTTTAGGGAATTAATGCAACATTTCTTTGACAGTGTGTGTCCACACCATAACCAGCGGGAGGAAAGGAAGTGACTTGTACCCACAAGGTGTGTTGACGCAGCCTCCCGGCGATGTAAAAGGGAAGTACTGTACACCCCAGCTCCTCCTTTACCCCTAACTCAGACTGGCCTGCGGCCAGGCCTCCTTGACCCCATGTGCCTCAGTTTCCCCATCAGCACAGAGAGGTTAGGGAAGCAGTGAGGCAGGGAAGCGGCCACTGTGGCACCTGGAAGTGTGGAGGGTGGGGTGGAATGACTTGCCGTGTCAGAAGACGATAAATGACCACTGCATGCCGATTTGGAAACTATCTTTCATCTTCAGAGAGCTTCCCAAGGGCCAGCTGGTCTCTAGATGTGGGTGGAAATGTGAGTTCAGTGGGCCTAACCCAGGTGCCTAACCCCTGATGTCCACATCCCTTACCTTTAATTCTTCTCTGTTTCCTCTCCTGGCTTAAGTTAACCAGGCTATTTCAAATGGTCATGAAAGGACACTGAATAAATATTCAAAAATAGATGGGCTAAAATGGGGGCTTTCCCCTTTTTTTTTTTTTTTCCTAAAAGGAGAGAATGTGTGTTGTCATTAGGGAGGGACAGCCACCTGAATAATGACAGGGAAAAAAAAAAAAAAAGATCTGCTTGCCCCCCCAAAATTCTTTTTTCCCCCCTTTTTGTTTTGAATTAAAATTCTACCTTTTTTTTTTCATTTCTAAGATGAATGAAAAGCCCATTTTACTCCTCCACGATCCCCCAACCTTGCTGTTCCTGCCTTAATGACATCCCAAACTTTTGTTGAAAATAATTGATTGAATTTAAATTTCCTTAAAAGTTTAAGAGGTAATGTTACAGTATAAATTTCCTACCAAACACTAAGTAGGGAAATATCCATTAGTGAAATTAACTACAGTTTCTAGGTAGCTAACAATGTGCCGTATACAGTAGGGCATGGCTAATGAACACTGCAGTGGGTGATATTTCATTATACAAATTAATGCTCACATTTTAATGGGAAAGTCACATAATGAATCTCGGCTTCAGTGACAGCAATTAGAGACACAGATTGTCCCCTTCTGGACAAGGCACTGTTTAGCAATAAGCAGCTGTGTGAAAAGTCTTCAGGTTTACAACATATATATGCTTTGGGGGAATTAGTGTACAATTTATATTAATGTACTGAAGCTCTGCTGAGAAGGCACCACCGTATTTATCTCTCCTGGTATTAACTAAGTAAAGACATGTAGAAAGACTAAATAAATATCAAATAGAGGATGCAAATACGGGGAAATATTCGGTTACTCAACTTAAAAGTTAAAACACTTTTAGAGATTTAGCGCATACACATGTTAGAAGCGAGAAGCCCTCCTTAAGAGCTCCCCGAAGGGATTTGCGAGAAGAGTAGCGTGAGTCCGCCCGCTCTTTTCGGAGAGGTGCTCTTGGGGGTTCGCCCCATTCAAACGAGGGCCAATCTAACTTCCCCCGAAACGGTGAAGGTTCCTTGGGCTCGTCGAGTGCAGTGTAGAGGCTCAGCGTGATGAAAGACATGCTCATGTAAAAATAGGTACAATGAACTAATTAAACCCCTCGGTCATATGTTTCTAAAAATTTATGGTACAGAGACTGGGAGAAGTTATCAATGTTATCCCAAAGTTGAATATACGTCTTGTGCCATGTGTCTGTGGGTAACAGCTTTAATGTGAGATGTTTCCAGTAATTCATTAGTCTGTTGGAATGATGAACTGATGGTTTTTTTTTTTTAAATTTCAGTAGGTCTTTTTGAACAACCCTCTCCTTCCTAGAAATGTACTGTTTGTGCCCATCTCTTACTCCTTTAAAATATTGCAAGAGGTTCTTCCAGAGAAGGCCACTGGTGTCCACCTGCTTTCCCCAGTAGGCGGATAGCTCAGTACTGGGCATCCTTTTCCCTGATCCAGTCTTCAAACGGGCTGCCCTGTGCGGACCTGGACTGTAGACAACAGTGCTGGGCCCTTGGCGATGTTTGAGGTTTTAAAGCAGGTGTCACCATTGAAAAACCAGGATATTGCACGTAGAAATCTGGGTGTGGGGCTTTTCTTAGAAGATGGCAGAGGTCCTCATGTCCCCAGCTGCTTGGTGCCGGTGGCAGCTGCCCTCTAGGACAGCCATCTACCCCTTACCTGCTGTTCTGCATGTCCTTGTGATCGGCCTGTCTCTGAAGACATCCCAGTGTCTGGTTCCAGCCACAGGCAGATGAAAACACAGCAGATCCTGAACATTGTGAGGCGGCTGGAGAACTCATGACCCCCTACAAAGCTTGGGGCAGTCTCAAGGATCCTCTGGGTAGATTTGGGCCACTATGTGGCCTAAGTGGCCCATCATTCATCTAGATGGAGCTGCTGGCAGGGTCTGGGTCTACCTGTGCCACGGGGCTGTGTGGGGAATGCTGGGTGGCCCCCTGACTCATCCCTTGCCAGAAGCCTGGGGCTTCATTCGAGTTTGCCCAGCACACTGGGGTCGAAGCATGTGGCCGGCCACGGAGACCCGGACTACGAAGCCTCTCTCAGCCCCGGGAGATTGGGCAGCTGTCGGTCACCAAACCTGAGAGAAGGGCTTGACCCCCCTCAAAGCCTGCTAATAGCGCTGACCGGTTTCTCCCCACCTAGTCCAGGCTGGTGTTAGGGGTTTGCACCCCCCCACCCCCCAGCAGTCTGAAATGTGCCCTTGCAGGGAGTCCTGTCTGGGTAACCGGCAGGAGGTTTCCCATGGACGGCGAGCCCCTTGGGCTGCCTGGGCTTGTCCAGAAGACGCCCGTCCCGGATGACTCCTTGCCGGGGTTTGCTTGGCCAGGAACATAGCCACGGGGGTACTGGTTGTGGGCTGAACCCTCTGTCATCCTCTCTGCCCTCTCAGGGACGAAGCCCGGGAAGGTGGGATGGAGGGTTTCAAGGAGAGGGCCGTAGTGGTTATCGTTTCAGGCTTATAAAGAAAATAATAGCGAGGATTTTTTTTTTTAATATAAAAATCCAAAGGGGTGGATTTGTCCCCTAGAACTTTGCTCTGGAGCACTTCTCTGGGAATTGGGGTAATAGGAAGCATCACCCAGACACAGCCTTAGGGAGCAAGGCAGGAGTTGGAACCGTGCAGAGGGGTCTTTCCGTTGGTGTGAGCGGGAGGTACAGAAAGGCCAGTGGAGGGCTTTCTAGAGCCTGTGTGTGTCACGTGCAGCCAAAATAACCCTTGAAAACTCACTAAATAGCTCCTCATCTAGCAGGGCCTGGACGCTTGGGGACTCCGAGGCTAAGAATGAGCTCTTCCTTTTTCTCAGCTATGGCCTGTTTTCCCTGGGAACAGTGGAGGCCAAGGCCTGTTCCGAACTTCATTGTATTTTTTAAAGATTTATTTATTTGAGAGAGAGAGAGCTCAAGCGTGGGGTGGGAGGAGGGGCCGAGGGAGAGAAAAATCTCCAGCAGACTCCCCGCTGAGCATGCAGCCTGATGTGGGGTTCGATCTCACAACCCTGAGATCACGACCTGAGCTGAAATCAGGAATCAGACGTTTAACCGACTGAGCCACCCAGACGCCCCTATTCTGAACTTTAAAAGAGCAGTGGGTTGAACCGAAATTTATCTCCTTGTGCTGTGTGAGTTATGTATGTGGGGTGTGTGTGTGTGTGTGTGTGGTATGTATTTGTGCATGTGGTGTGCACATGTGATGGGTGTGTGGTATGTGTGTATGTGTGTGTGATGTCTGCGGGGGTGTGTGTGTAGTGTACATGTGTGGTGTATGAGTGTGTGATATGTATGTATGTGTGAGTGTGTATGTATATATGTGTGTGTTGTGTGTATAGTGTGTGTGCATGTGTTGTGTGTGTAGTGTGCATGTGTGATATGTGTGTGGTATATGTGTGTACCATGTACACGTGACATATGAGTGTGTGGTGGGTGTGTGCCGTGTGTGTCTGTGTGTAATAATGCATATGTGTGGTGTGTGTGTGCATGTGTTGTATGTGAAGTGTGCACATGTGGCCTATGAGTGTGTGTGGTGTGTATGTGGGTATGTGTGTGGTGTATAGTGTGTGTGTGTGTATGAATGCTGTGCACGTGTTGGATTGTGATGCATGTATGTGAGTGTGGTATATGTGGTGTGTATGTGTGTGAGCTTCACTTGCTTTAGCAACTCTATGATCTGTCTCCGCTGAAAGCGATGGGAACTGGGGCCTTATCTCTTTGGTTCCTCACTCAATCGCCCTCTCTACTTGGGGAGTGGAAGGTAATCATTCATTCAGTCAAAACATTGTGTGTCGGGACAACTGGTGGGGGGGGTGTTCAGCCAGTTAAGCTCTGCCTTCAGCTCAGGTCAAGATCTCGGGGTCCTAGAATCAAGTCCTGTGTCAGGCTCCCTGTTCAGTGGGGAGCCTGCTTCCCCTCTCCCGTTATCTTTTCCCCTGCTCATGCTCTCTCTCTCTCTCGAATAAATAAATAAAATCTTTTCAAAGAAACCATTGTGTGTGAATGGATCCGCACATTTCTGGGTGTGTGGGTGCACACATGGGTCTCTGACCCCATTCAGGAGACTTAGCTTTGCTCTTGAGGTGGGTTTTAGAGCTGACACGGACCTTAGGGAGTACTAAGACTTAGGGAGTACCACCATCCTACATTATAGGTTGAGGATGCAAAGGTCCCAGGGTAGGAATCCTGTGCCCTGGGCAGTGGAAAATCACATGGGGGCTCTGGTCCCCAGTACAGACACTCCAAACACTTCCTAGGGTCCAGAGCAGACGACCTTCCCTGTTAAGCCATCCCGCAGTGTCCACCCGGGGAGCCCTGCAGTGCTTCTCTACCCAGGATCTGCAGAAGCCCACATGGGGGCCTTTGAGAGACCCAAATCGCAGCCTTCATCCCTGGCCAGTGAGCCCAGAATTTCTGGAGGTAGAGGTGGAACCAGGTATCAGCATCTTTTAAAGCTCCCCAGCAGTTTCACTTCGGCTTCTTCAAAATGTACTATTTACCCCACATCAGAATCCCCAGGGACACTTACCCCAGACCTTGAGGATCAGAACCATGCATGGGGTTCCATAAGTAATGTCTTAAAGTCTCCTATTGATTCTAATGCACGGTCAAGTTTGAGAACCACTGCTCTGGTGCACGTTGCAAGTGTGTCCTTTGGAAATGGACATCCCTGGGCATCCCTGTGGTTCCTGCCCCTCACCCCACTAAGGCCTAAAGGCAGAAGTTCATGCTCTCCCTCTGTAGCTCCTGCTAACGCACGCCCATGCACTCTCGGCAAACCCTTTGCCAGATGCACTTTAATGACTTCCAGGTGCATTTCTGAAATGCAACCTGAGTCTCACCCAGTACCTGCAGGCCTCACCTCTGCCAGTTCTCAGTGCAGGGCCTTCCACGAGGCTCCCACTAACCTGGGGAGGCAGGATTCTGAGTCCCTGGTTAGGCTCTCCTGTCACAAGCCCAGCTACTACCCCCTCAGCTCCAGGACCTGCTCCTGCTCCCACTTGGCCACCGGACTTCCAGGTCAGCTCAGAAGAGCCTGTCCGCAGAGCTTGTCCCACCAAGAGTTGCATGGCCTCTGATGAGATGCTCAAAGAGAATGGCTGGGGTGAATCTGAGTCTAACACAGGGATTGACCCCAAGAAGTGGGAGAACAGTGTCCGAGGCCATAGATGCCTTTAGCTCAACAAGGCTAGAGTCTTCTGCTCGATCCATGTCATTGGTCTAGCCAGAGGCAGTTGGGATCTTTCCATTTAGAGAAATACATCCCCAGCTTGCAGGAGTGAGGTGCACAGAGCCACCATTTTGGAAAGGCAGACGTGGCTTCTCCAACATTCCAACACGAAATCTGGAGATGATGCGGAGTCCCCTGCTCAGAACCTGGGCTGGTGGGCTTCTTATTTACAGTACCCAGGAATCCTTCTCCCCTCTTCTCAACTCTGTTACCCCCAAATGCCCTGTGCCTTGGAGACTCCACTGGGGCCCGGTAAAATGTTTTCGGGATGCACCGATCACCGATGATTTGCTGTTGCTTTTTACATCCATCTGGTTTACACTAGCAATGGCGGAAGGGCTGGGGGGACACTGAGTTTCCTGGGAGGAGTGATTGTGGCGATCGACAGGGCTCCACCGGGAATCGGCTAACGGATGGCCACAGCCCCATTTCTCCCAGGGAGCTTTTTGGTTCCAAAATCTAGAAAAGACCCCGGATTGCAAACAAATTCCTGGAATATATTTAAATCCACATCTGTTTTATTTTCCTCCCCTTCCTCTAGCCCACAATGCGGGCAGGTCCCGGCTGTCCATTACGGTAGCTTTTCCATGGTGGCAAGAACAATAGAAGTTGGGTGTTGAATTTAAATAAATATTTAATTCATGAAAATGATCTTATATGTTTTAAAACACTCTTTAAAGCTATTTTTATTCTCTAGAAAGCGCTTATTATAGGTAAATTACACATTTTACTACCGGAGCGTTAGGTTTGCCATTAGTACAAATTTAAGGCACTACAAAGACCAGTAGATAATGTTAATTTCAAATACAGAAACTAAATATATTTTGTACCTTTTTATTACTCATTTTCTTTTAAGTTTTATTGACTGCTTTTTATCTTAACTATATGTCTTTACATGCCGCAATCATAATGCACGGTAATGGTATTAATATTTTATAGAATCGGTATTTATAGTTCTTTATTTAGAAACAATGCAGTAGGTCTGCAGATATCTGAGCTCGTCTGGAATGGTGCCCTCCAAATAATGATAAATTACTTGTGCAGTATGCCATTTGCTAATTATATCCATGATTTACTGCAGAGCGAGACTTAAATCATTCATTTCAGTCTTGCGTAACAGTGCCATAAAATTTTTAGGTTTAAAAATGGTTTCCATGTGTATAATTTAAACAAATTTTAGAGCTATTGTATACACAAAATATTGCAACCACCCATTTGTTACATACTTTGTCTTTTTAAACTTCTACTTTTAATGATCACTGTGGTTGAAATTATTATGCTTAATTTTCATAATCATAGCTTTTAAATCTACAGCCGTTTTCACATGTTAGATAAAGAAAAAGATAGCTAATTGTGTGTAGATAGTATGTCATTCCTGAATAGTCCCAAATGGTACAAAATCATTAAAAAAGCTTAAGAGTACGAATTATTCTTCTATTAAAAAACAGTTGTTCTCTAACTAATTATTAGTTTGAGCTGCTTTGTTTCCAAGAACAAATGTTGATCCTTCTAGCCTTGTTCGGCACACCAAAATGAGATAAACACTTTTCTCTCTCTCTCTCTCTCTCCTTATACCGAACTCTTGCAGGTGAGAAACCTTACAAATGTCCCCACTGTGACTATGCGGGCACCCAGTCAGCATCCCTAAAATACCACTTAGAGCGGCACCACCGGGAGCGGCAGAACGGAGCCGGACCCCTGTCTGGACAGCCCCCAAACCAAGACCACAGGGACGAGCTGTCCAACAAAGCCGCTTTGTTTATCAGGCCAGACATCCTGAGGGGGGCCTTCAAGGGTCTCCCTGGAATCGACTTCAGAGGTGGCCCTGCTTCCCAGCAGTGGACAGCAGGAGTGCTCTCGTCCACAGATCACTCGGGGCAGGCCGCCGGCATGAGTTCCGAGGCCCCTTCGGACACGCTGAAAGGCACCGACCTTCCTTCCAAAAGCGCCCACTTCTCCGAAATCGGAAGAGCTTACCAGAGTATTTTCAGCAATGGTGTGAATTTCCAGGGGTCCTTGCAAGCTTTCATGGACAGCTTTGTCCTAAGCTCCTTGAAGAAGGAGAAGGACATGAAGGACAAAGGCCCGTCTGACCCTCCATCCATGAAGGTGCATGGGCCAGACGGCGGGGAGGACAAAGCCGGCGCGAAGGCGGTCCCCAGGAAGTCGGAGAAATCCCAGTACGAGCCTCTGGACTTGTCGGTGCGGCCGGACGCTGCGTCACTGCCGGGCTCGTCGGTGACCGTGCAAGACAGCATCGCATGGCACGGCTGCTTGTTCTGCGCGTTCACGACCTCATCTATGGAGCTCATGGCCCTTCACCTGCAGGCCAACCACCTGGGCAAGGCAAAGCGCAAAGACAGCGCCGTCGGGGTGACAGTCAACTGCAAAGACCAGGCCCGGGAGGCGGGCAAGGTGGCCCTCCTGCCCTCGGCACAGTCGAACAAAGAGATGGCACTCTCCGGCCTGATCGGGCCTCTAGAGGCTGCTTCAGAGAAGACGGCCCCGGGGCCGGGCAAGGAGACTCTGGGTGAGCCCAAGAGCGGCACGTGGCCTGGCCTGGTGGACCCTGCGTTTTGCAACTTCCCGTCAGACTTCTACAAGCAGTTTGGCGTCTACCCGGGCCTGGTGGGTTCAGGCACCTCCAGCTCCTGCCCGGCCCAGGAGCCCGACGGGAAGGCCCCCACGGAGGACGACGCCCCGATCCTGATCCCCGAGACCGCCAGCAAGAACGCTACCGACGACCTCTCCGACATTGCCTCCTCAGAGGACATGGACTCCTCCAAGGGAGAGAACAACGATGAAGATGATCTGGAGACGGAGCCGGAGATGATGAGCAAACCCCAGTCCGCCCTCGGCAAGGACGGCAGCGGCGGCGGCGGCAGCGACGGCGGCGACAGCCTGCTGCCCGCGGGCGCCCCTCAGCCGGTCCAGGGACTAGTCTCGCCGGTGCCCCCGGCGCCCGAGAAGCAGTGGCACGGCCCGGGCCTGCTTCCAGCCCAGGACCCCTCGGCGGGCCTGCCCAAGCCGGAGCGGGGCCCCGCGGGCCTGGAGAAGCCGATGAACATGCTGTCGGTCCTCAGGGCCTACAGTGCTGATGGCTTAGCAGCCTTTAACGGACTTACGAGTAGCACAGCAAATTCTGGATGTATCAAGAGGCCAGACTTGTGTGGTAAGTTTTAGAATCCTCTTCCTTTAGTTCATGTCCCAAAACATCAGTGCTGAATTGTGCATTTTTAAAAAATGAGGTAGACTCCTCCGTTAGCACATTTCGAACTAACCACGAAAACACCCCAGCGATGCTGTCATGTACAGTGTAGACAATCACGAGAGTCGATTTCCTTCGGAAGTTCTAGCACGCCCGCGTTTGCGTTCGGGTTCCCACCCCGGTGACCCGAAATGCCTGTACGGAAAGCGCGGAGGGGGGTTGGGGGTCTCGCAGTGCGAACTGTTCCTGTTTTTAATCTCTAACTCGAGGGGGAGAATATTTTTAAAAACAAAACCAGAAAGACACGGTAACTTGCAAACCCTTCGGTATTTTTAACTTCTGCGTAAAACGGCGAAAGACAGTTGCTTCCTGCTTTGCTAAGCCAAACCTGCTTCCTTAAGCTTTTCTTTGTATCGACTTAGAGGGTACGAACAATCCTATCACACTAACCACACTATAGAAATAAAGTGATCCTCTCTCCAACCAGGGAGATTGTTTTGGGGTGTTTGTGACTCCTCTTTAGACATTCCAAACAGCAGTTACTGTGACGTTGGCCTTCTATGATCTTCTTCTGTCCCTCTGTATCTTCACCTGTCTGTCTGTTGTGCTGACGAGAAATGTGCATTGTGAAAGCCCTGGCTAGCAGGGTTGTGATCCCACGTGTCTTGGACTTATGCCTGCCTGATCTTGTTAGCAAATTGGCACTTCTTTACCTCCTTCAAGAATATGGTTACCCCAAAGTAATTCCAGATCTTAAAATGTAATAATAAATGTGAAGCCTAGAATTGGATCAAATGAACGTTGGGGTGGGCAGGGATGATCAAAGACATTCTCTCGGCACCCAGATACCCGTATCAGAAAGCCTTTCTCCGAATAGAAGCCCGGTGTATTATTGCCAGCCCCTAGATGTCCCCCTTGGAGATAAACGATCGTGGGACCATTCCACGTTTAATCTATAAATGGATGTCTGTGACTTGACTGCACCTGTTGAGGAAAGGAAAGGAGGGAAGGAAGAAAGGAAGGGAGAAAAGGAAAATGGAAGTGGGTATTTCTTAAGCTCTGAATTCTGATGTCGCTTTGAGCACAGAGCAGAATTCAGGAAGCTGGGCTTGGTTCATAATTTAAATTGGTATATTTCTTTTCCCCTCTCCTTCCCTAATTCACTAAGAACTGGATCAAGTAGTCAGAAATATATATTTTTTGAATTGTCAAAAATCACTAAATGGATTTCTGACAGCTCAAAAAAATATTGACAGTTCCTTATGCTGAATGATTCACAAGGCCCCGTTAACCAGCACCCCAGCTCTATTTTTACCCACATACAATTCATTACTTTTGAAGCATTAAAACAGTGTTTAAAAGAAGGAGAAAAGGGTTATGTCGGTCCAGTGTTTTTTTTTGGTTTTTTGTTTTTTTTTAAATTTCATTGTTGTTTTAAGTTTGTGACTTTTCTTTTCTTATTGTTGTTTGGGGATTGTTTTAAAGTCTAGTTTCAGTTCTTTCAAATACCTATGTAGGACCACAGTTCCTGCCAGGAATCCATGCATCAGAAAAGATCAAAACCCGGCATGTTCCTGAGCTCATTCTTATTGAAATGAGCTAATATTACCCCTATTAATTTTCCCATCTTCCTATCAATGCTGAAGGAAGGCTTGCCTGCCTTGGAGGAGCTTGCACTGGTGTCCTTCAGCACAGGTGAAGTTGGAGGGGAAGGCAGCATCAGGGAGCCTGTTCTAGTGAGCCTGGTCCTCTGAACCCCTGAGACACGTCTCTCCCCCTCCCAAAAGAGCAGCTTACCACTCTCCCCTGACAGTTCTGGGGTATATGCAAAAAAATTTTGCTTAGCTAACCTTTCAGCCATTGGGCAACAGGTCCTAGGGTACGTGTTGTGTCCCCTTGCTAGAAAGGGGAATGAGGACCCTCAGTCCAGCCAGGCAAAAACCAGGCATCAGGGTCAAGGCCCTCCTACTCAGGGTCCAAGTCAGGGCCCAGGCCCTCCTGCTCTCCTTTGCACTCGTGGGAAGATGCCAAAACAGATTCTGGCCATAAACTGCCTATTTTTAGCGAGCACATGTTCTGCCTTTCATTCGGACCTCATTGCTTCTGTATCCTCTTGCTTGAGCTTGGGAGCAGGCAAGGGAGGCCTTTCCCTGGCTCTTGAGCTTGCTTCGGGTCGGGCAAAGGCTCCATCCTCTTGCCTCTGGGACTAGCCTGACCCTGTGCAGTGTTCACTCCCCCACTCCCGTATGTGGCCATAATCAAAACCCTCTTCTTATTTTCTTACGGGCTGCTCTGTGTCCTGGGCCCCAGGAGGGCCAAGCATACTCATTCTTCCTAAGATGTTGGGGGTGGGGGCTGAAATCCCATTGGATTCAGAATGGGCAATTGGGGCTTTTTTCTCCCAGTTCAGCTTACTGTCTTTCTACCATTGCCAGGAGCACAAATGATAGCTGATCACTTCAAATCGCCCTTGGCTTGACTTCGCAAGATTGGAAATGATATTGGCACAAGGAATCAAATATTCCTGATTTTGTTTCCTTCTTGTCCGCTCCATGCAAAGTGGATGTGGATTTCCGAACGGAGCCACCAGCTTGATATCTGGTTTCCTCCAGAAGCTGAGTTTGGCCAAACCAAAGAATTATTCTGGTATTTCTCATCTCAGGAGAGTTTGGGGTCTGATTTTGTCTAGTTAGCAAACCCAAATCCCCACTTTGATGCCCCTAGAAACAGGCTTGTAGGAGGAGCCCATGTCTGTCTGTTTCTATTCTCATGGGGCATAAAAGTGTTTGAAGAAGCATCAGTATTAAAAAAAAAAAAAATCTTGTTCGGATCACGTAGAGTCCCCACAGAGCGCAACAGCAGCTCTGACCCAGGCTGGTGTGTCGGAGGAGATGGTGTGTAACTCTGAAATCTGTGGCTAATACTCCTGTTGTGGCCCTACTGTGAGGCCCTGCTTCCCGAATTCTACATGCCTGCTTCCTAACTGTTCAAACTCTGGTCTTAACATTCCTTGGCATCCTGGATCTGGGGTGCTTGGCCAGTGAGACCTGCCCATTCCTAGCCGGTGTGTTTCAAAGAGAGAGTTGAAGAAAGGGGCAACCCCAGCCCGTTGAGCAGGAGAGCCTAGTTGCACGTGCCAATGTTCAGAGCCTGTCGGTGAACTTTCTAAAAGGTACTTCCGTAGACAGTAGAACATTTGCCTCCCTGAAATGTGTCACAGAAGATCCCAAGCAGGAGTCATCTTGAATTAAGCTGGAGGACATACACTGTTACTTCTAGAGTGGGTCAGATCCCGCTAGGGGCTGGATTTCATCTGGCGAAATCCCACTCCAGTTAAAGCTTCCCTTTCTTGAGGTGTTTTTTAGACTCCAGGCATAGCCTGCATTTCTTTACCCTACTGAAGAATATGACATACAAGGTCATTGAGTGCCATTAAAGAACTTGGATGTGCCCTCGGGTTTGTTGGAATAGATTTGACCTTGGTCCTGAAATGGGACAGGAGCCACATGAGTATTTAATTAGAGAGTAAGGGCAGATCGGAGCAGCGCTCACAGCCACTGATAGGACAGGGCAGGCAATCGCCTTGTCCAGTCTGAGAAACTTTTATGAACTGGTGGGTCAGCCAGCGGCTTGGAGGTCAGAGAGCATGGGAGGCACGGATGTCTGCCTGCCCCCAGACAGCACAAAGGCCAGTCTGCACAGCACCTGAGGGCTGGCTCCAGAGCATGGCAAGGGTACAGAGCATGTCTCACCCCACTTTGTGGATTTGGAAAGCAACCAGATCACCCTTACTCTTTGCCTTTCAAACCTGGGACAGATGGCTGGGGGTCATTGTGTGTTGAGTCTTGCAAGCAGAGTTTGCCCTGTGTCTTTTAGTGAGCCCAGGCATAAAGCTGACGGGAAACTTTAAAGAGAAAGGCAGTGAGAAGGGCATGACCCCCTTTGCCGTTCGATGCTCTGGAATGATCGGCACGCAGGGAAGCCAGGCTGAGCCAGGAGACGCCACCAGCATGCCTATCACGGCCATGAGCCCTTGCACAGTAGCTTCTGGACGGAGGCAGCCACCAGGCCCCAGGGGAAGCTAGTGGGAGGCACAGCCATTAGCAACAAAGGTCCTAGTAGTCTCCATTTATTATTTGTAGGTAACTGGGAAACTGGCTTCCCTCACCTAAATTATGCCTGAGACTAAGGGTTCCTTGGGCTTCCATAGCAATGAGAGAATTAGAACCCCTCCTTTAAAAAAAGAACACAGGGTCCATTGAAACCTCTTTGCCTCATCTATTCTAAGACATCTGATCAAATGAACCAGGACATCCAAGTGGAACGCTCTTAAAATGCGACTTTCGTCTCCAAAAACCGCACTGATTTCCAGCATAGACAGTCTGAAAATATTCACCCTTGACTGGCTACACAGTCTAAGGCGGGGGTTGGCAACTATTTTCTTCAAGGGCCAGAGAGGAAATAAGCTAGGATTGCAGGCTGTGTGGTCTCGGTCACAGCCACTGGACCCTGCCCCACAGTGTCAGAGGAGCCATAAATGATAATTAAACAAATAGGTGTGGCTGTGTTCCAATAAAACTTTATTTAGTAAAGCAGGCGATGGGCTGGATTGGGCCCACATGTCAGCCTGACGGGGCTGTCGCCGGTTCCAGTGTAAAGAAGGGTATGCTTTTTTCTGTGTCACCCCTAGAGGGGACACGTGGGATCCTGTGTGCCGTGGCATCACCGGCCAGGGAGATGGTGCCGGGAAGGACCAGGACTGCAAAGCCAGAAACACAAGAGACTTTCTCAGGAAAGGGGGCTTCTAGACCCCGATGGCCCGGTGTGCCTGTTCTTGGAAGGCCACCTCTCTGCCTACCGCACTTCAGACTTGCAGGAGAAGATGCCTCCACAGCTCATGGCAGTTCCAGAGTCCTCCCCGCACCAGTCACGGCCAGAGTAAGCAGAGGAGGAAGAGGCAGGAGCTCTGTCTTGGCTCAGAGGTGAGCGTGCCCTCTGGGAGCCTCAGTTTTCTCACTGGTGGGCAGAAGCGAAAGGATGAACAGGCGATGGATGTAAAGGAGCTTGGATAAATGGTTCTCGGTTGAGTCGGTGTTTTATAGTGGAAGTGAATGTCCGTGTGGGGTTGTTGGAAGGGAATGGTGCCAATGTCCAGATGACCTTTTTAAAAGATGTATTTATTTATTTGCGAGAGATACAGAGAGTGAGCACAGAGGGGAGGGGCAGAGGGAGGAGAGAGAAACTCAAGCAGACCCCATGCTGAGTATGGACCGCCCCCCCATGCAGGGCTTGATCCCATGACCCTAAGATCACAACCCTCGCCAAAAGAAACCAAGAGTCAGACACCTAACCCACGGCGCCACCCAGACATCCCAATGTCCAAGTGACTTTTGGTTGCAGTGGTCCCTTTGGCACTAAGCAAGTACCAACCTTACTTTCCATCAAGGTTTTAGAACATGTTTTACTTCCTCACATCTGCCATGATAGGTTACGGATGGCTTTTCTTGGTATGTGGGAAATTCAGCTTTCAAGGCAGTTCTGGGGACTTTGTGATGACATCTGTCATAGGGGTCCTACCATTTCTGTCTCTACCCAGTTCTGTGCCTTCTGGATAGAAGGAAAGTGTTTCAGGTAGGAAGTTAAGTCCCTCCTTCTCAGTGTTTGACCAAAAAATGGCTAAAGGCTGTGGTTGGTCAGTTAGGGAAGTCCAAGGGGGCCTTGGCCGGAGCGTGTGGAAACAGCATGGAACTCCCCGTGTGTGTGTGAGGACACCCACGCGCAGGCTTCGGGTGCACAGCCCAGGGCATCTGGCTCATTTTTGGTCTTGTGGATGATTCTAAGATTGAAGGGGTGGACAGCAGCCAGCAGGTTCTAACGAAGAAAGGAGGTTAAGTTAGGAAAATGGCACAGGAAGGGAACCACAAAACCTAAACCCATCACATGTATGGGAGCCCACGTTCAGTCAATGCCAAGGAGGGCGGTTAGCCTGGAAGACCCAGGCCATGTCTACGGTAGGACCTTGTTGCCTCCGGAGCTGCCGTGCTTTATTGAAAGCCCGATGTGCAATCATTTCTCCTTCTTGTCTTCTTTATGAGCTGATCCTTGGAGGGACTGGCTTGCAGAGGCTTTGATTGAAGCACAATTTTGTATTCCTTTTCTTTGCCCGACTTTATCATTGGCAGATTGTTCTTTGACTTCCAGAGTCCAGCCTGCTTCCAGTAACAGTGTGTGTCTAGGGTCTGATGTTAGAGTCCAGCTGGGAGAACCATTTGGCTTGTACTAGAGTCCAAGGGCAGATCCTTTAAGTGAATACAGATCACCACCCCATCCTGCCAGCCCTGCTCCGGCTGGCTGCCTCACAGCCCACCACAGAGCTCGTCCCTTCGACCCTGCTGGGACAAAGCCGAGGGGCCATCTCCTGGGATCTCCCAAAGGAACCATCTCCCAGGGACGGGCTGTCCTCTCTTCCAGAGCCTTCCTGTGGACTCTGTGTTGATGAAGAGGCAACCTCTCCCAACTCTTTGGGCATTCTCCTCCTCCTCCCCTTCCCTCTTTTTAAATTAAATGGGAATACCACTGACGTGATGTCGTTCTCACTGCAGGATGACAGAACTGTTGTGTGAATACCATTGTATTTGCCAAATGGTCCACTCGTCATTTCAGAACAAACAAATGGATGGTGTCTGTAAGTCGGCAAACACTGGTGACATTTAGCCTTGTTTATGTTCCTTTCCTTTTGCTGCATATTTTTGGCTCCAAAAGCTACTGTCTGAATCGACAGTGCCTCCAAAGCAGGAGAAAAATCTGGTAGCTTTCACTTCGGTTTCTACGTGCATTTTCTTTTTGGGTGGCTCGATACCTCCCGCCCAGGACCAAGCCTGGATGAGAGAAGACGGCAGTTGAGTCCTTTGGTTAAAAAATAAAACAAAAATTTAAAAAACCCAACGAACAAACAAACAAACAAAAAATGTGCAGAGACACAGACACACACACATTTTTTCTCCCAAGTAATGACTTAAGACCAGGAGGGAGGAAGAGAAAGCTGAGAGACCAGAGGGTTGTCGGAACAGATACCCACGTCCCTAGGGACGTGCAAAGTCCCTGTTCCCGCGCAGCCGTCGCCGTGTGGCGTAGCGACAGTGTGACCCCCTCGCTGTCTCGTGCCGAGGGCAGGGATCCCTGGCTTCTGCCCCCCTCCGGCTGCCGACTCACGGGGACGGTCGGCGCCCACAGCCTTGTCGTTACAGGCCACATCTTAGCTACAGAAGGAATCCGGTTCTTTCTTTTTTATATTCAGATGTTGTGTGCAAAGCCCAGGTTTCAAATAAGTAGTAATTATCTTCTATTACTTAGCGCTGATCAACAGCACCTCTACGCCTAATTGCCAACCTGCTCTAATCACGTAGACTACTCTTGCTTTAGCCAGAGACGGAAGGACCAAATTTTATAAATACTGCTTTATTGTCATTACTCCATTAAACAATTAGGGAGTGCGGCCCTGTCCTTGCTTTCAAAGGCCTCTTGCCTCTGTGGTTTCTGGATTGTTTAACAAATCTGCACATTTTCTTGCAGGTAAGTGACACCCCCTGTTCTAGTCGGTCTAGCTGGACTTGCCCTTGTCTGTTCGTGCTCCTCGGTGGCTCTCTGCAGCTTGTTAATCGTGTAAAGTCAAGAGAAGAATGTATACACATATGTGTGTTGAATAACTAATGACTATTGGCAAAGGTACGCCAATGCACGCCACACCGACCTACAGTATATCTAGGAGAGAATCAGGGAGGCTAAAAATACTGCCCCATATGTTCCTCTATTAGTCATGGATCGCGAAGGCTTAGTAACTTGAATGAGCGAGGAAATTCCCTCAAAGTCCCGAATCCTGAGTGACAGATGCTGGTGCACTGGAGGTCCCTTCACCTGTGAAAAATCAGACGGGGCAGGGTGGGGTCTGCTACACCAGCTTGCCAAGCTTCTCGAGGCGGGTCCCGTTGGCATTACCGCTTGTGTCCGAATTGTCCTGCATTTTGTAACACTTTAGAAGAATACAGAGAAGTGCGGTCGGTCGTTATCTTTCTCCATAGTATTTAAGCAGTCCTATTGCTAGTTTAATATGTGTCAGGCCTTCCTATTAACCGGGAACGGAGGACAGTAACATTCCAGTGAACGGCGACTGGGCACGCACAACTTCAGACGTGGAGATGGAAAGCAAAACGTGTGGAGCCTGGTGCTGGGTTATCATGTGCTTTGGACTAGAGTATTGTGGAAGTAATGAGAAGATTATATTAAGGCGTTCCTGGTAATGAAGGCATGTAAGTTCTAATAATTGTAGCTTTCTGAATACGTGTCGAACTCTATCTATAAGTGTGCTGTATGCTGAGTTACAAGTTAGGTCATTTATGAATGGAATGTAAAACAATACTAAAAATGCTTCAATAACTTATCTTGGTATTGCTAATAAAAATAAAGCTGTGAAACATTAGTACACTTTCGAGTCATTATGTGAATTCCTTCCCCACTCCCGCTTCCCCCATCCTCCTCCTTCCCCGAGCTGTCCTCCCTGATGGAAGCCTCAGGAGGACATTCCGAGAATACTAGGGGGCTGCCCACTCCGTACCCCCCGCCAACCCTGGGCTCTTTGCTGGGTAGTTAGTTGCGTTTTTCTGCCCACCTTGAGACGGGCCTCGCAAGTACCAACTCCTAAGCGTGCCAGTGTCCAGACACGTCCTGGTCTGGGGCAGGGGCCGCGGTGGGTGGGCCAGAGCCGGGGGGACACATGGCCGAGTCTCTGTACCAGTGACTCCGGGCACCGAGCTCCCACAGCTGCTCCCAGGCCCCATGCGTAGGGGGAACCGAGGCAGGTTGCCATCCCCGTACCGGGTGTGGAAGAGCCCGCCCATGCCCGGCTTCCGTGCAGCAAACCTCGACATTTTCTTTACATCCCGCGAAGGGTACTTTTCGATGGGAAGGTCCCCGGAATCATCGTAGTTGGGAGATTTTTGTCAATGGAGATGTTTTTTGCTTGGGTCTCTGTTTGCTGCCGCAGGCTTTGGCCCGGCAGGTGCCCCCACCCCCGCCCGGTGGGAGGGGCGGGGTACAGGAAGGATTCAATTTGCTTCCCCGTTTTTTGTTGCTTAGTTTTGGTTTTGTTTTGTTTTGTCCGTGATGGACCTCAGACCCCCACCACTTCTGCAGTGCCTCTAAGCCTTGCTGCTGTTTGGGAAACTTCGGAATTCCTTTCGCGCCCTGGCTCCCCATTCAATGGGTCCTGTGGGGGCAAAGGTGTTATCAGCATCTGACAGAATCTCCACACTCCCTAATAAATCAAGTGTCCCCTGTGGGAGGGGACAGAAGCCCAGGATTGTCCCCCTGAACAACCCTGGGCTTTGCAATAGGACAATCGTAACCCCTTGACCTCTGGGGACATTCCCTTCCAGGACGTCTCCTGCAAACTGTTCAAATCATTTCCCTACTCAAAGGCCATAGTATAGTCTCTCATTTAGGAGAAGAGGAGAGAGAGAGGGGAGAGATTCTGAGTCTTTGGATCCATGACAAAAGCCCACAGGAAAGCCATAGATCTCGAAGAAGTTTGGTAGCTCCCTGTGCCCACAGCTGCCTTCTGACTAGGGTCTGGGGAACAGAGGATGCACACTGAGGGTTCTGGTTGACAAGGGTGGGGGGAATCCCATAATACCCGGCCAAGGGAAAGCCAGGTGATCACAGCCACACAGCCCAGGCCCACGAGGCCACCCCAAGCCCTGACAGAAAGAAGGACCCCAGGAGGACCTTGTCTTTATTTTCAATGCCCCCCTCCCCCAGGCTTTTCCCTGGGTTCTTGCCTCCTGAGGGCTCCAGGAGGCCTGTGTCACCGCAGCAGATATACTGCCTCTCGGCGAGGAGGTGCTGTGTTCCCTCCTGGTTTCAGAAGCCACAGGTGCAGCTCCCAGGATGGGGCTCCCCACCATCCACTCTGTGTGGGCAGGGGGCACCTCTGGGGCCTCTCTGGACCAGTGCCTAGGCCTGGGGACACGGGTGGGAGGAGGGGGGCTCTGTGGAAGGCTGCTGGGTCTCCGTGCCTCCACTCAGGGCTGAGCACGTTGCTCTGGGTGCATCGTGCACCGTTAACAGGCACTCTGCATGCTCCTCCGGGACGCCTTGCTGACCCCGCAGCCCCGGGCTGCCCAGCCAGCAGGGACTCAGGGGCCCGGGGAGTGGCCGGTGGCCTTGGGTACAGAGGATGTCCCACGGAAGGGGACAGTTGGTCATGCTGACAGTGGGAGGGCTCCTCAGGCAGCTCATCCCTGCGTCTGCTGTCTTCTCTCCCTCCCTGGACCCATTCCCTAACGGGGTGTCTACCCATCTCCGGCTCTAAGGCAGGGGGTCTTTCCTGACTCTCTCCCCAGTGACTTCTCAAGTATAGAGGGGACCTTTGTGGATTCTCATCCTCTCACTTTGATGAATGAGTCCCAGCCTTCTCCTACCTCTCACAGCACCCCTGCTTCCCACCTCCCCCTCCTTCCTGCCTGGGGGGTAGAACTCCCTTCCCGCCCATCCAGCATCAAGCGTGCTGTGTGCTGTGAGGAAACTGGGTGTGGGGGGTGGATTCGGGCCTTAGGTACCAGCTGACTTCACTTCAGAGCACTGCGTGGGGGGCTGCATGCTCTTTCCTCTGTCACCCCACATCCCTACGCGGGATGATAACAAATGCCAACTATTTGGACCCCAGTGAGGGGCAGACACAAGCATCACCTACAGGGTCTGCCTTTGATCCCCCCCCAGGCAGGGCCGGCCCACTGATCTGAGGTGGACAGGAGACCCTTGCCACCGCCCCCCCCAACCCTGGGAAGTGATACTGGAGTTTGAAGGAGGTAATAAGCTCAGGGTGGGGGTGCCCCAGGAAAGGGAAGGTGCTCTGCAGCTTATGGTAGGACAAAGTGCCCTGGCCCCGGCTTCATCCACACAGGTTGGGAAAAATGTTTGCTTTGATGAAATTCAGATATTCTCGGGGCGGGGGAGGAGCCCAAGCTTCGGAAGATGCTTTTTGCTCCTGGAGAGTCGCCCTTTCCCAGAGATGTCATGATGATTGAATTACATTCCGAAGCATACCCCCGCACACGGGCAGCCTTGTCTCCGCAGGAGTGGATTCTGCCTCTTGAGCAAACAGTGCGCATTTTCAAGGTGAAAGTTGGGGAGCTGGGCAAAGCGGTTTCATTAGCAAAAACACCCATTCGCGCGCCCAGCCGCCGGCTGGCTTTGTGACGAGTTGGTCTCTCCTGCTTGTTGTGGGATTGTCCACAGACACCCATCCACTCGCAACCCGCTGCTCACGAGGTTAAGTTTTCTTTTTGAACTTCTCTTGTTGTCAAATTAATATAATATGCTCTCAATTATCCACATAAAAGGAGAAAGGCAACCAAGCAGGGAAAGTAAATTTGCAATTAATTTCCTAAATTATTGCTCTTTTCACATGATGGACAAGTCGTTTTTCTCTGACTTGGACTTGAGTGTTCTATGTGTCCTGCGGTGGGGGAAGGCGACTCCAGGGTGGGCAGGGCTGGAGGCAGACGTTTTGCGGGCAGGTGGAGAGGCCTCAGTGAGTACTTAGGGGTTCGGAGTACGTTTGGCTCTTGTCAGGGAGAAGAAAGTCCATTCATCTTCTTGGTCTTTCAAGGTCCCATCGGTGACTTAGCTAGGGGTGGGGAGGGGGTCTCCCAAAAACAGACCCTAAGATAAGAACATGGATGGAGGTGTGTATGTGGGAGGAGCTCCCAGGAGCCATGGGAGAGGGAGGAAACCACTCAGGTGTGTCAGTGAGAGAGTGGCCACTTGAGGACCTGGGTACATTCCTTCCAGCCATCCTTTAGGATACTGTCTGGAGTTCATCTCAGAATTGGCCCACAGAGGGCTAAAGGAGCTTCTAGCTGGGGTATTTAGTTAAGAGAAACAAGAGTCCATTGGCATGCCAAGGGACTGGAAGAGAAGCAGGTGGGCCCCCCACGACGTCTGCCACCAGCGGAACGCCCTTAGCCCAAAAGTTCTTTCCCCCTCAGTGCACTGCAGAAGGCCACCAAGGATGAGGAAAGATACTCATTCCATGATTTCCCTGTGGGAAGTGAACGTGGGTTTTAAATTTTGAGAAGTGCGTGATCTCTCCCCTTAGACAGAAGCTCACTGGAGACCAGATGGGAGGGCTGGTCTGGGGGCCAGGAGATCAGGTGTCTCCTAGGAGCTTCAACAACTCAACCTTCTCTTGGGATACCACTTGCACACTGGTGAAAGGAAGGGTGACTGTAAGTCCCCTGAGTCACCTCCTGGGTCTCAAACTCTGGCTTTCATGATCCTTTCCAGCCCTGAATTTCCAGGTGACCCTGTAGGACGCCATCAGTCCTAGAGTTCCTGTGAACTCAGCTCACATCAGCAGGGCCCCGGACGTGGGAGCCCAGCTTTGCAGGGACACCTGGGATTTCAGTTTGGCCAAGGCCATTCACTGTGTGAGGGCGTGGGGCACGCGGATCCCTGCCTTCTCTTGAAGCCGTTTTTCTTAAACTGTAAGAGCACTGAGGAATTTGTCGTTTATGCATTTTTTAAAAGAGGGAGTCAATGCAACTGGATTTTTGAGCTCCTGGTAGTGCAAGAAAAACTGATTATCTGACTTTCTTTCCTTTTCGATTTTCAACCTCTTGTGTTCACAGCGGAGCCTGAGAAAATGGTATTTTTCATGATTACATTTTCTTCAAGCACATTCCAGATACCAATATGATAATCCAGTGTGTCCCTCCTAGGACAGTAATCCCTCTTGGGATCTTCCGACTCCCCCCTCCCCGCCCCCAACAGGCAGAGGGAGAGGAAGGAGGTACTAAGAGACGGGGCTCAGGTCAGACTTGGTTGTGCATACGAGGGTCATGGGGGCAGCACACATCTTCCTCCATGTCTGGGGCCTTATCCATGCTTCCATCTTCAGAGTTCTCGTGGCCCCCCGAAGCCGCTGCTAGCTACTGTCCCCAACTGGGGACAGTATGTGCTATCTCCAAGTGGAAATCCCTTGAGTCCTCGGCTTTCTGTTTTCCACGGAATAGAATTTGTTGGCCTCAGTGTTGTGTGCCACCCAATGGCACACAAAACAACAAAATGTGTGAGAGCGAGTAACTTGGACCTTGGCAAGTCACCCACATTTCAATGGCTTTAGGACGGGTGCTGCTGTGCAGGACCCGGGCAGAGCTCCCGTGGAAACACGGGACTCGCTGAGACCTTGGCAAGGGGGTAGAGAGTCTGGGTAGCGTGTTACAAGGGACGGTATCCCCCGTCCTTGCCAGTCGGTGCTCACCACGGTCTGAAGAGCTGAGTTGGGAGTCCTCCCATCCCAGAGTGGACACTTCCCCGGAGGGGCCGGGGTGACGGTTCGGATCCTATTCCCAGGATGCGCAGAGATCACCCCATTTGTCTCCAACGGAACTATCTTTCCTGTTTTCTAATGCTACCCAGGATTACAATTAGATTTTTTTTAAAAAGCTATCTAGTGGTTAAGCGGTGGGGACAGATACTTGTATCCACGGCTCTTGCTTTACATAAAAACTTTGGGCTGGATGAGCTGCTTCTAAATCACACTCAGGGCAATTAATTTTAAATCCCAAGGGGGATTTTCTTGAGGACTTTGGGGTAAGTGCCCTTGCAGAGCGGGCATGTTTGCAAAGTGGCCGCTTTTCATCTGGACAGAGGCCGAGTGCCTGGGTCTCCCTAGCACTGGGCTGGGTTCACGAACTCAGCTCCTTCTCACGGCAGGAGACGCAGGGGCTGGGTCATGAGGCGGGAGCATGCGAGGGATGCCGGCCTCCATGTCCTGGAACACACACGAGGGAAGGGGTTTGGGACCAGACATGAGGCACCCTTCCAGTGACGGGGAGAGGGACCTCCATGGGCCCCGAAGCTTCCAGCACCACCCCAGGCCTGAGAGCCCCAGAGAGCCAGAAAGCAGCTCGGGGCCTGCAGGCCTTGGTGTCCCCAGACTGGACACCATGTCCACTATGTCAGACGTCTGTGGGAGAGTCTGGAAGGATGGGTGAGCCCCGGAGGCTGGGGCTGTGCAGCAGCATGGACATGCAGAGACCCACAGAGGGACTGGCAGCCAAAAGGCCATTTGACGAGAGAGGGAGGGTACAAAGAAAACAGAAATTGGGTTTGGTAGACAGAAGCGAAGGCAAGTTGGAGCGAGGAGGAGAGAATAGCAGTACAAACAGAGTAGTGGCAAAAGCTACAGAAGGCCCCCAGAGAGCAGGGCAGAGGGAGGAAAGCCATGGGGAAGCGGTGGGAAGAGGACCCAGCAGAAACGGGGCAGCTCTGGCCCCCAGAAGCCTCTGCAGAGCTGCCTGGGCTCCCAGGAGGCGCAGTGACCCTCCTAAGGGCCTGGCCGCGGACTGCGGGGTGCTCAGGGCTCTTGAGGGAAAAACCGAAGGAGCTGAGGGCTTGGCGGAGGCCTGGCGTTCCAGCACACCCTCCTCCCCGTGCTCTCTGCCACCCGTTTCAGGAGGAAACGCTGCAGCTTAATCAGAATTATTTACAAGATAATGGTCCATTGTTTGCACTAAGACAGATGTTGTCTGTGGGAACTTTGTGTTTTATGCTCCTTCCCCTGCTCTGCCTTTGCTGGGTGCAGATGGGATCCGAGTAATGTGAGTTATTATTCCAGGGACTGGAAATCCGAGCCGCCTTCGTCCCAGCCTGGGCTCGGCAGGGCCAGCACGCGGGGCTGGCCCTGGGCAGGCAGCGGGGAGGTCGGTCCCTGCCGGCCGCGGCCGGGCCTCAGGGCCTCCTCCCTGCCCCTCCAAGCAGCCTGTGATTAAGAAGGTCTTGTTTCCTTGAGGGGCGGGCTGGGGCAATTGCCTTGTCTGGTGGACAGGAAGGGCGCGCTCTGATTAAGATTCACTTGCTATTTGTTGAGTCCAGAGGTCATCACTGACATCGCAAATGAGGGTGGCCATCTGGCCCTCTGCTTGCCAAAAGGAAAGAGCTTGCCCTCTGTGGTGGGGGCTTGGAGCCTCCCTCCTCCTTCTCTTTTTTTTTGACTTATGAGAGCTCGCCCTTGGTCTTCTGGGGGGACTTGACTCAGGGGCCGGCTCTCGACTTGGTGCCTCTGTCCTTTCTCCAAATGAATTCTGGTTTCACTGCCCCCGGGAAGGTGCTTGTCCGAAACAAGGAAAGATGGGGCTTGTCCCTGACCCAAACTGGCTCCCGGCCTTGCCCTGGAGGCAAGTGGGCCATCCCAGGGCCGCCCCCTTCCTGTGAAGTCCCTGGTCCTTCTGAGACAGTGTCCAGCCACTAGGCTCGCCAGCCATCTTTGCAGAGCCTAGTTCTCCTGGTCATCAGAGGCTGCCTTCTGAAGGAGGAAACTGAGACCAAAAGATGTTGGGGGACTTGCCCGTTCTCTGCTCAATGGAGAAGCCTCCCAGCACCTCATGTCGGGACCCTGCCCCCCTTCTAAGAGTCCTGTGGCCAGGGCACGAGGGGAGCAGCCCCATAGCAGCAAGAGGGGGTATGCGGTGAGAGGTACCTGTCCCGGGGTGAGCGCTGGTCCTGGCAAAGGGTACACACCCACCACCCAGTAGCGGTTAGTAGTCTAAGTGCATGATCCTGCCTTTGCGATGTATTGCATTTCCAGTATCAGACTGTGACCAAACAAAAAACCCCAAGTCATAGAATTCCTCATTTGGAGGAGTAGGAAAGAGATGGACACTCTCATGGCAACCAAGTGGTTCAGGTCTGAACCTGCTAGTGGGACAGCGTCGAGGGGAAGTCAGAGGGCCATCACTCCGAACCCTGCCTCTAGCCCCTGAACGCCTTCAAGAAGTCCCCAAATGGGTGACCGCCCTGAGGGTTCATCCCGTTCAAGGTCCAGCGTGTCCACACTAGTGTTTAAGGATGACTCTTCCCCCGTTCTCTCCCCACGCCCAGGGAATGACCCTCTGGTCTTCCGCAGCAGGATCTGAACCTCCAGGCCATCCCTCCATCTGCCCAGGTTATTTTTAAGTAATAATCGCTTACTATGCCAGGGCCAATGCCCATTCTAAGTACCTTATGAGGGTAATAGAGATCTTCTTTTGTTTAATTTTCATGAAACTCCCAGGAGACAGATGTTGGTTCTTACCCTTCCCATCTTACATGCGGGAATGTTGAGGAAGAGAGAGGCTGCGTCACTCACCCAGGGTGGCCCCGCGAGCACGTCGGGATGCCGAGACTCCAAACTGGGCAGGGACATCCTTGAGCGTGACGTGTCTGCGGCCTCCCCTTGCCAGTGGCTGGTGCCCTCCCACACCTGCCTTCCTGGTTGGAGATGCACGGAAAAAGAACAACGCAACCAAGAAATATATAAAAATAACTCCTTCCTGCCAACTCCAGCTCCGAGTCCTGAGAGAGGATAAGGGAGATGGCAAGCAGAGATTCTAGTCACAGACAGAACCTGGAGCTTGTCCCTTAGAAACAGGCAGCACAGGGCACTGGGTGAGGGGTGGGGGTCTCAGGTGACTCCATTGGCCCAGAACTTGCCTTGTGACCCTGAACACCAGTCTTCCCATCCCCCGCAGTGTCCTCACCTCTCCATAAGTGACAGAGTAGCAGGCATCATTCCCAAATTCCCCCCATCCTCTAGCCTAAGAATCAGTTTTTCTTGGGACTCTGTATTCTGTCCCGTTCAGCCTCAGGGAAAAAAAACTGTTGCCCCTCCCCAACCCCCACGCCCCCGAGAGGGGCTCAGGGAAAGCTGACCCCTCACCTTGCAATTGTTCCCTGGGGTCTAGGTGGGGGGAGCAGAGAGTGGGTGGCCCAGAGCACCAGTGGTCCTCCAGTCAGGGCTGCCTCGGGGCCCAGCCCCCCGCTGTGAAAGCGGCAGAGGTCAGACTAGAATAATATTTATCAACCTCTTCTCACTGTGTCAGGCTCTGCCCCAAACCCGGCGTCACTGGAGATCACAGATCATGTCTTTTAAGGTCCCACAGAGCCGCCTCACATGTGACCAATTACCTCTGTCAAGCCCGGGGAAGGAGGTCCCGCCTCGGTGGGTGGGATCTGAACTTGAGCTTCCAGAGGTCGGTGACAGGGATCTTAGGCCTTTGAGCCTGTCACTCCCCTATAGCCAGACCTTTTCTGTTAAAACTGTTTAAATTACAAACCAGTAATAAAAGGATCATATGTGTTTCCCACCGAACAGGTTCTTTAGGGCTATTACGATAATTAAAAACATATGGTGTCTGTGCCAGTCAGAGGGAAACCGCAGATGTACAAATTAGGTATTATATAAGGGTTTTCTGCTTTTGCCCTTTTAAAAACGTCAGGCTGGAGAAGTTTAAAGAGATAAAATGGCAATTGTGCAGATAGTAGGTAGCATTTTGATTTTAGGATCATTAAATACATAAACCCTTTTCTTTACGCTTAATAGGAATAAACAGGTTCTGATAACCAAAGAAGGGTGGGTGGGTGCAGCCCACGGAGGGGCCCCGAGGTGACAGGACATAGGCAACATTTTCCACCTCACAGGGTCTCGGATACCATGAAATTTTTTTGCTTTTTTTATGATGTCGTTCTGCACAAGGAGGATTATTTTACGAAATGTTGAATTCTATTAAAATTGGATTGAGAGGAGCAAAGACAAGGATTTCTTCACATGAAATTTTACTTTTTAAAAAGCAAAGATGCACGTATTGATCAGTCTAGGAGTACCATTTGTTTTCATTTAAAATATGCAGTTGATTTTGAGAAGGTGATTAAGACTGCTAATAAAGAAAAAAATTGGGAGGATTTCCATGGCTCGCCGTCAATGGCTTTCAATGCAAGTCGAGTTCCATCTAGCCACTCATGTTGGACAAGACATCAGGCAGGCTGGGGGACTCTGGTCACATCCAGCCATGCTCTGGGGCAGCCGAGATGACGGGCTCTCGGTCCTGATGCAGTGGGACCCAGGCTAAGCAGCCAAGGAGTGAGCACGTGGCCGCTGTATGTTTCTGCTGTGGAAACCCAACCAGACTGCCCTAAAGAAGGAGGCGATGGGTGAACGGGTCGCAGTGGCATGGCCCTGGCTTTGCTCCCCTGGAAAACAACTTCAGGCCTTCCTGGAGATACTTGAAGCCAGAACAAGGATGATTTGGTCCCAGACCTGCCCTCCTCCCTCCGTGGGACATGGTAGTATCTCCACAGGGAAGTTAAGCAGAACACCAGACAGGAACCCACGAGAAGAGCGGAGGTTCTGCTTTTCCATAAGCCCAACCACCAGAGCACTCAGCCAGAATTTGCTTATAACTGGAAAAGGCTCCTTCTTGATCACCCTAGCTACGGCGAACATGGGCTCCCGAGGAAAGCATCCTTGGAAATGGGTCCCGCAGCCACAGCCCCGCTTGGGTCTGGAGTTCTTCACTTTTGCTCCGCTCCTTTGCCTGCACCCTCTGGAGGGCACCAAAAGCCCACTGTCCTCCTGTGTCCTTTCCTTTGGGCTCCTGTGACCCGGTCTGCCTCGCGGTTAAACACAGGTTAAGTCAGAGCAGGGTTCTTGGACCGCCGATCTACTACACAACAAACACGAGGGCCATGTCCGGTAGTGGCCCTCAGGCAGGCCTGATTATCCCCCCTGTGGGACTTTTGGCAATGTCTGGGGACACCGGGACAGGGTGTCCTACTGGCATCTAGTGGGTGGAAACCGAGGATGGCACAGGGCAGGCCAAGAATTATCCAGTGCAAGACGTCAGGTTAGCTCAGGTCAAGAAGTCCTGGCATACAGGTAGGAGAATCAGGCCTTCAAGGGTAAGTCCAAGCTGGACACGCCCCAAACCCAAGTGTCCGGGTTGACCGCCTGGCCCACATTGCGGCATCTGGCTTGCTCACAGGCACACCTTCCTGCCGAGGCACGTCCCCTGTGCACACCATGCCTTTATGAGAATCTCTGCAAGAAACCCTGGAGGCTGGGCTGCGGAAACTTCCAGCCCAGTAACTCAGAGCATTCCTCCCAACTCAGACTCGCGTGGGGAGCGTGGGGTGGGTTGGGAGCCGAGCAGACAGCTGGAACTCAGCCCTTTCTTCTCCCCGGTGACTGATAGCCAGCCTCCAGTGTTGGTGTGCATGTAGGTATTACCATTTTAACTTTTACGGAGGTAAAATAACACCTTGTCACTCAGCGCAAGTACCAATCACAAAATGAATTAATTGTAATAACCGTTGTCAACAGAACAAAGGACTTGTTGCTTTCCTAAGCAGATTTCAGCGCCACCGAGAACTACAGACGAACGTTCCCATTGGGCAGGCCGGCGGAAACCAGTCGGAACATAATTGTATCTGTCTATCTCTTGACTTTGTTTTTAAGGGTGAAGGAATCGAGTTAAAAACCTATATTTTAAACATATCAATAAATATACCCCTTTTTGTGTCTGTGACGTCTCCTCAAAAACATGGAGTCTTTAATAAAATTGGCCAGGAAAATAGCATTTGCTGCCGATGGTACCAGATAAGGGCCAGCTGTAGAGGCTGCCTGTTGACTTGAAGTCATGAAGGGAATTATGCCCAATTACCCTCCCATAAAACACCCTCTCATTTCTCGGAGTTATCAAAACACATCCCGTGGACAAGCGGTCAGCTGTCCCCCGGCTCCTCAAAAGAAGACAAGTGGGCCTCACGCTGGGCCCGCCGAGCTCCTAACTGCCCTCACGTCGACACCAGCGGGCTTGTTTGCAGTCAGGCTCTTTTGACGGTGGCCTTCCCTTTTTTTTTTTTTTTTTTTTCCTTTTGGTCCTCGCCTTTTCACGTCTTGGCACACTCCCCCCTTGAAGAAACACGGTGGGTGTTCTTTTCAGCAGAGAGTCCCTCCCGGAAAGGGAAGACGCACAGGCAAAGGGTGAGCGGGTCGAGCCTTTGCCAGGGAGGGTCTCGAACGACTGGGCCCTCACCTTAAAATACAAGATGAGGGACAACTCGCAGGGGCTCTCCGTAGCCTGTCCTCCCTCGCCTGCCTTCTCTGGCTGCTCCGCCCTGGCTGGTGTGGGCCCGGCATCCCGCTTCTCTGAGTCTCAGGACTGTCCCATCGGATACACAGGTCACCCGCACAGCCTCCGGGAGCCCCTTAGGCAGCCTGCTTTATTTTTAGAGTTCATGGAGGCTTCATTGGTTCGTCCATGATGAAATGAAAGGTTCCTAGGCTCTCAGAGCTACAGGTGACCTTGGAGGTCTTCTTTGAGAGGCAAATTCGGGGAAGCATCTGCCCTTGGTTGTTGAATGGGAGACAAAGGCGAGAGCTGTTTCCAGGTGTCCAGGCAGGTCCGTGTGCCTGGTCATCATTCTGCTTTCTGGGGCAGCCCTAGGCAGCCTCCCCTTCTTAGGGATCTGTACCTGGACAAAGAAGGGTTCCTGTGACTCGTCCTTGCAGCTTTGCAGAAAATTTTACCCCTTTTGAATGTCCCCTGCTTGGCCACTTGAGAAGCAAGGGTAAGGGGGGGCCTTCTTTAATGTGGCTCTGGCTCAAATGGGCTATGCATTCAGATTTCAAGAGCCACCTCTGGCTAGAACGAGGTGCCACTTGCAAAACTGCAGAGCAGAGCCCTCCTCTGGAAACAGAAATCTCCCTCCTGCTTTCTGAGGCCATCCGCTCTGCTGAGGACCCAGCTATGCAGCTGGCCTTGGCAAGGCAGATTCATGGGCACACACCCCTGGGAGAGGCAAGTCCCAGCTGTGGGAAGGTACCAGGCCCCTGTCCTGGGAGCTGGCTGCAAAGCACGATGAAGCAGCACGTAGGGGACAGAGATGTGGGGAGGGGAGGACGGAAGGGGGCAGAGACTGGGGGGCTCCCATGTCCTCTAGGCCCGGACTTCACCCTCCACGCTCCACTGGCATAGTTCTAGAGAATGAAGAAACAGTGTTTTCCCACACCTTTTGGGGGGGGGGGAAGGAGATTCTGTGACAGGGAATGAGTGTGAGCATGTTTTCATTTATTTAGCATGTACTGAATTGTTCCAGAGAGTGGGGAACTGGCCATCAACAAGTTAGCCACGAGGAGGGCCCTTGTGGGGCACATTCTATGGGGGAACACCGACAGCAAACAAGAAAACAGTTCAGCTTCTGAGAAGTGGATACCAAGATGGTGAAGAGTGAGCGAGGTCAGTACCATATCCCGTGAAGATCTGGGGGACCTCTCTGAGAAGATGACATTGGAGAGGGTCCTGGGTGATGGGAAGGAGCCAGCCATGAAAGAGGAGAGGATGTGTGTTCTGAAGAGAGGACAGCAAAGACAAAGACCCAGAGCTGGAGAAGGGAGAGAACACCTTCAGCCTCTTGGATCTCTAGACTCATGCACCTTGTGTACATGATGAAACTTTCCCAAGGCTTTCCCAGACCCTGAGATTTCCTTCAAGCTTCTCCATAGCCTTGACCAGGCAGTCAACAGAGTTGGGACTGGGCCTTCCCCCACCCATTTCTCCCATTTGGAGAAACTGGAGTTCCAAAAGGAAGAAATGACTTGCCGTTAGCACCAGCGAAAAACTGAGCTAAATGACCACATGTCTGGACCCCAGGACTGCTGCCCCTGACCTCTGCCTGTTCCCAGGACTCCCTGTAAGTGTGACCAGACATATCGGAGGGCTACTGGGTCTACGGGAGACACCGTGAGTTACTCTTTGCACGCTAACCACAACCCCACACCTGGACGGAAACAAGAAAGCAGTTGAAGCTCAGAGAATTGGTCACATGACCTTAAGGACATGGAGCAATGCATGAAAGGGCCGTCCCAGGACTTCCCCAACAGGAGGGTCTCTCACCTCCACAGACCGAGACTGCCCATGGCAGAGTCCGTTCTTTCCATGACCGCCTGCCCAGTCTCTTTTCAGGCATCCCACAGATAGAAAGCTGGTGTGAGTCAAGACTCTTGATAGCCAGGCCCAGCAAAGTCACCCGGAAAACACGGGCCAGTTCCTTGGAAATCCGAGTCAAGCTTCCTTGGAGAAAGGCAGATGAGTTTGCATGAAAGCTTTCTGCTCAGACCAGCGTGCAGCTGTGAAATTCAGCCCATGCTGACCTTGGCCAGGACCAGGCTCAGCCTCTTCCCGACGCCTTCCCACGCAGGGGCCGTGATGGCTGCCATGCTGCTCCCGGAGGCCCAGGGCGCATCATCGCCAAGACTGGCTGCTCCGTTGTCTTTTCAGGATCCCTGTTCTTGTCTGGGCAAACTGCTTTCAAATGAATAGCTATTTCTGGATGATTTTTTTTTAGTGTTTCTTCTCCCAGCTGGTTGCTATATTATCTGCATCTCATGCCGTTCTGGCCTCCATGGGAGACAAGAGGTAGCCCACCTTCTGTATTAGCTGCCACGCTATCTGTTTCCGAATATTAGAAGGTGAAATTAGGAACTATAGCAACCTTACGACACCCTATCTGCTCTCAAAGCAAGAAGGTAAGTGGAAAAAACTGCTTTTCTCCCCGTAGCACTATTTGTGATGGTTCTGTACACACTAGGGTGGATTTGCAGCTGGGGCCAAGGACCAGAATAAGCATGAACAGAGACTGGGAAGAAAGACCCTTGGAGGAAGGGTGCAAGGTCCCAAGTGGGTTCTTCAATGGAGAATGGCCCAGAAGTGCGATTCCCAAGCCCACTGCCTTTTGCTGTTCATCTTTGCTTCGGGAGTCTGGTCTGGGGCGTGCAGGACTAGCGCCCGTGGGTGGTCCACACAGCGGGCATCTGCTCCCTTCACTGCTGCCAACGGTTCAAGCCAGAGACAATGGGCTGGAATGGCGGCAGGAGGTTTCCGGTTAGAGACGCTTCATTGCCAGAGCTGTCCGAACGCTGCCGAACTCTTCTTACATGGAAGTAGGTCGTTCAGCTCTAAGCTTAGAGCTTAGAGCAGGCCAGGCCATAGTTTATGATCACCTCTGAGTGTGGATCGAGTGTAGGTCATTAACATATACACAGCATAATCAATAAATGCAGAAATAATACAGATATTTTAATCAATGTATTTGATCCCTTGGCTTCTGCTGCATCCTTCTGGATTTATTTTCCAGGTGGGAAATGGAGATAAAACTTGGCTTGAATTTAGCCAAGGGCTGCCCTCTGTTGAAAAGTGGGAGCCGGAAAGCTATGGGCTGTGGGTTGTCATCTGGGCTTGGCGCTCCTGGGACACGTGTATACGGACGCAGGTCTAGGCTGGCTTGCCCCCAGGTGTGTGTGCAGCCCAAGTCCCACCCCACCCCTGCAGTCTGCACAGCAGGTGACTGATGTGCAGAAAACAGAGGCAGGAGGGGCCACGCGGTAGTCACTCATTCACGGACTCATCCGTTCATTCATTAATCCATTCGGCCAGTATCTACGGAACATCTCCCATCTGCCAGTCGCTCCCTTAGGCATTAGGACACAGGAGGGAACCAAATGGCCATGGTCACTAGCCTTGTGAGCCTAATTCCACTTTGCTCTGCCAGCTGGGCACGGACCTCCTCCAGGAGCCCTTCTCCGGGGATTAGACCTCTCCGGCATGGTTTGGAGTAGGGCATGGAGTCCTCCACAGACAGCTCAGGGGGTGGCCACTGTCCTGCCATCAGAACCCAGCCCTGGCTGCGCGCCTGAGTGGTTCCGTCAACCCAGTGCACAGCATGGATCACAGAGAGAGAAGCAAGACCAAGGAAGCAGCCACATCTTCCTGCATTCATTGCGTTAGCGGATGGGTCCTAGAACACCGGCATGTAAGATCCCTCTCTAGGTGCTGGGGTTCCAGCCATGGAGAACAGACACACCCCCAGCCTTCAGGAAGCTCCCGTGCTAGGGAGTGGGGGTGGGTGGGCGATCACTACATTAAGTAACTAGTCAGTTAAAGGAGATGAAGGTCTAGAGAAAAAGGAGGTAAATAGGAATTTGGGGGATGCCTGTGGGGTTCCTACTTTACATGGGTGCCTAAGGGTGCCATTCAAGCAAAGACATGAAGAAGGCAGGGGTTAGAGGGAGGATCTGGGAAGCACCCGCCAGGCAGACAACAGGGGGCCAGCACCCTGAGTTCGCTTGTGCACTTGGGATGACGCCATAGAGAGGACTGGGAGAAGAGGGGACAAGGGACAGCTGAGGGCCAGTAGAGTCCCTCCAGCCCTGAGCTCAGGAGAGTGCCACACTCACTGTCCTGAAATCCTTACTCATGTTTGAAGTAGGGGGCCTGCATTTGCCTTTTGCTGTGGGTCCATAGTTACTTAGGGGTCCTGACCCCCAGGTCTACCCTCTGGGGGGTTGTGAACAGCAGCAAGGCACAGCCTGGACTGCGCTGGGGCAAGCGTGGGAAGCTGGGGGCCAGAGGGGAGGGTCTGCGGGGATCAGGTGAGTGAGGACAGCTCCTTGGAAGCAGGAGCCAGTGGTGCCTCTCTGACCTGCCCCAGCATGGGTAGGTCCCTGCTTCTTCCTGGCCCTGTCCTCTGCCTCCAAGGTCTTAGACCCCACTGGGTCCTCCTGCTGCCCAACCCCACCCTTGGTCTTGCCATACCTGGGACACCTGGTGTCACCCTTTAACTTCAACCTCTTTCCTCCGTCTTCTTTGCTTGCCTTGTCTCCCTTACCTCAGGAGGACTAGAGAGCTGCCCCATGGGTGTTGGAAGGTTCTGCTTCCAACACCAGCCACTTTCATTCCTGACCCTGGGGACTAGATAGCCAGGTTCCACTCCCAGTGGGGACCTGCTGTCCTGCCCCATCTGTGCCCTCCCCTTGGCTCCCCTTGGTGGCGCACAGCGTACTTGTGCCGGGGTGGGCTGCACGGTCAGATCCCTCCAAGGGCTTTTGTTTCTTGCAAAGCTGCCCTGTCTGCAAGGCGGTTGCACCTGTTTCTTGTCCCATGGGATGCTCTGTCTCATTCGGCCATCTTCCTAGGCAAGCAGCTGGAGCAGAAGACCTAGAACGGTCTGGAGGGGTCCGGTTCTTAGGAAAGTACAGCCCAATCCCGCACGTCCCTGCCTTGGTCTCCTTGCTCATGGTGTCCTCTGTGTTGCTCTTGAAACCTGACTCTCTGATCTGCTTTTGTTTGCTTGGGTCGTGGAAACAGTTTCTTTCATAAATACCTTGGCGTGCTTCGCAGAAGAGTATCCTGAAAAATAGCCTTTTGATTTAAATAAGAAATGAAAAGAAATCACCAACTCTTTGACTTTTATTTATTGTTTTTTTTTTTCCTTTCATTTCAATGCCTCATCTCTTGAATACCCAAATATCCACAGAAAGGCTTCAAAACTTAAAAGGGGGTGGAGTGGTGATTGTCGCGTAAATTTGCTTCTTGGCTGAGGCCTTGTATGCCAAGTTTTAGTCTGAATTACATATTTACAGCTGAGTTATAAACCCCCCGAAACACAGGATTTATCATGGAAATTGTGACACTGTCTCACCCAGCCTGGTGTTCTTGGGGACGGTGGTAATATACTGTGCGGAGAAATCAGTTCATTAGTTAGTTATAAACAAAGGACAGAGATAGTAAATTAGAGTAGGTATTTCCATGGTTTTCCGTGTATTTATGATAGCAGAATATGCAGCTGCACTTTATTCCTTGAGCTAGTATTTAAGTGCTTCGGATTTAAAACGCGTTTTTAGATATGGCCGTGGAGCATTTTCAGACTTGGCCACTCTTGTTCTTCTGTAGTTTCATTCGTGGTATTTTCTTCCTTCTCTGTTGCTCATTAGAAAAATGTTAAAAATCCATTTTCGTCTGATTAATAATAAAGCTGATCACATGTAACCTAATTTTCATTCCGTGCTGCCCCTGTCTGTGGAGTCATATACAAAGTGACCTTTGGATCGCCAGTGGACTCATAAAGTACAATAAGCACCATTGTCCTGTCAAAAATTGAAGATGTTTTACATCATTACAAAATTTAATGTTCCATCTTTTCAAATGCACTACTTTTCAAAGGCCACATTCCAATTGAAGCTCATTAAAATCAGACTCAAGTTTCCTGTGGTGGGGATGAAGAGAGTTTCGCAGGCAGTGGGAGGAAAATGAATCACTCTTTTAAAACAGATATGGTTACATATTAGTTTTGAAAGGTACGGGGAAGGCCGAGCCTCGGCTCCGGCAACAGTGGGCTTTTGTGCTGATGGATCCAATGACGGCCTCCTGGTTCCGTCGACTTCACCCACACTGTATCCTATTTACTGACGAATAAATCAGCTCTCCCAATGAAATTGTTGTTTTAAAGTTCAGAGGTGGAATCTGAAGGGGGTTCTGAAGGAAAGCCGTAAAATCTGCTCACAAATAGGATGGCAGATTTCTTTAAAAAAAAAAAAAAAAAAAAAAAGCCTTCCTCGGACACAGAAACACGATAGGTTTTTTTTTTTTTTTAAAGATTTTATTTATTTATTTGATGGAGAGAGAGATCACAAGTAGGCAAAGAGGCAGGCAGAGGTGGGGTGGGGGGAAGCGGGCTCGCTGCTGAACAGAGAGCCCAATACGGGGCTCGATCCCAGGACCCTGAGATCATGACCTGAGCTGAAGGCAGAGGTTTAACCCACTGAGCCACCCAGGCACCCTGAGACTGGATAGTTTAAAGCTGAGTCCCTTGAGGGGTCTCCTGCGTCCTGGGACGGCGGCGGGGTTGGGAGGTAACTAAATGCTGGGCTGCAGCCAGAAAGGGAGAAGCCCCATTTTCCCAAAGACTCAGCTCAGTCACGTATTAGGGATGTGTTACATGGCAGGACCCAGAATTCTGAGCCAGAGTCGAATGCCTGGTTTTGCAGAGACGTCTTTGGGTCTTCCCGATCAAATTCTTCTGGGTGGTAGTCGGGTCTTCTCGCCTGTTTCTTGGCCGCGTTGGAACGCTGAAGGTGTAGCCAGATCTTACTTGGGTTTTTCCGGCTGATCCCACGGATACAAAGGTGCTGGATTGCATGACACAAGAAAAAAAATCTCTGTTCACGTCAGTCTTTGCCAAAGCAATAGAATGGCTTCAAAGTTCCAGTTGCACAGAATACTAATGCACAACCCTATGCCTCGTGACAGATTGGCCTCCTCCGGCTCCAAGACCATCTAGGTAGGAAAGGTGTCCGCGTCTCAGTGAAGGAAGGATGCCTGTTGGCTGACACGTTCACGGTGGCTTTCAGGGGGTTCCTCTTTCCAGAGTGTTCCTAAAGCAGAGCTTAGTTTATTGTTTATTAGGATTTGGCACTGAATCAAATGAGGGTATTCCAGATTCTGGGCAGGCTCATTTGTCCCTCCGTGCATCACTTACGAGGGCAAGCTCGAGCACCAGTCAGAATGGAGTTTGTGTCCTGATTTTGCCCCTTGTGGCTTGTGGCTTGGCCGGGTCGTTCTGCTTTCCTGAACTTCAGACTCCTGGTGGGATTGATACTAGACTCGACTGTACCAAAGGACTTACAGCGTGCCCGGGGCCATGATATTGATCATCAAGTGTGAGCTACTGGCTATGAAGGTGGTCATATTAATTGTTTTAATTACATTTGGAAAATCCCTAGCTAAGTGCCATCCTTGGAATAGAAGGCAGCTGAGGGAGTGAAAACAAAGAGAAGCAATGTGTTTTACCCCTGATCACATGGCCAAGAAGTGTATCTTTACCACCAGTAAGCTACTGCTGTGCAACCAACCGTAGGAAAACGCAGTGGTGAAAATGACAACGTGTGCTTTCTCACAGGGTTTTGGGTGAGCTGGCGGATTCTGCTGAGCCAGACCAGGCTCTAGTGATCGGAGCTGCATTTGCTCGGGCCCCTCCGGCTGGCGGGCAGATGGGCCAGTGACTGGCTGGTCGAGGGGTGGGCTTGGCTGGGGTCACATGGTTCTGTCCCATGTGTCTCATTCCCTAGCAGGCTGGCCTGGGCTAGCTTTCATGTCAAAGGCAAAGGTCCAAGAGAGCAAACAGAAAAGCACAAGCCCTTTGACAAGACTTGCGGTCCATTACTCTCGTCCCATTGGCCATAGTGTGCCACGTGGCCAAGCTGAGTCAGTGCAGAGAGAGGAGGCTGGCAAAGGGCGTGGCTGAGGAGCCCGTGTGTAAATCCATCCGTCTATTTCTGTCCCGAGATCCCCGAGGGGCACATCCAGCCGTGTGGACAGTGATGTGGATGGGAGGGAATCAAAAGCCTTAGAAGAAACTGTACTTCCTTCCATCCCAGGACAGCAGTAGACTGAGCGGTTCCTCTCTGGTGTGTTCTGAGGTCCATCCCACAATGCCTGCTCTGCCACCATGGGGCACATCCTTCCCAAGAAAGAAACATCCTTTCTTCTTTCTGTTGATAGACACTCTCTTTTTAAAAAGACAATTTGGGAAGATTTTGCCGTTCCAAAGGCACATGCTTAGAATGGGGCAGGTGCAGCCTTAGAGTCTGAAGTCGGTGTCCTCTCTCCCCTTGCCCCCTGGCGGCTATCCCTTTTCTTCCAGTAACTCCCCTGTTGCCTTGACCTTGGGAGGACCCACGTTCACCCAGCGCCTCTGGGGTTAAGGATGCATTCTAGCTCTCCTGGTGATCAACATTCTGATCAGCCACAGAGAGCCTCTCCCTACCACACCCTCCTCTGACCTCTAACTCTACTTACATTTTGGGGTTTGACCTACAAGAAAGGACCCGCTCTGAAGAGACCTAAAGTCTCTGCAATGAGACTCTAGAATGTTCCTCCTGTCCCTGATGGGTAGGAAATGGTATCTTCCAGGGCACTGGCATCAAGAATGTAACCCCAGTGAGTGTGGGCTCATCCAGGGCAGCTGGGTTCCAACCCCCAAAGAGCAGTGATTAGGGACACGGTCCAGTGCATGTACAAGCAGGAAAGCTTTGTTTGTGGAACAGGGGTACACTGTGGACTTTGGGCATGTGGGGTAGAGCTGGAAACCAGACCCCTCATCTACTTCTCCAAAGAATGGCTGTGGTGGGCCCAGACACTGAGGGCCGCCATCTCTCAGCCAACAGATGTGCCGGCCTGGAAGTGGGCATCACAGTCTTCCGTGTTCCTGTTCTTAGTGCCATGTGAGGGGTTGTCAGACAGTGGGGATGCAAGGAAATCCTAGCTTATTCCCAGGCCTCAGATTAGGCTTTGTGTCCTTTCTTTCCTCCCCCAAAGACTCTTTCTCACAGAGGTCAGGACAATCCCAGCTCCTGCCTGCTTGGTCCCCTTGTCAGTCTCTCTTTGCTGTGTGACCCCACAGCTGCCCTCCCCAGAGCCCTGGGCCATAGGTCTCTGCAGATGAGACAAAGAGCAGAGATTGTCCCTTACCAAGTGGTGGCTGGAATTGTAGGTGGGCTCAGCATTTTCCTAGACCCGTGTGGGCCCATCATTTTATCTAGAAATGGTTTACCCTGGATAACTTATTTCAGCTTCTGGAACAATAAGCTTAATAGCTTGTTTGGGAATCTCCATAGTCTGAGGTTCTGCCTGAATTTAGAGAAGCAGGTCTTTCCAGGCCCAATATAGGTGAGATTTGTTCTTTAGGAAAAGAAATGGTAGCCAGCTAATACGTTCAACTCACTTCCCCTCTCCACATTTATAGTGGGAAGTTACAGTTGCTGGTGGTGGCTGAAGATTTGCTTCCAAGACCAGAGACAACTCCTCAGGGGACAGAGAGAGGCTGAGGCCGGCCCACAGGGCAATGGGCCTTTGTAGGAGGCTTTTCTGGGCCTCTTGTGACTACAAGCAGGATGACAGAGGAATGAGGAAGTTACACCTGAGAGACAGGTGCCAAAGAACCCAGAGCAATTGGGTGTCCACAGGATTCCAAGAGGACTTCTTGGAGGGACAGAACAAGGATGGGAAAGAGGCTAAGAGCCCATGGTTGGGTTTCAGCAGGGACCAGGGGTCTTTGTGTGTGGTAGCAAAGACTCACACTTAATCCTAGAAGCTTTGCCTGGGGGCTGGGGAAATAACACAATATGGCAACTCAAGAAAACAAAACAAACAAAAAAAGGCAGTGAGCCCAATGAGTAGAACCCAGGATCCACCAAACCAAAGGGAGGGAAACTAAGCTCTTTGGGGCTCCTACTGCTGAAGGAGAGTGTTGGGGGTAGATTCTGAAACAGCAGAAAATAATCTGTTGGTACTGTGTGGCTTCCAAAGTTAGGACATCTGATGACCTGGGTTCTCTTACTAATTCTTTGACTGATCTTGGGTGAGTCTCAAATCCTTTCTAGGCTACAGGTGTTCCGTTTGTGCCATAAAGGGCGGAACAAAGGGATCCTCAAGGGCCTCAGTAATACGGATGGTTGGAAGAAAGTGGTAGCCCCCGAGTTGGGGGAGTGACCAGCATAGGGTCTCTAGGCCAACACTGGATAATGTTATAGGGGAAAGGGCCCAGCACTTTGGGCCTTCCTCTAGGCTGGTGAGGAGTTGCCACTGGGGGCCACAACAGTGGTCTTTCTGCCTGCTCACATCTTCAGAGCAATGTGTTTGAGACCAAGAGAGGTCATTTTCCAGACCAAGGTCACAGGCCTTTATTCTGCCCAAGGGCTTTCTAAAGAGGGAAATGATTCTGGGGTGTGTGCTGGGTACCCTGAGCGCAACTCAACCCAGATACCTGAGGCTCACTACTCCGGGAGCTTGCTTAGTGCACGTGGACACGCCCACCCTGAATGGGAGTTCTGGACTGGGCTGGCCCAGAGGTGCGGTCCCGGCCGTAGCAGCCAGCTGCCAGCTCTTCTGGCAGGTGGAGGGGCCGTCTCTCCACTGCTCCTTGCGGGGCTCAGGCAGATAACGCCTCGAAGCTTCTGTGTTATTTACACTCGCAAATCCCCCTGCAGCAGGAGGATAAGGGATCAGTGGTAAGAAAGCTGTCGGTGAAGGTGCTGTGTGTTTAGTCTGGGTGTAGTGGAAGATGTGGCTTCCCCCATGACCCGGCCATTGCAATTTCTTTCCCAGCAGTGCAAGTGTGGTTAAATGCAAGTGTGCAAGTGTCTGTACACGCAGATACACATCTACACCAAGTACGATTCAGACAGTGTTTGAAGACACTGGAGACTCTGCCTGGAACACCCCCAAGCTTCCCCCTGCCAATCCACGACCAGCCTTCGGGATTAACCCTCTTTCTCTGTTCTTTAATGAAGCCTTCCAGAAACACACAGGTCTCTCTCTCCTGCCTCCTACTTAGAATTGCTCAAGTCTGTACAGGGAAAGACTTGTGCCTTTAACTGTCTGCAGTCTAGAAGTTCATCTTTTCTCTCAGATCAAAATTTCCATGAATACACAGTTTTAAGCAATTTACAGAATTCTCAGCAATGCCGGTGTCAGCAGGAAGAGACATGGTGCTTCCTGTGCAAAGCTCTTTTGGAGGGACTGTAATCATCATGGGGTAACAATCAATGTATTCCTGGCTCCTAACATAGAGTCTGGCACACTGTAGGCCTGCAAAAATATTGTAGAGTAAGGAATGAAGGAGTGGATGACTGGATGGATGGATGGGTTGATGAGTAGGTGGATGGATGGATGGATGGGTTGGTGGGTGGATGGATGGATGGATGGATGGATGAATGGGTGGATGGATGGATGGGTGGGTGTATGGGTCAGTAGATAGATGGCTGGCTGGCTGATGGGTGGGTGGATGAATGGTTGGATGGGTCTGTGGGTAGATGGATGGATAGATGGATTAGTGGATGGATGGATGGGTGGAGGGATGGATGGGTGGATGGACAAAGCTGTGAACAAATGAATGAATAAACAACTCTTCAGGCTTGACAGACTTAGCTATTGATGGGGTCTTCAGAGCACTGATGGTAGCTCCAGTGGTCAGGAAGGGTGGATTATGACTAGAAATTCAGAAACTGGCCTGTGACTCACAGAAAGTACCCACTGACTCAGAGTGAGATGCTTGGTGTCATGCAGCCTTTGTGCTCTTAGAATCAATAGTCAGCACAGCTAACTGTAAGTCCTCTACCCAGCAGGCCTGTCCTGCCTTTGTCACCCACCCCCCTTTCATCCTTATCTCTTCATTCTCCCACCTTCTCTGAGGTGCATCCTACTGGGAATGCCCTTCCTTCCTCACAACCTACCTGTAATTCAAGGCCTGTCCTCCACCAAGCCTTTCTTGTTGACCCTAGGCCACATGTGTCTGATAGCCATAGAACGTTCGCTCATTGTCTGCATCACATAGCTACATAGTTGAAACTTCAGCTTCAGCATTTATACAAGAAATACGCAGTGAGCTCCCACTCGGTGCCAGGCACTGTTCCGGACGCTTGAAATACATCAGTCAGCAAGACAAACACCTCCAGACTGCCCCTCCCCCTGAAATCTCGCTGTCTTCCTGGAGCTTACACTAAGTCTGGATCCCAGCTCAACCACTTGGGAGCAATGTATCTTTAGGCAAGTTACAAGGAATTGCTAAGACCGAGTTTTATCATCTATAATGTGAGCTGGCAGTCACATCTCTCTCCAAGGGTTGTTATGAGAGGTCATAGAACAGGGTGCAATGGGCCCCCTCTGTGCCTACCTCTAGAAACATTAGGGCTCTGTGCTTATCTTGGTTCTACCTGGACAGATGAGATTCTGGTGGGCAAATGGGCAGCAGCAATGTTGTTCCATGTGTGGTGAGGCAATAAGGAAGTGGGAAGCCTATAATTGACCCTGGCATGGGCGGGTTGCCAGAAGGCTTGACCTTTGTGCTCCATTGCATATCCACAGTCAGGATCTTTTGAGACTCAGCTCCTTGGGCCAACCTTCCAGAGAGGGACACAGCTGAAATTCAGAGCCTAGAGGGCAAAGTCATGGAGCTTATGGAAGAGTAGTTGGCCCAAGAGCATCTTCGAAAACCAACCCAGGGAGCCATGTTCATTCTTTCCTTCCTTTCTTCCTTCCCTCCTCCCTCCCTCCCTCCCTTCCTTCCTTCCTTCCTCCTTCTGGCACTTGGTATCATTTCCAATATTGAATATCATTTTTAAAAAGGCTCTCCTGGCTAGCCAACTTCTGGAGCATGGTCCTAAATGGGTAAATTATTTGCACTCACTTCTTGAGGCAATGGAAACTTCTGGAAATTAATTACATTTTCACACAGTTAGCCTGCTTTTTGCCTACCTGTAATATACTGTATGGATGGAGAGTACCATGAGTATTGTATAGTATTTAATATGCAGTATTGTAGTCCAAGAAACATTTGTCAACATTATATAATAATCTATGATCAAAACACTAAAACTTGTCAACTCTTGGAGTCGGTTGCGTTCCAACTCCACAACCGAAACTCATTTAAAAGTAAATGAAAGTCAAGAGGCTGAGATTCAATTAAAATTAATTTAAAGTATGGAAAAAATGATTCACAACGATATAAATCAGCACATTGTTATTGCCCGTTTTATCTTTCCCTATAAGGGAACTCTCTAAGAACAACCAAAAAAGATCCCTAGATGAGTGAGCAACAGATGCGCACGCACAGTTCTGTCCACATAGATCTTGAAGAAAGGTTAGAAAGGAGTTAAGATACCCTTGTCCTCCTAGTTCCTCAAACAGCCATTTCCACCATCACTACTCTTCTAGACTGAGGCATAGCAGAAATCCAATTAAAAATCTTTGTTTTTTTCCCTCATTTTTGAGTATGCACACAATTGCACTGATAGATAGCAGGATCTCAGCAGAGAAATTAACTTCAATGATCTATGGATTACAAGACGTATCAAACCTTCAAAGCATCCCGATGTTAGATCTATTCTCAGAAGGGCTTAAACGACTTTAATGGTTAACAACAAATGACAGGGTGTGTGTTTTCTAGCTAAATCAAGATCCGTTGGCGTTACTCTCCCATTCTCCCCGTCTCTTAATGATGGCAAGCACGTTCTCCGCCATCCATCGGGAAGCTCTTGAGGTTCTCACCCCTCCTTGCCTTCTGGCATCTACTCTGGGGCATAGCAGGTGTGGTAGGCTCCAGGAACTAGCAAGGGCCTGGCCGGACTGTCCTGGGCAGCCTCCTTCGGCGTATCCTTTATTGTCAATTGAGCCATCGATCTCCAGCCCCATAGCCTGGAGGGTTCACTCCTGAACGGATTAACACGGTGGTCTTTTAGGCTGCAGCCCTCTGGGGGAGAAGCGCGTCTGTCGGAGGATGGCTGTGGGGGTGCTGCCCTGCGCTGTCCAGGGGGTGGAGGCTCCCTTCGGATGGAACCGGGGAGAAGCCTAGCGCCTGGCCCTGAGGCAAACCCCTTCCGACCTGCTCATTCCCCACTACGTTTGCAGCCTGCAGCCGTGCTCACTCGGAGGTTCATGAGGTTAAGTTGGAGTTGCTTTTGTAATTGGCGCATTAAAAAGGCATTTCTGTTTACTACTGACTGCCATGGTTGGTGCACGCACGGCCCTGCCACTTAAGGCACTCTGCCTCCTGGGGGAGTCCCGCCAGAGCTCAGAGCCCCCACCTGCTCAGCTCATTCAGTCTTCATCCAGCCGCAACACATGGCAACCCGGAGTTCCCTGGGTTGCCGGCTATGCCTGGACCCACACGGATTCACCTGCTGGGCTGCAGGGCAGGTTGGGGCCACAGATCTAAGCCAGCTCATGTGGCGGTCCCAGGCCATTCTGGTGGACAGCACCCATGTCCTGTCACTGACCGTGGGTATTCCCCACAGCAGGACCATGCCGGGCCTGGCCTTGAACCCAGGTTCTCTTGAGACACTAATAGGGTCATGACTGCCTCAATAGATGTTCAGTGTCCTCGTCACAGCAGTCAACAATAGGGCCGGGGGTGTTACCTGTGCCATCCCAGATGACCCATCCGGGGAGCAGAGGGGCAGACCGGAGGTCAGACGGAGGAGAGAATGGAGGGGAGGAGAGGTCTGGAGCCACGCGGAGGGGCGGTTTCCCAGAGCGGGGCATGCGCCTCTCACCGAGGATCCCACGGTAGACCCACAGCCCCCAGGAGCGTCATGGAAAATGAATTCCCTTTCCAATTTTCTTCTGACCGTTCTGATTAAAACCAAGGAGAAAATACCACTTTGGGGCTGCTCCGTCTTTCGCGCCTTCGCCGCACGCGCTAATCATGGTTTTTAACCCAGAGAGAGAAGGTCCGAGGCCTCAGAGCCTCTTCCAAGAGATTGCTTCCAGCCGGTCGACCTCGGCTCCCGTTCTCCCTGTCACGAGTAAATGAACCTATTTTCTGGCTGAGCCCTGGGTTTGCATTCACGGTTCTGACTTCAAGCTTCCTTTTGGAATGAATGGCTTGGAGAGTAAAAAGAGCAATTTTATTTGATTTTAAAGACTTAATTATTTATTTTTTAGAGAGAGACAGAGAGCACAGGTGAGTGGGGGTGGCGGGTGGGGGGAGGGGCAGAGGGAGAGGAGAGACTCCCCACGGAGTGTGGAGCCTGGCGCGGGGTCCTGATCTCACGACCCCGAGGTCATGACCTGAGCCGAAACCAGTAGTCGGATGCCCAGTGGACTGAGCCACCTAAAAAGAGCTATTCTTTAAAAAAAAAAAGTGAATAAATGACAGTAAAGGTGGTATGAGACTAGGATAGGAGTCCCAGAGGCAGGATGAAAGCCAGTGCAGTCTGGGAACAGCAACAAGCAGTGTCGCAATGCGGGGGGGGGGCTCTTCAGGAAGTTGCTGGAGAGCAGACTTGCTGGAGGAGGGAGGGAGCGTCTCAGCCAGAGGGCGTTCAAGAGACCCCAGACCTGCACCCAGCGCAAAGCTGGAGGACACCAAGGTACAGGTTCAGAATAGGAACAGATCTATCTCTCAGCCTCCTCCCGCCCCGGGCCGCGTGGCGTGTCCCTTCCTGTGGTCCGCGCTGCATGGAGGGAAGGGCTCAGCCCTGCTGCCGAGGCCCCTGCTGGTGCCAGGATTCTGTGCGGCAGAACTTCCTTGCTCTTGCACTCCAAGACGAGGGGTGCTGTTGACTCTTCCTGCTGGTGCGGGGTGGGGGACAACTTGAGACGCATTTTGGTTAAATCGATTGCTTGAGCCATGGGAAGTTTCCATCACTTTCTTGCGAGGTCGGGGAGGTCCAACAGCAACTCTCATGTGGTTTTTGTTGTCATTGCTGTACAAGGAACGAGTTCTAGCACCACATACCTCCTTCCATGGACCTTCCCCTGATTGTGGGTGTCTGAGGATTTCATGTTAAGAGGTTTTATTGGGGGTGGTCTCGGGAAGAACAGGCAAGGGGTGGGGAAGTGAGGTAGGGAAGGGAAGGAGACCTTTAATGGCCACGTTACTAAACCCGTTACCATATGGCTCCCTGGGGTTCCGTACCCCTGGAGGACACCAGGAGATAATGTGGAATGCATTTCAGAGTTATCTTGCTGAGGGGCAAGTTCTGGGGTAGCTACCACCCAGCTCTCCACTTGTCCTTAGCTAAGGGTTGCATCTAGGGAATTAATCGCTGGCTCTTCCAGCTAACCCTGCACATAGGTGGGGTGTGTTTCCATGTCCCATTCCCCTTCCAGCAGCCTTCGGCGGAAGCGGTGAGTGTGTAGGGGACCATGGGTGGGACGCTACAGGCATCTGCCACAAAGGAGCTTTGAAAATGATGAAAAGCTGACTCAGTGTACAGCCGGTGTCAGGCCTGGGCTGTGCTGACTAGAGCCAAGCCAACACCGGGAACCATCCTCCCGGACTCTCTGATCTGTTACATGAAAGTCAAGACACTCTCAGTGAAAGCAGGAGTGTCACCCTGTGTTCCTAGTGACTGATTGCTGGGGGAGCTTGACAGCGACCAGGTAGTCCAACTTTTCCTCCAGGAACCCTCCTCACAGGGCACTTGGGCCCTGGTACTGTGGGCCATGGAACATGGACAACAAGCCAAATTTTGGGGTTTCTTCCAGTGTCTTCCATATGTCTTTGTTGGCCTTCAAAGCCTTTGCTTGCCTTTGGTTTGGGTAAGGCAAGAGTTACCAGCTTTTCTTTCCATATCATCTTCATAAAAAGGGTCCTAGAGTGAATTTTAAAATGTTCCCCCCATGTAATCAACCTGCAGGGCTAGAAGTGGGCACCCCTCTTTCTACTGGGCAGTGTGGCCCCAGGAGGAGGGAGACGGGGCCCAGAAAATGGGCCACCTTACCAACTACCACACCGAGCTCCTTTAATCTCTGGGGTCGGTTCCCCAGCTGCACAGTGAGGACCCTTTACCAAAGCAAACAAACAAACAAACAAACAAACAAAAACCAAAACACCTCTTTGATGGCTGGCGATATGACGAAGGTCCAGTTGGGAATCAGGAAGAATGGATGGAAATCTTCCCAGGTAGCAGGGAACCGGCATATGGCTAGTGACCGCCGGCAGGTGGCGGGAGAAGACCCAGGTCTTCCGGTGTGTCCTGAGTCACAACGTCCCGTGCAGGACCCAGATGGACACAGATGGGAGAGCTCAGCACAGCTGGGCCTACTTCCCAGGCAGTGGGACCAATGCTGCCAGACAACCCGTAACTCACCGGCAAGGCAGGGACATATGCCCCCTCCCTTTTGGTAGAAGAGAATTCAGATGAGAAGCAAGAGGAGAGCAAAGGAGAGAAGATCAGTCCTCTTGCAGAGATGGGGGTCAGCCCCGAGAGGCGAGGCAGAGTGCCGGGGTGTGCGGACTGCTCACGCTCTGTACGTACGTCCGAGACTGCGATGTTCTTCTGTCCTGTGCCCTCCCTCAGCCACCCCATCCACATGTCCCATGCACAGCCTCTGAATCTCTTTGACGGCTTCGCCGAAGCAACCTGAAGAGAGACTATAGGCTGTCTTGGGCTTGTCATCACAAACTATAGTCTTATTAAAACATTAGAGAAATACATCTGTCAAAGAGGGTCACCATCCTTCAGGGCCTCGTATCAACCTGGGCAAGGTGGCCTTGGGAGACATCCCCCAGCACCCTCTGGAAAGCTTAGTACTCACTCCCTGAGCAGGTAGGGGCGCATTTCTCCTACGGAGAGAATCATTTGAATATTTATACATTTAAGTATTTATTTTCATATTAAAATTAAAGCTCTATTGTCTTGCAACTAACCCTGCCTTGTTCTGCCACTCCGAAACAAAACCTTCTCTGGTGTGATAACCTTTATTTATAGATGGCAATAAGCATATTTAGCAATATTATTATTCATGACCCTTGCACTAAATATCATAATCAGAATACAGATGTGCAAGGTAATTTCCATGCACAAGTCACTATGCATCAAATTCCTGCAAAGCAAAAATAGCATCCATTTTGGGATAAATTATCCATTGGCATTGCATCAAGGTGTCGAGGGGGCACAAAGGATTTCAAGGAGTAGAAAAGTTGGAGAGACTTGAAATCCGGAGGTGTCCAACACGCTGGCAGTGCAACTCCTGGTGGGTCGTTAGATCGTCTTCTTCTTTTGGGTCCTTTCTGGTCCTTTCTCAGGACGTGGAATGAAAAGGAGTCAGGCAGGAGGGCCTCTGGGTCCACAGCGTGGCTGGGCGAGTCAAGCCCTCCTTTGCCCCCTTACCCCGCCTCTTCGAGCATCTTCTTTACTTTCGTCAAGCAGAAGACACAGGTTATCTGCTCAAGCACCACGCCCTGGGCTCAGCTCACTAATTGACTGAACAAGACGCGGTCACACTTTACACGCCATTCCATAATGGATTTTCATGTCTGTGAATCCTAACCGGCTGTGGAAATGAAAAGCAAATGTCTCATAATCACAAATATCTTCCGTGTTTTGTTTTTTTTTTTCCTAAACCCAAAGATTAAATCAACTTTACCCCCCATTTGCCAGCAAGTTCATGGTTGTAGAGGGATGGTAAATGATCTGGCGATGGACACATCCGTTGTGCTACTGTTTAGCAAATTCTTATAAGTGATTGCTAGATATAACACATTTCTCAGTTAGGTGTTACATGAATAATTGGTATATTAAAGAAAGTGTGAAATAAACAGGTATAAAGCTTGAAATGCGTTTATTATTTGCTGAGGATTTTCACATCCATACCATTTAGAAGCCATTGTCAGGTTCAGCATCTTCTCTCATATATCTGGAGCAGAACCCTTCATTAAACCTGTTGTAAAAAGATCCTTTCGAGTATACGCTATCCAGTATTTATAACCACAGCCCGGCGGATCAGAGAGAAGATGCCGTGTGAAAACCAACCAGCGTAAAACCGGTCAGAAACACCGGCTTCTGTCAGTGCGAGGGTGGGAACAGGCAGAGTTTTGTCCAGACGGACCAGGGGGGCCTCCTCCTTCTCGTCCCTTTCCTGAAGCTTGCTGCTTGTGTGGTTCTTGGTGTCTGATCCCATCCCAGGCCAATCCCGGGCTTGATTGGGTCCTCCCTTGGCGTAAATGCCACCTCCTTGAAACCCCAGGGAAGCTCCCACAGGGCGACGGACAGCAAGGAAGGGTGTTCAGGAGCAGAACACTTGGGGGCCGTGATGGAGAGGCTGTCCCATGGGTGGGTCTCCCCGGATTGCAGATGTGAGGAGACTTGGGGCAGGTTCCCCAAAACTTCCGTACGGATGGCCGCGTGGGCTCCTGTCCATGCTGCTGCAGACGGGCCAACACCGGGCAGCCTCCCAAAGGTACCATCTCTTATGAATGGCCGCTACTTTCTGGAAATGGAGCATTTCCTAAAAAGGCAGGCAGGGAGAATAGACCCAGTTGTGACCCTCTGGGAAAGCAAAAGCCTTCTAGTCTTTGGCAGGCCTGCATCTCCCTCCAAGCAAACTGGCAGACAATGGAGTGTTGCATTTCTTTGCCCCACCCCATCCCCCAACCCACCCCTCCTAAGCCCTCCCTGGGGCTCAATGACCTGACTCTAAGCAGGGAGCTCAGCTTGTCAGCAAGAGGGATGGCGTTGAGCTCCCTGGCAGTGGCCTCGCACACAGCCTTGGACTTGAGAGCGGGGCTCAGTCAGAGCACGTGGAGGGCAGGAGCTAGCTGGAGAGAGTGCATCTTCTGAGGGGGAGGCATGGAGATCCTGAGAAGACAAACCGGAGGCTAGATGCAAAGATCTCATCTGATCTTGGGGAGCAGCTGGCCCCCCAGGGTCTACCCAATGGCCCAGTTTTGGATTCCTCCTCTAGTCTTTGCAAATTGTGTCTGCACCATACGCAGCGTCTTCCATGGGGCTGCTGTGAGCTGCACTGTCCCCCAGATGTCAAACATCAGGTCCAGTCTGTGACCCCAAGCCCTTTCTCAGAGTTTCTCTGGAAGGGCCATTGGTGGGCATTTGATGCTGAGGAATGCTTCTCGGATTGTTTGCCCCAAACCTCATATGTCCCCCTGCTGGCCTTGCCAACGACACAAAGTGTCTGCTTGGTCTGCTGGCATCTGTCCACAGACGGTCACCAGCTGGGGGTCCTCCCTGCACCTGGTCAGGCTATGGAAAGGCAGAGGGCAGGCCTGGGACCCATTCTAGCCTGTTCTCTGGGGCTGGCTTCTGGGCCATGACCTAGGTAGACACGTGTGAGCCAGGCATGGGTGTCCCTGCCTTCCGTGCCATCTCAGGCAGGGTCCTTCTCTCAGGGGGAGCCTTATGGCCAGCCGCTGCCTTCCTCCCTGGTTCCCTCCATCACTGGCCGTTGCCTTCCTTGCATAACTGGTCATATGTTGCTTGAGTCACCCCATGACCCTGACCATGAGAGATTAAACAGCTGCTTTGACCAGGGCACAAGGCCCTCGTCCCCAGCATACCTGCCGGAGGCCACTGGAGTGATGCAGGGGGCACACTCAGGCAGTGTGGGGTTGGGATATCCTACCCACTCCCCCATGGCAACAAGTCTGGCCTGCCCTGGTCCTTCCCTCCTCGCTTCTCCCTCTGTCCCCCTCAGGACAGAAACCACAGGGACTTGCACTCAGTTTAGTGAAAACTGAAGCCAACACTCAAGTTAGTCTGGCACAGGGGAGTGGTGTAGACGGGCCTGAGTGTGGATCCGAGGTGTGGGATTCAAGACACCCCCAGACCTCTCTCCCCATGGGCCCGGATTGCACCTGTGTGGTCCGTGTGGCCTGAGGCTGCGGGTTCCTCCTCTCTGTCAGTGTTTCCCACATGGACCTGGCTTTAGGCAGACACAGCAAGAGATGTTTCCCAACTGGGGCCAGAGAAGTGAAGACGGGCCAGTCCCGTCCGAGGACTTGGGCTCGTCTGAATGGCACACGTGTCTGTCCATTCTGCTCATGTGTTTGAGAACTGCTTCCCGCCACTGACACCCACGGTGTAGGGATGGGACGCTACCTCCTGGCCCTTCCTCAGTCCCCAGGGGAACCGTTCTGGGACCTGATCCTGATGGACCTTAGTTGTCTGTCCCTCCCACTGCCTTCTCCAAGCACTTCCTTGGGTGGCCGTTCTTCGTTCTGGCTCTTTCAAAATCCCAGCTCTGCAGGGCCCGGCAGATCCCTTAGCTGTATTTGGTGAGCCCAGGCCCTCCCCCGACTTTTACTCTCCTTTCCCAGCTGTTTCCCATGTTTCCAGGCGAGAGGACCTGTTTTGTCCAGAGTTCAGCGCTCCGTGGGACAGGCATCAGGCCGTGGGGACGGGGGTGGGGGTGGGGAGGGGGGAGAATGGAAGCCCCAAGCCCCAGGGGACTGTGACAGAGAGGCCCTGGGGGTGGGGGGCAGAGGTGAGGGCACTCTCCGAGGGTCGTGCTCTGAGGAAGCCCACACTGACCCCTCACTCTCAGGGCGCAGAGCATCAGAGACCTGTCCTTCGCCCTCTTTGCCGCAGCTCATTCCCACCAGGACCAGAGCAGAGATCGGTCTGTGGGACATACTGTTCTTTCTTCTTATAGACCTAATGTGGCTGAGCTATTCTGGGCAACCATTTAAATAAAAGCCAATTTGACTAAAGAGCAAAATATATTCCCCCGAATGACGGCAAAAGGGCAGAGCCTGGAAAGCGAAAGGGAAAAAGAAATAACAAGAGAGAGGGAGAAAGGGGGGGGGGGTGGGGACAAAAAAAGAAAATGCAAGGCACTCATTTTTCCTTTGTACTTTTTAATAAAAGAAATTCTCCGGCTGCTTAAAGTGACACATTAAAAGATGTATGTATCGTGGCTTTTAAAAACACAATTAGATAACACCTTGTCAAATACTTATATTCTTTGTTGACAGCCTTGCGCGCAGGCACAATCTCGGCCCAGCCTCTGGGGCAGGTGTCTCCCCTGACACCCCGGCAGCCGAGTCAGCCATTTTATAGAAACGTTACTGTTTACCCCTTTAATCATCAATCCACCACCAGTCACAACAATAAGTCAGAAGGAGCAGTAAATTATACTTGTTCAGCCCTGATGAGTTTGAACTGTTTTGCTGAAATTAACTGAAGTAATTATCTATTTTTCTAAAGCTGCAAAAAGAAGGAGAAGAAGGAAAAAAAAAAAAACCCTCCAGTAATGGTTCTGTGTCTCTGCAAGTCATCGGCCGTGCTGTATTTAAGGAAACTTTTTTTTTTTTTTTTTTTTTTCCGTTTGTTCTGATGACCACATAGGTCATATGAGGCTGTGGGACGAGGCAGATTTCATATGTGATAGTCTCCGTTCCTTCTTTCTTTCTTCTTTCTTTCTTTTTCTTTTCTTTTCTTTCTTTTTTTTTTTTTTAAGCTGAAAACAAATCTTCCCGCATAGGAAGGCTCTCCAGTTCTTGGACCGGTTTCTCCGTCCCCCGGATGGGTCTCTTCGAGGAGTCTTTCTCACTTTAGGGGTTGTTTCCGGTCGCAAGGGAGATCTCTGCCCTTCTGTGATCTTAAGTCAAAGTGGGAGAGGGCCTTTCCATTATGATTGGAGCCCCTGTATTTCCTCGGAGAGCCAGTCTGGGCCTCTAGTCTTGCAAACCACCACCACCCCCAAATCCCTGGATGGGTCACACCTGGGGACGGACGGTTTCCCCAGGGCTTGGAGGTCCGAGTGTCTGCCGGCTCCTGGGTCCCGGGGAGTGGTCTCCCTCCATCCCTGAGCTGCCGCACACTTAGGGCTCCCTGTGCTTATGACACGGTGCATGGGGTTTGGGTCTGCTTCCGTGCGGAGCGCAGCGTGAGCTTTGGAAACAGGATGACGTGTTCCGGACCAGCTTGTGTCTCCCCTTCTGGAAAACAGGGCCGACATGGAAGGGTTATGCTGAGAAATAAACACACTTCCTTGAGATGACGGGAGGGGTGGCGGTGATGGTAACCACACAAGGCTTGGCCCCTAGGCGATGCTCGGTACTTCTGAGTTGACCTTGCTCTTGGTTATGCGCACAAAGGCAAGGTAAGGTAGCGTTCACGAGCGCAGACACTGGGGTCAGATGCCCGCACCTGACACCTGGATTCCCTGCGATCTTGGACGTGTTGCTCACTGCTGCCTCGGTTTCTAAATTACGGATAATCGTTACCCTTGTGAGTTGAACGAAACCACACATGTCAAATATACAGTAAGTGCTCAATAATGTAGCTATGACAGCTGCCGCACACGGTACTCAGCACAGGTACGTGCCTGTTGTAGGTGTGCATTGCTGATGGGGCTTGGGGAAATGCCTACCAGGTGTCGGATTTGAGAAATAAAGGAAGGTTTTAGCTATTCCTGGCATTTGGGCTTCTGGGCTGTCCCTTCTCCAGTGACTCCACTGGACTGCAGGGTCACTGCCAAGGTCCCTCCCAGTGCTTTCACCTGGGCGAGGAGCCTCCCGGGGACCCTATCTAGCTCCAGGAGCGGTGCTGTACCTGCCAGCTGACTCGCTTGTAGAAAGGAAGCTGTGGATTCTTCTAGAGGGCACAGCTTGCATGGAGCACTGGGTGTGGTGAAAAAATAATGAATACTGTTTTTCTGAAAATAAATAAATTGGGAAAAAAAAAAAAAGAAAGGAAGCTGTGGGTGCCCACGCGTCCATCGTAAGAGGATGACCACTGGGACCCCCGTGCCCATGCAAAGCCTTCCATCCAGAGCCACGTGAAGGATTTCAAAAACACTTTCTTAAAGCTACACCAAATATATATCCTTGTCTAGATTATTCAGAAACCTAGGGACTCCACTTTCGTCTTAATTTTCTGGGTAATTAAGGCAAAATTAAAGCAAACAAATGGTTAGGTGTGGGGAGGGAGAATAAGGCATAATTATCCACTCCATCTATCTAGACAACTCCCATCTACAGAAAAATTGTTCACTCTACCATGTTTTGATCTGGGTAAACATGATGATTTTACCCAGTGGAACATTATTTTCTATGATTCATTGTGATAAACCAACAAAACTCTAATCTGAAGTTCTAATTTAAAAATACTATCTTTTGTATTTAAACTTAAGGAGAACAGTGGTTTGCCTCCTTGGTTTATTAGAGTTCTTTCTCCCTTCCCTCCCTCCCTTCCTCCCTGTTCCCTCCCTTCAACCCTCTTTCCTTCCTTTCCTCCCCCCCCCTTTATTCCTCTTCCCTCCCTCCCTCCCACCTCCCTCCCTCCCTCCCTCTCATCTTTGGTTATGCATTCCTAGAGCCATTCTGGAAACTTTTCCAATTGAACCTGGCCTCCGATGATAACCCAGAGAGTGGACACATCTAACTCTTTGAGACTTGGGCATTTTGCGTCCCTTCACAAAACAAAGCAGAAATTGTAGATTCTTTTCTCATCATATGAAACACGAGCGTTACAAGTAAGGCTTTGAATTTAGACAACAATGGCAGGACAGACCAGGACCTGATGAGGTTCTATAAATTCCACAAAGCACGTTTGTCTCCCTTTTCCCTGGCAACCTTGAGGCGTTTTGCCCTATTCATGGGCCGTTTTGTGGACTCATAAGACCAGTTCCCCTAAAAGCCAGTGGCTCCCCTCAGAAACCCAGTGACGAATCCCCACTCTGGATTCGATTCTTGGCTATCGCTTGTTCATGTCATGGTTCTGACATGACAATTTTCAGCAAGTGTCGCTGGAAGAAAGACTGTGACTCTGGGCTTGTATTCTACTCAGAGATATTCCTAACTGTGATGGATCCTGGTGTTCAAAAACCGCTAACCCAGACGTGATCCGCAGTGCTGCCCAAGGCCAGACAAAGGGAGCAGGACTAGAGTCCCCAGGAGACGTTCATGGTTTGAATGCATCTAACACGGCTCTTCAGGGCTCCTGGCCCCGTTTGTCTGCCCCACCATGTACTGAAGGCGCCTTTGATGAAATACCCAGGAGTGGGGAAGAGCGTCCCAGCACGGAGGCCCGGGGTGTGGACACAGCCAGGCCAGCGCCCCAGCAAGTGGGGACACCTGAGCCCCTGGCTGGTCCGGATTCAGGCGTGTGTTGTGTTCTGTGCCCCCACTGCCCTTCCATTGCTCGTAACAGACTCAGGAGTGATAGGGACATGCTTCCGCCTCCTCAGAAGGCTTAGGTCCCAGAGATTTTTGCTTTAAGTGTGGAGCGTGGACCTATTCAGCAGAGTTTTGGGGGGTTTTTTGTTTGTTTGTTCGTTTGTTTTCCCCCCAGCAACTCTTTGTAAAGCAAAATGGTTTTTACTGGTTATTTCTGTTGTGGATGGAGCGACGACTTTCTGATTTTTATGGACGAAGATTTTTTGAGGTAGGGCATGGCTGGAAGGTAGGCCCTGCTTTCCAGGGGGAAGCCCTTGGCTGAAGGGTCTAACCCCTATATTCTCACAGACCAGGCTGAGGAAAGACTTGACTGGAAGAGGAGCCCTCCTCACGCTTTCTGTGCTCCCTGGGTGAGCACGTTGGAACCTTGAATTATGGGCTTGGGGAGCCAGCAGGTCCCAAAGAGCTCATCTAAACGGCAACTTTTATGGAAAGACTGAGGCCGGGAGAAAGAAAGGATCCACTCATGACCGCATTCTCTGCTCCTTGAAGAATATCAGTTGAGTTGTGACTGGTTGCCGGGCTTCTGCCTCTGTGCGGGGAACCCACCGGTGAGCGCTCAAGACCACTACTGTCTGGGACGGTGCGTTCCAGAAAGTCACATGCCAGGGGCACGTGGGCAGCAGGATGGAGGTCCGCAAGGACCTCTCTCGCTCAGCCTACTGGGCACAGATCCTGAGAGGAGGGCCCAGGGACGGCAAGAACCCTCGCAGTGGAATATAAAATTAGAACGTGGGCATCTCTATCGTGGAAAGGAACCCATAAATAACCCTGAGACCTCCAAAGGGGACATGGCTCCTGAGAGCAGTTAGAATCACCTCCCAGGACCCGTTGCTGAGACACACAACAGTGTGGGGCTTCCTGGTCTCCTGGAGTGAGCAGGTGGCCAGAGGTGTGAGTCCAGGGGGACCCAGAAGGCTGTTGTCAAGGGGCCATCATGGAGAAGGACCTGGGACAGAGAATTCCTGCTGCAGGAAGCCGGGGTTCTCCCAAGCTCACTGGTGGATCGTGTCATGCTGAGCAGGGATGACGATGCCGTGGAATGGATAGGACTCCGGGGGGCCCTAAGAAACTCAGAAACTCTATTCAGAACTTGCTCATCACAGGGAGGATTTCTCTGGCCCAAAGAAGGAAATCAAGGGCGTTAAAAATCTCAGCTCTCCAAGGTGATCAAGTAGCTGTCCGTGCATCCCCTCCTCACATCTGAGCAGAAGGTCTCACAGTGTGCACACAGCCTCGTTGGGAGGTTTAGTTCCCCACAGTGTCCATCTGCAATGGTGACCAAATGCAGACTTGGGATAGGGGCAGGGTTTGGGATGCTCCCTTGGGTACAGCAATGAGGAATGAAGCAACAGGTGGCTGGTAACCTATGCTCATGGATTAGATATTTATGCACAATCTTTCCCTCAATCGGTAATTATTGAGCACCTGCTGTATGCCAGGCTCTGTTCCAGCCAGTGGGGCTAAAATGGGGAACAAAGCAGGTGAAGTCCATGCCTCACACAGCCCACATTCTTGCCACTACGTACCGTGCTGATCCAGCTCCAATATCTTTGCTCATGTGTAGAACTACATGTAGAGCCCTTGACAAACAGATTCCCATGGAGAGCCGGAAGTCGTGACTGGCTGGATGGTATGGCTGTTCTCCCCGACGCCGCTAGCTGGTACAAAAAGGTTAAGTCAGAGGTGTTGCCAGCTCAGGGATCCCATGTGTGCCACCAAGCCTGTGTGCACACACACATTTATCTGGCTTGAACTGAGGGACCTAGTCCTAAGGAGGCAGGCTACTGACTTCTGAGTAACTGCCGGGGCTCAAGGAGCAGATCAGGGGAGGGGCCCAGGGACGAGCACACTAGCCACTATCAGGTCTGTGCAGAAGCAGAGAGGGGTTCTCTGCATGGAGTGCGACTGCTGTGACCTGGGATTCGGAAAGCAAGCTGCGGCCTGGGCGCTCCCGAGAGACCTTAATCCTGCCTTTGAAAAGCTGCTTAAAAATAATACTACTCAATAAATCTTCACCACGGTTGGGAGAAGATAGGCATCTGTGTCCTGCCCCAGACAAACAAGATGAGACTGGAAGTGGCCGGCAGGCATGGGGTTAGGTGTCCATCCACAATGTGGCCTGCCGGGGTGGGGGGGTCCTGGTCATCCTCTGGCTCTCGCTGACCTTTGTCTGTGTAGGGCACACAGGAATCACCCTAATCATGGGGGAGCGTGTGGCTGCAACACGTGTTCTGCGTCTGCCAAGTGCTCTCAACTGGAGGCTACAGGGGGACCCAGCCGGGTCTCTGGTCATCCCGGAACCCTCAGGGGCTGACCAGTGCCTGCAACCGAAAAGGTGCACTAACAGAGACACGCTAGGAAGAGCGAATGAATGACAAAGAGGTGGGTGGAAGACGGACAGAAGGATGGACCTCCAGCAGTATTTTGTGACTGCGGAGATGGCCAAAACTTTGGTGTCCGACCCTTGTTCCCTGACCTCATAGACCCTGGAGAGAGATGGCACAGATGGCCCACGACTGCTCACGCCATTTTAAATTAACAAGCAAAAGCCACGCGTTTACCTGTACGAATACTGTGGAGTCTGCTTCTCACGCCAGGTGGAAAGTAGCCAGATAGTCATTGTCTCGCAATTATCGTCTTATGGATCGTTTCGGATAGGACTTTTTATCTATTAAATATATAATTTAAAAATTGATTTCACCAAGGAAACAAGGAGGCACCCCCGATCTTAGACGCTGACGAACGGGGGTAGAATTGAGTATGTAATTTGTGAAGGGTGGTTTCTTAAAGCCGTACTGTCGTGGTTTTATATATGTATATATATATATATATATATATATATATACATTTTTTTTTGGAAAAAAGTAAAATACTTTTTTAAAAAGGAAGTGTGATCTGAAGCATCAATTCTATTTCTAGCGATAAATATACGTGAATAATTAAATATGTGTTTAGAGTGAACCACACAGATGCTGAACACAGTTGTATTTGCAGGAGGGGAACAATGGAAGGAACCCCGGGGTCTCCAGTGATAGGCCTTTATTGAAATTTGATAAGGCACTCCAACACTAAAATACATTTCTGGGGATAAATAGGGAGGGTTGCCAGCAGTATGCTCTTAAGTTTTCTTAAGTTACAGAAAATATATATGGTAGAGTTCATTTTTGTAAAAATATGCACATTTATAATATGTATGCATGGAAATATTTTGAAGCCTATATTCCAAATCGATCTTATCTACTTGGGCATTATTTTATATTTTGGTATTGAGTATACGTTACTTTTCTAATAGGATGAATATCTTTTCATCTTGGAAAATATAAAATAAAATAACAATGCGGCTTTAAAATGAAGGCTGCTGAACTTTACAGAAATGTCAAGTGTTTTTGGCGAGAATTCGATCAGCTTCATTGGTTTCCTCTTCTTTATCACAGACTCTAACGGGTCACCACATATGCCTTTGATGAGTCAGCATGGGATAATAAGCTAGTTATCACATAATAGGTTAACTTATTCTGGATAGACAAAATCTGTCAACAAATTGAGTTTGTGGGCCTTGGGGGACATATCGAGGTGATGTTGATTCAAAAGTCGCGAGCCCCTAAGGTAATTAAACCAACACTTTTGCTTTTCACGTGTAGAAACTGAGATTCAGACAGCGTGGATGACTGGCCAGAGGGTGCCCAGCAAAACTGAGTCAGGACCAGGACAGTCCTGGCCTCTAGCCCTCCCCGCAGGAGTGGCTTGGCATAGTAGGGCTCTGGACAGGGAACACCAGGGTGGCCGTGTGCTGTCCCTCCAGAGGTGGTGGGCTTCCCAGAGGGAGCTCATGCATCTCAAGGCAGTCCATACTGCTGGGTAATTTATAGTCATTACCTAATTGCTATATTGGTAAAGACAGATTATGCCCATTTTTCAGATGGGGAAACCCATTCCTGTTCAGGTGGCAGTTACATACTCCAGATACTGGTGCTGTAGCAAGATAAATGCAGATCCTGGAGGGCCTGACACCAGAGCACGAAGCACACAGGCAAGGGCAAACCACTTCCATTACTGGGTAGACTCCCACTGGACTTCTGTGACTGCCCATCCCCCCACCATCCTTTTCCCCATAAGAGGCCAAGTTCAGAACGTCTTCAGACGAACCTTGGCTGCTTTCTTTTCGAGGGAGTCAATTTGGAATTGAGAAGGGAAAAGAGGTTGGGCATTTGAAAAACCCAAATCTCGGGGAGTTGAGCCAAGGGTCCACGCAGTGAGTCTTCTCTGGGACCCCGAGCTGAAATCACATCCAGGTTGCCGGCAAATTACAAGAGCAGCTGTCTCTTGGAAAACATGCCTACAAGGACACACACATCTGTCGGGGCCTTTGAAAGGCACCCTCTTCCTTTCAACAGCTGAATGCCTTCAGCCGTCCTGGGCGACCCTGGCCACATGGCTGTACAGTGGGAGCCCCGGCTCCCTGGAGTGGTATATTGGTCCTGAGGGTCTAAGAATGCTGAACCCCTGAAGTTGGCAGTGTTTACCCCACTGGAGAGGGACCGCAACATCCTGCCTCTCCAGTGCTGTGGCAAGGGTGGGGCACATCTCACCTCATGGTAGAATGTTGGTCAGGACTCCACCGGAAGGCAAGGGATGTTGTCTCCTGTCTCGCACGGCCGTAGATCCATGATGGAACGGCAGCACTCCGTGAGTTCCCACTCAGGAAGGAACAGTCCTGAGTGTGAATGGAATTGGGAGGGAGGGAGCAGCTTGGGCTCTAAAGGCTCCATCTGGGACCTTCACCAGCTATATGATCTTGAGAAGGTCAGTTTCTCTTCATAGCTCAGTTTCCTCCCCTGTAAAGGAGGGTTTCATGATTACATCCATGAAAGACATGGCTGAGTAGGAGGAGGATCTGGGGTGTCACTGGATCAGGGTTGTCGGTTGGGGGCCTGGAAACAGGTGGCCGGAGTGGGGCCACCGGCTGGAACAGAAGAGGGAAAAGAAAGTGAGGATGTCAGAGCGGATGTGTAGGCAGGATTAGATGACCCCCAGGGGGGATGCAAGGACATAGCCCATCACCCCGCCGTCTGCAGATTGCATAACTTCGGGGACTAAGACTTCTTCTTTGTCTGCAAGCTGAGCAACTTGGATCAAATGGTCCTCTCGCTTCTTGAGGCCCTGCAATGTAATGATTTTTGTCGAACTTACTGACAAAAGATTCCTGAATTGCATATACTCCAAAACACCATTAGATCCTTTCCACGCGGCCTTTTGACTGAGTGCAGCTCTAACCTGCTCTGAAATTATTTTTTTAAAAATTTATGGGTAATTTGCTTTGTTTTAGAAAGTGTAAAATGAGGCTTTTTATTGATACATTGTGATGAAGGTATTTTTATGATTATTTCCATTGTGAATTTTAATTGAGCTCTCCGTTCATCAATAACGCTTTCATCTTCTTTCTTTATCTTTGCAATTGTATTCAAAAAATTAATGTATGAAAATAGAAAAGAGTAAAATAGAAAAATTCCTGGTAAACCGACATATAATACAGTAGGAATATGTTTATGTATTACTATATAGTCATATTTTGTTGCAGATACGATCATATAATAATTACACAATTGATATTTTGTACAATCTGCTTTTTTTTCCCCTTAAAAAGAAGGAGGTAGCTGTTGGAAGTATTGACCGGAGTCTGGAGTGAGATTGTTACCAGTTGCATAGTATTCTTTCTTGTATAATAATCTACTTAACCAGCCTGGTATTGATGCCAATTCACGCAAGTTAACAGGTTGTTGTGAGTTTCCGTTACTTTGAACAATACCGCACCAAGTATCTTTTGTATACAATACAATTGTATTTGTACAATAAATTCACAGAAGAGAAATTACAATTGATTTTTTAAATGGATTTGTTTGGAATAATATTTACAAAATCTTAAATGGTATGACTAGCATAAAAAGGGATTTATTCATCAAGTGCCAGATCAGAAGGAACCTTGAACCCTGATGAAGATAGTTATTGGACAGACAGAATGGAATTCTAGGAAGTCTTTACCCCGGGCCAATTTTTGCAAGTAAACTTTTCCTGGGGTAACAGGGAGGCCAACGCTTGGCTTGGGCATCTGCAGGTGCAGGAGGCAAAGAGGGAGTCATTGATCCACTGAGTGGGTGATGGGCTGTGCATCAGGAGTTTGCTGGAGGGGGTCAATGGTGGGCCTCCTGGGGACTCGGTCCAGGTTGTGGAGAACTGGAACATTCAGAGGGTGCCAACTGTTTACTCAGATACAGGCCAGGGGACTCCAGCCTGTGATTTAGAGTGAGCGATGCTGGCCAGGAGTCTGGGGGCTCTGGAGGACACTGGTGCAACAGTCAGGCCAAGGGCTATCTTTGGCTCAAGGACTAGGTTCAGGCAGCTCGGGGACCAGGAGTTGGGATCACCATAGTTCTCTCTGTGGATTTCTGAGAGGGCCAAAACAGGTCCTTCAGGGGACTTCTGTTGTTGTGGAAAGCTGCTGTAATCCTCTCTAAAGAAGAAGGACCTCCCTACCACCCACACTGTGGCCAGTTTCCTGGATGCTTAAGGGCTGGGTGTCAGAGTGGGAATGTCACCTTGAGTTGTGGGCAGGGACCAAAACTGTCATGTGGCCACTTGGGAGGGGTGTGGAGTCCTACATCAAAGCCCAGGGTCAGCTACAGAAGTGGAGAGGGCCAGGGGATGGATGGCCCCATCTTGTCTGACCTCCTCTGGGTTTGCTCACTAGGACATTGGAGCTGCCCATGGAGTTTCATGGATAGAGCAGCTGGGAATGGGATGCTTCTGGACCCTGAGGGCCTAACTGCCTGCTTTATTTTCTTGTTCCATTGCTACACACACACATGCCAAAACCCTCTGCCCCATCCCAGCTCTCAGGAAGAATTAGGCAGCTTGCCAAATTAAAGCAGGAGGTTTTGCCCTCTAAGAAATAAGCTGCAAATTGGGACCTGAGCCTTCTAGCAATCAATGCGAAAAGGGAAACTTGATTAAGTATGGGATTCACTACGACCCGCAAATACATCTTGGGATCTTCCCATGTGATTCCTAATTACTTTCTAGGAGTTTATATGTAAGGGACTTCAAATGTATTTTTGTATAGCTAAGTTCTCCCCGACTCTGCTTCTTAAGAGCTATTTGTCTGGGCCTTACCATCTTTGATACTCAGTTTCTGTAGCTGTCAAATGGTATAATAGTTCTTGCCAGGCCTCTCTGACAGAGCTATTATGAGGGCCCCATGAAACATGGTAAGGTAAGTGTTTTCTTAACTATGAAGTGGTTCGTGGTAGTAGCCTGAGATGAAGCTAGCGTACTTGGTTTGGTGGGACTGATTTCGCTACACTGTCAGATAATTCAAGTGCCTCAAGGCATTCCACTATCCATCCATCCATCCATCCATCCACTCATCCCTCCACTGATTTCTCTACCCATCAATTCTTCCATCCATCCATCCATCCATCCATCCTTCCATCTATCCATTCGTGCCATACTTATTTATTGAACACCTACTATGTGGTAGGCATTGAGGATGCAAAGAGGAAGGACAGAAGTTTATTCCTAGCCCCTTAGTGTTTTTTTTCTAGTGGAGAGACAAGTCCATGGCCATTAGAACACATTCTCTCTCTTTTTAACAAAAAGAAGAAAGAGAAAGAAAGAAAAAAAGAAAGAAAGAAAGAAGAAAAGAAAAGAGAAAAGAAAGTAAGAAAGAAATACTTCTGATTTACTTCGGTCCACAAAATGGACCCAAGTGATACATGACTTTTGTGCAGCGCTGGGGACAGACAACCATATTCCCACCCAGAAGAGCAGTTCCAAGAGGCTGACAAGGCTGGTCCACCTTCCCTGGGGCTAGGCTGGCACCTAGGGGGCTCAGCAGGGTTGCCCTCAGGGGCTAGGGAGGGTGAGAAGTCTGTAGTTGGCTGCTCTGTCACTACATTCTGTTTTAGGCCTCCCCAGTCAACCGATCTGGGGGACAAGGTATGCCTGTGCAGTTCTGTGTGAATGGGGAGCAAAGTAGAAGCTTCCTTCTCAATGCAGGAAGAGAGAGCTTTGTGTTACCTGAGGCTTTTAAGACAAATTGGGTTCTTGGGCCTGCATCCCTTTGGACACACCTTCTCCAGTGACTACCTGTTCTGTTTGCCTCTCTGAGGGCTGGACAATTCTCTCTAAACCAGGAGCAGCTCTGTGTGCCCTTTGCCATTGTTGTGGGGGATGGAGGTGGGGGCAGGCAAGGGCTCACATAGGCACTGCTGCACCCTGGGGTCGGGGAGGGGGAGTTGCCTCCAGCCCTGAGAATTAGCACGCCCATGTATTCTTCCGTGATTTCTCAAAATGTAGGCTTTCCAAAATGTAGCATCATTGAAAAAAATCTCTATTATTTACCCTTACCATTATACTGACCTCAAAAAGCTCGTCAATCATTCATTTATTTATTGTATTTTCCTGGAGGGTCTGTTCCATGTGTCCCAGGCTTGGCTTCCCTGCCTTTTAATACATTGACCGCTCATATGAAATAGAACAGGCACTGCCAAGGGAGGGGAGGCCAGGGGACCCCTGGAGTCACCGGGAGCCACTCCAAACTCTGGTGGGGTGAGTTTAACTACCTGGTCCTTTGGCACATTGGGAAATCTGTCCTGCAAGGTGATGGGAAGCCATGCTGGCTCCTGGAGTCTCCTCGGCTCCCCTCCCTGTGACCACAGCAGAAATTGAAAGTGCGGGGCGGGGGGAATACGGCAGGGGCAGACCTCAAGGCCATTCCATTTAAAAACAGGCTTTACGGAAAAGCTGCCCTTGGGCCCCTCTTACACTTATTACAGCACATTAGAACCCTATACTCTGTTCCGTGGACAAAGACAGAAATAAAAAGGGTCCTTTCTAAAACGCAGTCATACAAACCGTGTTTGTACACTTAACGCATAATCCTTAATTACTTCCACATTTTTATGTATAAAGAGCTTTGAATGCATTTTTGGATACTTAGTAAACTGAATAAATCAGGAATTATGCCTCTGTAAATTTGGGCGATATGTATAGGGGATCTTGAGCTTGAAGGTTGGTGACATGGTGCATATTATTTCTGAATAAATTTACTTGGAGTCATTGATCCACTGAGTGTCAAATAAAATGTGATACCCACAAAATTCATGTATGACCCTGACATTTTTCCAGTACTTAAAGTAATTGCCCTTCTGTTTAATAACAGTGTTTATAAAATTACTTTCTGATTGGCTAGGTCCATGGCACCCTCGTGTCAATAATCTGCTGCAAATATACGCCTGTGGCCTTTGGCCTTGGTTTTCAAAATAATTTTCATCTCTTAAGCGTGAACCAGTGGCAGCCCCGGGAGCTAGGAGTCAAGGCTCTGAGGCACCAACCTTCTTTGGCTGTTTGGTCCTGGGCATTCCCTGATGCTCATTTCCGCTCCCTGGGTTTGCACACGCAATTGAGGATAGAGCTCGTGTCCCGGGTGATTGCCGTGTCTTCTCCAAGGGACTGGAGATCATGAAATGAACGATCCATCTTAAGGATCTGGTGCTTTCAAGAACATCATTTACCCTTGTAGTGATGTCTGTTCTCCAGATTTCACAGACTGAGAGATAGGAAACTGAGAAAGGATGAGTCGCTTTCTGAGATCGCTCAAGTGGGGAGGAGATGGTTTTCAAATCTGCTCTATCTCTAAACCCAACAGGGTGTTGAGACCCTGGGCTCGAAGGATTTAAATTTAAGGCTAGGACTCAAATAGACTTCTTGACACTACACATGCAACATTTCTATTTCCCAGGGACTTACTTACTTACATTTGGGGGCAGCGTCTCTCTGTCGACCAGAGAAAAGGAATGACTACTTTCTCTTCACTGGGATCTCTAGGTGTGGGGTATGCTGATGAGGAGTGACAAGAGCTGCTCATCTCCGAATAAGGCTCAAAAGTCCCAAGCAAAGAAGGCCACATCATTGGGATTTTTCCACTGTGATTTAATGACCTGTTGATCTGTCAACTGTTTTGTATCTTTCATGGCTCGTCCCAGCGGGACTTCCCGGAAGAGTTTTTAAAAATTACCTTTTAAACTTTTTATTTTTGAAATAATGTCAGACTTACAAAAAAGAGCTGTAAAAATAGCACAAAATTCCCTAAATGGGAACATCTTACATGTCCTTAGTTTGATTAGCAAAACCAGGAGATTAACCTTGATGCAATGTTATTAACTCATTTCCAGACCGTGTTCAAATGTCCCCAATGTCCCACCAGTATCCTTCTTCTGGGCCAGGCTTCAGTCCAGGATCTCACACTGCGTCTAGCTGTCCTGTGTCCTCAGCCTCATTCAACCTGGGACCGTTCCTTTCTTTGTCCTTCATGACCTTAACACTTGCAGCCAGCTCTTTTGTCGAATGTGGGTTTGTCTCCTGTGTTTTCATGATTAGAATGAGGTTATGCATTTCGGACAAAATGTTGTATGTCCTCTCAGTGCATGGTATCAGGAGGTCCATGAGGCTCAATGTGTCTGTCTCTCTACTGGTGATACTAAGTTTGATCACTTGGTTAAGATGGGGTCTTCTGGGTTTCTCAGCTCAAGAGTTACTACTTTTTCCTTTGTAATAAAGAAGTATCATCTGGGGAGATACTTTGAGATAATGCAAATACCTTTTGATTTTCATACTTTGCTCCCTAATTTTTATATCCATTAATGGATCTTGCCTAGAACGATGATTACTAATGATGTTCTAATTGTATTTTTTTTTAAATTTTATTCACTTTGGGTACTCTTCTACATTTCTTAAATTGGAATTCTTCTGTAAGGAAAAGCTGTTCACTCCCATTAGGTATTCAATTGTTGGGTTGTTTTTGTTTTTTGTTTTTTTTTATTCACTGATATTTATTTTGTTCTATGGGGTATAAATCCATTACTACTATGATTTTGTTGCCCATTGGGAACACCTTCAAATTGGCCTTTTAACATGTCTCCATCATTTTTTTGAGTACTCAGGAAGGGTGTTTTTGTTTTTGTTTTTAAAGATTTTATTTATTTATTGAGAGGGAGAGAGAAAGAGAGTGGCAGCAAAAGAGGGAGAAGCAGGCTCCCCACTGAGCAGGAAGTCCAATGAAAGGCTGGATCCCAGGACCCTAGGATCATGACCTGAACAAAAGGCAGATGCTTAAGTGGCTGAGCCAGGCACCCCAATGGTGTTTTGCTTGTTTGAATACATGCACATAGTGAAAACTCAAACTGTACAGAAAGACATACCTGTTCAACGAGAAGTGCATCTTCCTCTTCCTTAAACTCGTAGCTCAGCCCAATTGATAACCACCGTGAATAGTTCATGCGTATATTTCAAAGAACTTTCTATGAAAAAATATATTTATATATATAAATATTACATAATATATAAATATTACATAATATGTAAATATAATATATATGTTAAATTTTAAACACAAATTGAAAATATTATGTGCATATTCTATGCCTTGATTTATTCCTTATCAGTATATCGCGCATATTGTCTCACATCTTCCATAGCTTTGTTCATAATTGCAGAGGGTCCTTAGTTTCTTTGTAGAGATTCACCACAATTTACTTAACCAGTCCCTGTTGATGAATAATTGTGTGTACATAGATATGTGTATATATATATGATACATAATCTAATATCTACATATTATGTATTACATAAGATGGGTACACATATGTGTGTATGTGTGCATGTACGTGTGTATGTGTTTGTACAATTTCCTTCTTTTATAGCCGCCACCTTTGATGAGCGAGAGAGACAGAGACAGAAACAGAGAAAGAATGAGAAGATGAGGGGCTCCCCTAGGACAAGTTCCAGGAAGTTCAACCGCTCAAAGATGGAAACCTTTGCCTGTCTGCTAGGTTTCTCATTGTTTTTATTTGCACGTCTTTAATTATGAGTGACGCCGAGCATCTTCCCATATGTGAAGTCATTTATATTTCTTTCTCTGTGAATTGACTTTTCATATCATTTGCCTGTTTTTTCCTATTGAATGATTGATATCTTTCTCACTGATTTGCAAGAACGTATTATATATTAAGGAAATTAGCCCTTTTCTGTCATTTGTGTTATAAATATTTTTCCTAGTGTGTCATAAGCCTTTTGATTTTGTTTATAATTCTTTTAATCATAATGAGGTTTTAGTTTTTTTTTTTAATGCTTGGCATTATCTGTCATATTATGGCTTCTGTAACTTATTCACTCCAGGTTTTATATGAATCTGCATAGGAAACTTCTGATTTTTTTAAATTATAGATCCTTAATAATCTTTATTATATTTTGGTATAAGAAGTGAATGAAGGGTTTTAATTCTCCCCTAACCCAGTGACTAGCCAGTCGACTCAACACCATTTATTAGATAATTCTTCTTTCTCTCACTGATTAAAAATAATCTTTATCATTTACTAAATTCTCAGACACATTTATGTTTGTTTCCATCCTCTCTGTTTTGCTCATCTGGCCTGTCTTCTATTTCTGCACCTGTTCCAAAAATGTATGAATGACTATATAACGAAGCATAGGATCTATGCAGTCTTACTATTTTTCTGTTTCAGAATTTTACTGTCTAGTTTCACATATTTTTATATAGTCTTTAGTCTTAGTTTAAAAATTATTCTCCCCACAAAATCCTCAGCAGACTATTTTGGAGAGATGGGGAAAGATAATAAATTTGTAAATGTAGATGGAGAATTAGCATTGCCATGACTTAGACCCTTCTTGTCCAAGAGCAAAACAGGGCTTTCTCTGGATGCTGCTCGGTCATTCTTAACAATTTTGGGGGTTGGCTTTTATTCGTTGTTATTGGCCCTAAAACTCACACAGAGGCTTGCTTCTGGTTCTTCTCTCTCTCCCTCTCTCACAATGTACTGCATTGTAAATCAAATCTTTTCTTCCCCTGCGTTTTCCTAATTGGGTATTGTTTGGGTTAATCGAAACTACTGATTTTTGTATATTCATTTTATAACTGGCCACCTTGCTGGATTGTCCTACTGTTTCTCCTCTGTTTTTTCCAGCTGTCTCCCCGAAGTATTCTGGTCTGGAATCTTAGTACCAAATGGTGACAATCTTCCCTCTTTTTAACAAATTTAGAACCTCCTCTTTCGCCTTTTCACTGCAATGACTAATATGTTTGAGAAAAGCTTTCTGTGCCGGCGTGGTGGTGGACCTCCTGTTTGTGCCTGCAGTGTGTCTGATCTGAGTGTCTCAGCACTGGGTAATCTTCTGACATGCATGCTGCAGAAACACCCTCCTACGAATCTTTGGTTAATTGTTTATTTATTTTAATCAGGGATTTGTGTTTAAATTTATAAATGCCTGGTGCATTCATGAAGAGGGCATTTTTCTCTGTTTGGTATAATATTAAAATATTAAGCTAGTGAATCACCTTAATAGATTTCCTCATATTAAAGCATATTTTTATTTAAGGAATCAACTATTCGACGGAGAGCTATTTTTCTTTCTAATGTACTACTGCCAAAGTCTACTTTCTAGAACATTCCTTAGTATGATTGGTTTATGGCTTTTTAAGAAAATATCTTGATCAAGTTTTGATATCAATGTTATACAACCTTCAAAAAAGAATTAAGGGATTTTTCTTCTCTCTTTATGCTCTTGAACAGTTAAAATAGCATTGGTATCATCTGTCTTCTGAAGGATTGATAGAATTAACCTGTGAAAACATCTGGGCCTCATGCATTTTTGAGATAGCTCTGTGACAACTCTCTCGGTGTTGTTTTTTTTTTTTCCCCCCATGGTAATTGGCCTGTTGAAGTTCCTTCTCTTCTGGGTTTAATTTTGGTAAAAACATATCCATTTTATCTACTCAGAATTATTTGAGCAAAATGAAACAATGTGTACTTTCCTACATATTTTGTTATCTCTTCTGTGTATATATCTATATTATTACTTGGAATTTTGTGAATTTGTGCATCTCTTCTCTGGTCTTTATTGATAGCTCAGAGTTTCTCAACCTCAGCACCGTTGACATCTGAGGTGGGGGAGTTCTTGGCCATTGGGGTATCCTGGGCACCTGAGGACTTTAGCAACCTCCCTGGCCTCTGTCTGCAAGGTGACCTAGCAGCTCCCCACTGTGCCAACCTGAAATATCTCTAGACATTGACAAATGTCACCTGGGGGTACAAATCATCCCTCATTGAAATCTACAGAGATAGCTAGAGATTTATCAATTTTGTGTTTTCCCTTTGAAGATATATATTCATTAGATGTTTTTAAATTAATTTCTGCTGTTACTTACATAATTTCATTTTGTTTTTCTAGGTTGTCATTGGTTCCTCTTTCTCTTCATTGTACACTGAATGCCTGGTTTACGTATTTAAGTGCTTTCTTATTGAATAGCCTAGATTTTCAAGGTTCTGATTTTCCTGTTACAGCTTTAACCCCTTTGGTATGCACTGATTTTTTTTTTTAAACCAGAGATTCCACAATTTTCCTTTTAATTTTCACTTTATCCCAAGGAATTTTCATCTTTAGAAGGTGTTTTTATTTTATTATTATTATTATTAATTTTATTATTATTTTATTAATTCGTTTTATTATTTATTTATTTATTTATTTAGGTTTTGTTTTCTTTTCCATTTTAGGTTTGATATCTAGATCCATATACACATTGCTCAGAGGAAGTGCTCTGCCCACCTCAAGTTTTGGTTTTGTACCAGGCTTCTCGGTGATCAGTCTTGTGCCTTTTCTGGAGGCACCTGCCAGGAGAGGGTGTTTACCTTATTAATTGCGCTGCCTTGTACTTTTCATATCTCTCCTAGTTTTTATCTATCTACGGATTCGTGAAGGACTGAGCAGGAGTCAGCTTTCTATTATTGTTTTGTTTTGGTGATTTTTGCTTTTTAAAAAAAATACTTTTTGGAGTTTTTGATTGGTGGTAGTAGTGGTTATATATAGATATATTTTTGTTTTGTGTTGTGTTTTTGTTTTTGTTTTTGCTTTGTGAATTGTTTCAGTGCCCAATGACCCAGTTAGGTCATTGTGTCTTGTTGAGCTGGCTATAATGGAGTGTCTACTGGAGTACTTTTGGTCTAGTGGAGTACTTTTGCCTTAAATTTAAACTTACCTGATAAAATGATCAAAATCCTGCTTTCTTTTATATTACGTGATCACATTAAGTTTTTGCCAGTCACTGTAATCTTCATCTTTCCAAGTCATGTCTCCTCGGGTCAGTCACATATACACGGTGACATTTTATCATTCAGTGTAAGCACATTCTCTTTTAATAAGTAAGATTAATATACTTATACCTGTTGATATAAAAATATATTTGGCTCTAGTACTGTGATTTTTCTTTGTTTTCTGATTTCTTTATTTTGTTTCCTATTTTGCTGTATTATCCGAGATTTCTTTGTCTTGTTATGTGTGTGCTGGTGCTCATTTTTCCACCAAGAGTAGGGGAAAAGTGGTGTTTTAAATATTTGGACTGTTACATTTTATACAGCTTTCTATATTCTAATAATATTGTCAAACATTTTTATTACTTTATTACTTTTTGTTTTGTTTGTTTGTTTATTTGTTATAATATGGAATCCATATATGGATTGTAATGGATGTAATCCACAGGCATTTTTTTTGTTTTTGGTTTTGGGTTTTTTTTTGGATGGATGTAATATGGAATATGGAATGTGGAATGAATGTAATATGGATGATTGATGGATGGATGGGATATGGAATATGGAATATGGAATGGATGTAATATGGAATCCACAGGCATTTTTTTTGTTTTTGTTTTTGTTATTTTTTTGTTCTTGAAGTCTAAAATGCACCAGCATATTCTTCCAATCCCGAGATTGCATTCCTTTATTTAAAGGCAGTTTTCTTTTATTATATCTTTGATTCTTTTGTTACTTTAATAAAATATTATTTTCTTCACATACACCAGTTATAGGCTTGCTGAATTTCCTTGGTCATGGCTCTCATTTTTCTTTTCATTAATTTTAGTTCTTGGCTAGTTACATTTTATTTTGCTGGATGTTCTCAAGTGCTTCTTCCACAAGCCTTTTTTGACAGTAGTGTCTCTTCAACTTCTCTGCTTCTAATAAGACTTCTTTCTGAAAAGTGGCTTTATTTTATTTTATTTTGTTTTTTTAATCCGGATAAGTGGCTTTATTTTTCCTCCCATCCATTTCTGAGTCCTTCTTCTGTTGAATTATCTACACATAGATTCTCTGCATCTCTTTTTTTTTTTTTAAAGATTTTATTTATTTATTTGACAGAGAGAAATCACAAGTAGGCAGAGAGGCAGGCAGAGAGAGAGAGAGGGAGGCAGGCTCCCTGCTGAGCAGAGAGCCCGATGTGGGACTCGATCCCAGGACTCTGAGATCATGACCTGAGCCGAAGGCAGCGGCTTAACCCACTGAGCCACCCAGGGGCCCCTCTCTGCATCTCTTTTTAATGCTCTGTTGCAAGGACCTTCTATTTCTCTGATTGCACGTGCTGCCTGAGCTTTCTTGCATGACACGTTCCTACCCTTTCCTGCAGAGATTTTTCTCTTGATATGTATATTCTCTACCCTTTTGTTTTTGAAAGTTATATTTCTGATTTTTTTTTTTTTCTGGTGTCAGCAGTGACAAAGGTACTTGCTGAAGGAAATGACTGGCGGAAATGGAATTGGGGGAATGGGGTCAGAAAGAGATTGAGGCCTTGAATGTGAAGTAAGGGGCCTCCTCCGCGTCTTGGAGAGGCTGGAGTCAAAGGCGGGGTCTGAATGGAGCCTTGGAGAAGTGGGGAGACTCCAGACCTCACGCCCCCATGCCCTTCACGCCCTAGTGGCAAGTAACGCCTTCCCTCTGAATTTCAGACACCGCTTTTTTTCTCTACCTCTTGTCTGCTCAGCATTTCCTACTTAATGTCAGAGTAATGTATATACTTGCCCCATCCCCAAATGAGATTCAGAGACTCTGCATATTCCTTGGTGTCCTTGGTGTCCTGAGGAGGACCCAGGTCCCCAAAGCAGCTCAGTGCCTGTGGTCTCCCAGGGAAGGTCTCCCAGTCTCAGTGCTATGGTCTCCCAGAGAAGGAAGAGTTCTATGAAGGATAAAGTAATCCGGGAAAACTTCCTGTAGGAGGGAGAGTCAGTTGGGATCACGAAAGCAGAAGCAGCAAAACCCGCGGCTCACAAACTCAAATGCATGTTCTAAGTTGCTACCTTTCCACACACTCTCAATGTTCTTTTTTTTTTTTTTTTTCCCCTGCTCTATTCCCACCCCCACCAACCCGGGTATTTTTCTCTTACTAGTAAATGTGGGAATCTGTCATTTCTCATGTCTGTCTATTTTTTCTCAATTTTCCGCACTCCCCGAAAAGAGGCAAGCTCCCTGGGGGCAGACCTGTCTGTTTGCTTTGCTCACTGGTGAATCACTGGCACCAAGAACAGTGCCTGATACACAGCAGGTGCTCGGTAAATATCTGTTGAATGACTAAATGCCCAGAGATGCCAGGCAAGCGGCATGAATGCATGATGCAGGCTTGACAGGGGCATATACACGCATTGGGATGTTCCTCACTTCCCCAAAGAAGGGTTCTTTGTTGTAATTACTTAAGCATGTTCCCTCATCTGCCTTCTTTTCATTTTAATTCTGTTTGTCTTAAATATTTATTTGTTCATTATTTTTTTAGTAACAGTATAGGTACACAGGTGTGTGTGTGTGTGTGTGTGTGTGTGTGTGTTGTTTGTTTTACTGTGATAAAAAGAGCTCTCCGAATGCAAGGGTAAATGCTGACTGATCCTCGGTCCCAGTGATGACATACAATGGGGAGGGACTGGACCAGAGAGGGAGTCCCCTGCCTGGATGGACAGCCTCCACTCTGCTCCTGGTGTCACCAGAAGGGAAAAGTGGGCGGGTATTGCCACAGCTGCCCATTTTTCACTTGAAGCCAGACATCTACATCTTTATGTGAAACTTCATTACTGCTAAATGTTGGCTCAAATATTAAGCAAAACACACACACACACCCACACCCACACACACACAAAACACACAAAAACCAACAGTACGTGGGTCCAAAACCAAATTTTGGGGTTTTGTTCCCGGAAGGGTCAGTGGGGCTGCTTGGTTGTGACTCGTGTTCCTCCAGGGAACAGAAATCTTGCAGGAGCCACATCCTTGGCTTTCCCTCGGCCGTCCTGGGATCTGTGCGCACGTCCCCGCTCTGAGACGGCGTCTTCCCCGTGCCACCGTGCAGCGTCTAAATGTCACCCACATGTAGAGCAGTGCTGGCCCCAGAGCTGTCGGGGTGAGCTGTCTAAAGGGGTGTCAACTCATTGGACAGGTTATAATTTCAGTCAATGTGTTCTTGTCTTATTTTAGTTCAACATCATTTCCCAGTTGCAAACCTTTTGAATGACACACGAAATGCAAAACAACATAAAAGGTCCTCCCCGAGGCAGATCTGTGTCCGTGTAGAACTTTAATTATTCTTTTTGAATCCTCATCATAATGTGCTACCCCAATTCTGGCAAAAAAAAAAAAAAATTAAGTCTGATGGGAAAGATTTGTGTCACCTGTACTCAGATTTTATTTTTTTTATGGTAGTCTTTATATTTTTAGAAGCACGGAACAAAAGGAAGGGCCTTTCTAATCAAGACTATTCTTTAGATTCAGAGCATCACACAATATTTGTGATAAACAGAAAATAACTGCTCTTGTAGTCTTCCGCGGTGACATTTAGAAGATCACGTTTGTCTTTCGGAAGTATTTTCGGTTAGGGTTTGAAGAACAGCATTGAACATCCTTGCTGGGCGGGGGAGGGGCAGGAGCCGGGGGAGGGGTTCGGGAGGACCTAGGAGGCAGGAGGTTAAAAGGCGACATTTTCACCCAGGATGGAGACGCTGGATTTAGGTAGATTATTTTCTTTGATAGGGGAACTGACCTCCTGGCAGAAAACACCCCTGGTTACCCTTTCCCAGAGTCTCCGGAGGCGCTGCGGGGACAGGGCTGGGGCCCCGCCTGGTGGCAGGTGAGCTATGCTCAGAGGCCAAAACCAAGTCTCGTCTTCCCTCTCCGGGCTCATCAAACAGTCCATATTAGATGAAATCTGAGCCCCAGAGAGCTCCATTTTCTTTGAACGCTATCCAGGACGGCCTCTAAGCGCCAGACCTAAAAACAGTATCTTTAGAACCACCAGCCATAATTCAGCGTGATAATGTAACTATGTTCTTGTCTTAAACCTGACAGCATGTCAAGTTATGACAGACATAAAGCCAGGGTGGGGGGTGGGGGGCGGTGGCCATGGGTGCGGGGGTCCCCCAGGCTGGGGGCCCCCAGGTGGGGTGGTGGTGAGGGGAGTGGGCTGGAAGGAGAACCCTGGCCAAGTCATCTGACACCACCTGTGCTCATGGCCTTCCCCTCCGGGTCAGACCCTCCTCTCCAGGCTCCTCTCCTTGACGAATTTGTGTTTTAAATGAAAGCACTTTGAAACGGTCCCCAGACAGTGGGCAGCGCCCTTGGGGGTCACATCCCACACTCCTCAAAGGGAAGATTAGAAATAAGTTGCTGGCTCCTGCATTTAGACAGAAACCTTTAGTAGCAAAAACCAGCTCACCATGAACTTCCCGGCTTGAAACGCCCGTTTTTCCCCCACTGCTGCGATCCAGAGACTTCGTTATTTCCACGGGCTTTCAACGGACCCTCAGGCGGACGGGGATTAGAGTTCCTGTTATGCGTTTGGGTGTTTGTGGGCAATTTGCTGTCCATAAAAGCTGTAAGGACAAAGCAGCTGTACTTGCCCAAAGAAGGGGGCTAATCACGCAGATTTAAGTGGTGTTTAGGGGGAGCAAAAATCTCAGAGACATCAGCAAAGTTCAAGCTTAATTCAGATTCTATGAACCCACATAGGAGAGGTCAAATTGCCTTTCGACTGTTTGGGGAGCCTAATGCCCAGAGACCCATCATTTCCCCGGGGGCTGCACCGACTAGCTCGGGGTCATAGCGGCGGGACCTCCTGTCCATCCACCAGCCAGAAGTGGCCGCTCCGTGTCAGCTGTTGGAAACCCCAAGATCTGGAGCCTTGCTGGAGAAACATAATAGACAGCTTAGCTTTCACACCTCTTAGGAGTCTTTTTAAAAATAGTCCCTCTAGCGGGAGGCTTTTTTGGGTTGCCGAGCTTTACACCTCTGTATTTTCAGGCTGTCTGGGGAAGGTTTTAAAATCCATTGCTTGCTGCGGTTGGAGGCCCGGCTGCCGGGAGTCCCTAAGTGAGGAGGAGGCCAGGTGTCTGCAGTGACGCTTCAGGGAGAAGCAGCGGACTGTGGGACAGAGGCCTGTCCTGCGGGATACCTGGGGACGGAAGGTCAGCGAACCAGGGTGGCGTTTTTGCATTTCTCTTCTGAATGATTCTTCAGGAGGTTTTGGCTCTGATGGGCCTGATAAGGTCTCCTTGGGCCCCTGTGATTTTAGGGCCCCAGAGTGCCTCTCCCCATCTCCTTGACAGCAATCATGGCATCCCTTCCCTTGCTGAGGCCAGGAATCTCAGGGTTGCTCTTGACCTCTGCCTTTGTCTCCTACCGCTATCCATTCTGTCACCAAATCTGTGGATTCTGCCTTCCAGATACATCCAGAAAGTCTATCCCTTCTCTTCCTGCCTCCACTTGGACCATGTAGGTCCCAACCGGCATCACTTCTTTACGTGGATTATGAATGGCCTCTTGGCTGGACCCCTGCTCCCGCCCCCAACTCTATGTCTTGCCTCCTCGCTTCTCTGCACCTGGCCCACTCGGCTCTGACCACACTGGCTCATGGCTGTGCTCAGGCTCCTCAGACTCCTGCCTCGGGGCCTTTGTACCTGCTGCACCCTCTGCCCCATCTCCCCACACATCTGCATCCTTGCTCAGTTGTGGCCTCACCTGACAGCCTTTCCTGAGTCCCCACTTAGGATCTGGCCCTTCCTGCTTTAGTCTTCAGGTAGGGGCAAATTCCAGGGCCTTCTTTACCACCTACACATTACCCCCTCACCATTCTCCCTGCCCCAACTAGAATGCCTCCCTGTGAGGGCCAGGGTGCTGTCCGCTTTGTTTGAATGGACCGCCAGCCCCTGGAGCCATGCCTGGCCCCATGGGTCCTCAGTGCATACAGTACACTGGGAGTCCCGGCGCTGCTCTGGGAATGGGAACCAAAGCCCGGAATGATCCTCTAGCCCTGGGAAGCCCTTAGCACAGACAGTGGTGGCTTCCTGGCTGGTGGCCTTCTGATTATCCTGCACTTGTATTCTTCTTTTTTTTTTTTTTTAAAGATTTTATTTATTTATTTGACAGAGATCACAAGTAGGCAGAGAGGCAGGCAGAGAGAGAGAGAGGAGGAAGCAGGCTCCCCGCTGAGCAAAGAGCCCGATGTGGGACTCAATCCCGGGACCCCGAGCTCATGACCTGAGCCGAGGGCAGTGGCTTAACCCACTGAGCCACCCAGGCGCCCTGCACTTGTATTATTCTTAACATGGAGATATGATCAACTACCTAATGGCTATCTTTCGGGGGAAAACAAACCAGAAAAAGGCCAATATCTGTGGCAAGATGCATTATCTCGGACGTTTGACTTTAACCGTGTCTGTGAAAATTCGTAGTGAGGAAGTCAACAGAATTATGGGTTTGTTAAGGAGCAGAGCTCAGCGCAGCCCAGCCATCTGGGCCTGTCCTCTGAATGCCAGGAAAGCAGCCAGGCCCAATGAGCCCAGGCTGAGGGCTCGGAAAGAGGCCAGAACTCAGGTTGGGCCCAAGGTGAGCGCAGGTGACTGGGCCCAGGGGACTCTGCTTGTCAAGTGAAAAGGGATAGTCACGGCCCTGAGATCTGACCTCACCCCACAGCCGGGAGTCATTAGCCACTTGACGGATGGAGGCCCAAGAAATGTTTGATGTAAAAAATCACAGGTTTGGGTTTCCCACGTGATAATACCTTCCCAGACCAGGTCCAAGAGAAGAGTCAGCCGACCGCGCGGGCCCTCTTACGTGTCAAGAGCCGGGAGAAATGATCATTATTATTATAAACAACTAGATGAAGATGCTGTTGCTGCTGCTGGTACACGGCATTATTATATCACTGTTATTCTATATTCATTATTATATTAATATCTTAGCTCTTATTATTATAAACATTAGCAAGCAAGCATTTATGACATGCTGTATCAGGGCCAGAAAGTGTGCTACATGTTTGCTCTGATTTGAATCACTTCAATCCTCCTAAGCATGGTGCAACATTGTTCTTAGTGGACCCACCATGCAGGTGAGAAAACAGTGTCAGGAAGGTTTCAACGTCTATTCCTGGTCCTACAGCTGAGAGGTGGGGGAAGCAGGCTCCAAAGCGCCCTCCGGGTAGGGGGCCACCTTTGGGAGCCCTCCAACTCAGTACAGACTGCTTCTAGACAGAAACATGGTTCTGGACCCGACGTGTTCTCCGGGGCTGTTTTTGGCCAGGCAGCCGTGCCACAGACGCTGTGGGGGAGAACGACAGGGGCCTCCTGGGGCCGGGAGTGGGGGCTGGATACACGGGGCTGAGAAAGTTCTCCTGACCCATTAAACACCATATCTTAGGACATTCTCAGTTTTTTTTTTTCTTTTTTTTTTTTCCCAAAAAATGGCAGCTGTGCTAGCAAATTGAAAGGATAGAAGGGGCTAAAATATTTTTAAATGATTTTTTCCGCATATAGGCAAGAGGTTATATCGCAAGTTCAATGCTAATTACAGTTATTTACCAAGAAAAAAAAAATAGATGTGAAAGGGAAGGAAATTTGGTTCCAAAAAAAAAAAAAAAAAATAGCGTGCTCGTTTCTGCTGCCCGGTCCAGTCGGTCCCTGCCGAGGGGAGCCAGGCGGGAGCTGTCTCTGGCTGGTCCATGAGGGGGCTGAATAACTCACAGGTGTCACACGCACAAAAGAATTATGCCCGTCTGACCTATGAGGGCATAAATCCTGCGTCTCTGCTTATGGCCAAGAGATGTGTCTTTAAGTGTCACTGAAAATTTAGCATTTTTTCCCTCCTAATTGTCTTCTGCAATTTTGTCAGATTTATTAAAATAAGATTTTCTGGGGGGTTATTTTTTTTTCTTTTCACTGGTAGAATGTGCTCTTTAGTATCATTTTACATAATTTAATACAATTTGTTCCATCCATTGATTTTCATGGGGATACAAGCTGTTCGTTTGTGAGAAAGCTGGCATAGGCCTGAGTGTTGGCAAGGAGGCCGGTCGAGGGGCAGGTCCCGGCTCCCGAGTTCTGCGGGGGCTCCGGCCATGCTGCAGCAGGGTCTGCGGCCGGCTGGCCTCGGAGGCCCCGCGCGGACCCACGGGGGTCCCTGGAGGAGAGCAGCGTCCGCCCCCGGGGCTGGGGGGTGGCGGGGAGGGGGGGGAAACGCGGGCGCCCTGCGTGGCGGGAGGGGCTCTCTGGATGTGCAGCCTGACGAGAAACACAGGTGTTTCTTAATTACTCGTGCAGAAGGGGAGGGCGGCCGGCGGGGGGACGAGGGGGGCCCAGCCCACGCCAGAGGCGACAGCCTGGCCAGCGCCCACCCTCCCGCGGCCACCAGGGCCAGCTCGACCCTCGGCCGCGAGCCCCCACCTCCTGGCGGCCTCTTTTGTTAAGTGGAGCAGTGGATAGTTAAGGAAGCCATGGGACTCTGGAAATGTGCGGAGGGAGGGAGGGAGGGAGGTACCATCCTCAGACTGCCGCTCATGGGTCTAGATACTGAGTCCCCAGGGAGTGGAGGCTCAGCTAATTCTTCGGTCTTGGGGATGCTCCGCTGTGAGCCCACCCAGGCCCCCCTCCTGCACCCAGCTCCCTGGGGACCTCCACCATCCAGCTCCCTGCAGGTGACCGACAGACACCTTTGTATACTTTGTACAAAGGCTGGAGGCTGGAAGACAAGGGAGCTGGGTTCCAGCCCTGTCTCCATGGTGCTGTGTGACCTGGGAGAGGTTACTTCACCTCTCTGGGCTCTAGTCTGCCCTTACGTAATGACTGGCGAGCCCTCTGTAAAGAAGAGAGGATGACAACAGCCCTTTGGGCTCTCAGATTCTATAAAACTCTGAGCTGCCGAAGACCTGGGCTTGCTTCTCTTGCTTTCCTCCCCCCACACCATTTGCCTCTCTAGGTGGCCTGAGACAGGCAGGAGAGCAGCAGCAAGGAGAGGTCATGGTGTGTGTGTGGGGGGGGGGTTGGGGCATGATCCCTGTGGCGGGGCATGCAGGTGACCCACAGCTCCCCCCTTGCTGGGTGGCCTGTCCGAGCCGCAGGAGGGGCGCACACTCTCCTGTCTTCGCTGCCCATTCTCTGGGCCCTCCATCACCCCTCCGCCCCACACCGGAGTCGCCCCTGCCTGTCTTCCGTTCCGGCGGGGAGGGCTGGGACAGGGCCTGTCATGTCACACAGACTGACAGGGAGGCAGCCCCTCTGGGGGCGGGGGGGATGCCTCTCTGCACGAGGGTGCCCCAGACAGTGATGAATCGTCTTCTCCTCACACCCCTGGGGGACCGCTAAGTAGGCCAAACGAAATGATCTGAGCTGGCCGCTGGCCAGGGCGGCAGGGCTAATCCCGGCCTTTGTGGCAGAGCCTGAGGCCAGAGGGTCTGCCGGCAGTCACAGCCGCCTGCTACAGCGCTGGCCCTGCCACCGTGCCACCACCCCAACAGCCTCGGAGGCCCCCTGACTCGTCCCAGTGCTCCCCCTTCTTCTCTGGACATTCCTGAGCCCTCACAGAGCCCCCAGGTTCCCTGTGCCTGCATCCAGAGAACGTGGTACCACATAGCTCTCGTCTATCCAGGAATCACTCCTTGAGCTCCTCCAGAATGCCCACACCTGTGGGATAGGGAGTTACGAGGCAGAGAGAGAGAGGACACTGGGCCGCTCTGCTGCTGCCGAGTCTGGTGCTTAGACAGTGCCTGGCACGGGGAGGGCTCCCAGTCCCCAGGTACTGTGAGCCCTTATCACTGAAGGCCAGGCAATGGACTGGGCACTGGACAGGGATTACCTTCCAGACGCCTGTGGCAGTCTTAGGAAGCCGGCATCCTTATTTCTTCCATTTTATATAAAAAGGGCTGAAGCTCAGAGAGGTTAAGGAATTTGCTCCAAGTTGCAGAGCAGATGAATGAAGACGAAGGAGGAACTTGGTGTGCACTGGCCTGTCCCCCACTCTCGTAGGCTCTGGTTCTGCTTGCGGCCCCCGAAGCAGCTAGGAGTTTTTCTCTGCCCTCCCTTGCTCCTGTGCCATGTATCAGCAAGTGCTCTCACCCCATGCTTCCCACGCTCACTCAGTTCCCGTCCCTGGGCTGAGCAGAAAGAGGGACCCTCTTTCCCGTACAGGAGCACTCCAGGGAGGGCTCTGCCTCCTGCTTCTTTGGGGAGGCAGCACCCCGCCAAGGAGGTGAGCCCGGCTGCCTCCTGACTGTGAAAGGAGCAGACACGCAGGAAACACTGGGGTGGTGGTGGTGGAGGGGTCATACCTGTGACAAGTTCATCTGTCCAGGCAGAGTGTGGGAGGCTCCGTGGGTCTGGGAGCACTTGGGACTGCAACTGCTCCCCAAGCTGGGCTGGGCCGCTGGGAGGGGCTGAAACAGGGCCCCGCTCAGACGGTGAGCACATACTGCAGGCGTCCTCCTGCCCAGCGCCGGGCTGGGTGGCGGGGGGGCCTGCTCTTGGGAAGCTCACACTCAAAAACAGGGTGGGTGGGTTGGGGGGCAGCCTATGAGCCCGTAAACAAACAAAGCTTGGAATCCAGAGCCTTTCAAGTAGTAGTGTCTTAGGAAGAAAACAAAGGAAGGGGGTTAGTAGGGATCTGTAGAAAATGTTCATTCATTCACACATCCATTCCTTCATTATTGAATAATGTTTATTGAGCACATAGTATATCTCCGGCACTTTCGAGATAAGGGGATACATCAGTAGATAAAATAGCCCAAACACTCCTATTCTCAATGAGTTATCCTGCGTGTGCATGCGTGTGTTCATAGTGAAGTGGCCGTGTGTCTGGGCACATGAGAACCTGGGTTCCCTGGAAGCCAAAGGAGACTCCGGGCAGAAACAAGAGTGGGTCCTCCCGACCCTGCCAGCTGCTTCTGCTAAGAGGAAGCTTTGAAAAATCCTCCGTTCTCCAGAAAGCTCTCTTTGGCGCAAACTTGTTCCCTTCTGCCTGCTCTTCCCATCTGAGGGGCTGCTCCTACCTTCTAACACGGCCTAGGCCACTGTCAGGAGTGGCCACGGGCCCAAGGTGAGCAGAAGCGCCCATCCCAGGGCTTCGGTTTGGGCTGGCCTAGGCACCACAGGGAGGCGCCTCTCTATTTCTCACCCAGCCACTTGCTGAAAACTTAATTTGCAAATGAATCACATTTCCCTGGACCTTCTGGATCAGAAAACAGAGGTAGCCAGGCCTGTTTCAGAAGATCGTCCGGAGGAGAAACCCTAAAAGCTTCTGTGGACAAAAGGATGCCTGCTGGCCCAGCCTCACGCCCTGTCTGAGCCCCTCGCTCGAGGTGCGAGGCGTGGTGGTGGGTGTTTGGAAGCCTCTCCTGGAAGCAGAGGCTCCAGGCTCCATCCCGGCGAGAGCTTCTGGAGCAGGGGCTGAGCTGGGCAGCCGGGCACTCCCGGCCGGCTCTCTGGATTGGTTCTCCTGGAGCCCCTCGGAAGCAACCAGGAGCCGTCTCTCCCCTCCCTGGCCATCTGCTTGGAGCATCTGGTGATCAGGTGCAAGCCCCACACTGGAGCACTCAAGCTGAAATGTGCAGTCACCTTGCCGCCCACACTGGCTTTGTTACGCCGCCAGGCTGCCCTTCTTTGTGTTGGGGAGGACAGTTTGGGGATGGAAATCCGACTGCCGGCGCCGGGAGCTTGTCATGGCCGCGCCGAGATCCCGCAGCCGGTAGCTGGCCCAGCCTCGGCCCTGGCTCTCCCCTCCCACCGGGGTCTGTGGACACGTCTCCAGTGAAAGGCTGGGGCTTTCGGGAGGAGAGAGAGAAGCAAGGATCCTTCTTTGATGTTCTCTTTAGCCAGCTGGGAGGAGCAGGTCCCAAATATTTGGATCCTACCCTGAAGGAGGAAAACTCATGGGGTTTCTCTCTGTCCTGTTTATTGACTAAGGGAAGAAGGGGTTGCTCCAGAAGACCCGGCGAATAGTGGCTCTGGAAGGGGAGATGCTCCAGGGCCACCCGAGAGGGAACGTGAGGGAAAGACCTGCTCCGGAAGGCAAGAGTCCCTCCCGCGTGCCACCCGAGAGCCTGGAAAGGCCACGTGGGTGTCGGTACTGTTGAAAACCTCCTTCACGTCAAGCTGGAGCTCTCCTAGCAAAGTACTCGAGGAATAATGTGGGGCAATTCTCCTCGAGAGAGGGTGCGTTTCCGTTTCTGAGCCTTGAGGACTCAGCCAACAGCTAGAGACTCATTGCAAGAAGAGGTGTCTTTGTTTGCCCGTGGCTCCAAAGGATACCTCTCCGAGCAAACAGAGGGCTGGCCCTTGGGGTACCAGAGCCTGTGGGTACTGCATTTAGAGGTTCCTTTTCTAGAGGGAGTCCAAGGTTAAAGCCTTTGGAAACCCCTCCTGAAAAGAGAACGGGATCCCGTTTGAAACTCTTAAACTATGAGCAAAGTTTATTGGAAAGAGTCTCCTTTATTTGTTTTTAATTACTAACTTGGTGTGCCCTTAAAGGCCACAGTGATGTCCTAATACATATTGGACATACATATTTATGTGTTCCTCTTTCTAGATTAGCTCTGGATAGCATTATTCTGGAATATTCTCACATGAAGAAAACAATGCTATAAAAATAAGAAGCCCTTCCCAGGCCCCAGTCTATGTGTCTTCACTCCCTCCGATAAGCTTTGCCGGTGCCCACTGTGACTGACAATCCTTCTGCCATGGCCGAAGCCACTGCCTACTGGTGTTGGTGCAACATTTTGTTCTTGGGAGGTACAGAGAAAAAGCAAAGAAGTCAGAATCCCCATGTGACTCATCAGCTGGTCTCAATCTCCAGCTATTTTCTTGAGATGATCGGGTGGGGGGGTCTGAATGCCTGGGCATGGGAGTGGGGTGCAGGTGAGGCCGGAAGAGGGCCCCAAGCAAGAGGAGGGCCCCATGACGTCACAGGCACTGTCACTGCTGCGTCACCCATGGTGTCCCCGCCTGCCTCTCTTCCCCGAGACACCCTTTTGCTTCCAGACACCTTGGTGATTGAAGAGAAATAAATGGTCAATTTTAAGGCTGAATTTCTGGAAACTTGAAAAATCGTATCTTTAATCCACTGCCTTCGCGGGAATCTAGGAGAAAATCCTTAATCTCAGATCCTGGCACGAGAGCTGAGATTGTTCAAAGGTACACAAGACGCCGCTGTTCGCTTCAGACATAATCCAGCTTTTAAATGTTTCCATATGATCGCTTTGGTATGTCAGTATTAGATTTTAAACACACCCCAAGGGTCTTTGATTATAAAGATGCGGTCTTTCCCTCCCCTTTGCCCAGCACAGGCGTGGAACACGTGTGCTATTTCCCTCATAAAGCATGTGCCCATGCTCTCCCTGCCCCCACCCATCACGGACGCCCTTCCCGGGAGCTGGGGCTGCGGGAAGGGAGATTCCATTCCGTCCCTGTGCTCGCTTGGCAGTCCATCCCTACTGGCATTAGAGTCCCAAATGTCTTTCTCCCCCACGTCTTGGTTGAGCATAAAGATGAGGTCCCATTGGCTTAAGGCGCGGTGCTGGCTTTCTCTGACGGTTGTGCCGTAAGTTAGCAGGATACGTTTGACAGTAATTTAATTTTCATTGACAAATGCTGTCATAATATTGAGAAGAAAGTGATATATTGTATCAACAGTAGTGGTCGACGCTCAGCCAGTCATATGGACTGGGCGAGCACCATATGCTTCTACCAAACTTGCCTTGGAAAGCTCTGGCTAAGAACTTGACAAGCTTAAGATACCAGTCAGGAAAAAAGATTAGCCTTGAGAGGTTCTTGCCATGTTTCCAGTTTCCTGGAGGAGAGGAGGGGGCATCTCCTGGGGCAGCCACTCACCATCATGGGTAATGACTAGGCTTTGCCAGACCCCCTGCTCGAGGGATTTCTTTTACGGTACCCTGAAGGTGCTGCCGCCAAGCCTCTCCCCTGCGCCAGGCAGCCACACTGATCTCCGGCTGACAACCAGCATAATCGAAAGCCCCGAGATGTTAAAACACCATTGATTTCCTGTTGGTTTGTGTTTGTCCTGGCCGTGGTTCCCTCCACTTAATACCAGTGGATGGTGTGTCCGCGTGTGCAAATGAGGCCAGGACCCAAGTCGGGCCCGTGTGACGAACTCAGACAATCCAAGCATGAAGGGGATGGGATTTGGGTCTTTGGGAGCGCAGCTCATGATGTTTGTCTCTTTTCTGGGCCAATCGGAAACGTGAGTAGATTGTGTGTGTTTGTGGTACCTGTGGGTGCGTGTGGGTGTCTGACTGAATTCTTAGCTGAAACTTCAGCTAGGTGACTTGACCTGAAGTGTGACAAAATCGCCCTTGCTCTGTTTTCTTAGCCCGGAGCTTATTTATATTTTAATTTGGTTACTGTACTCAGAAAAAGCAACAGATGAGTAAAGTCAGGAACAGTCTGAGAGAGAAGAACGCAGTGTGTGTGTGTGTGTGTGTGTGTGTGTGTGTACGCGCACGCACGCACTCGTACACACATTCAGGGACACCCCATCCCTGTGTACATTCGGCTGGTGTCCTTGTCTGCTTTGCCAAATATGCGGGGACCTTCCATTCTCTGAAGGATTCCCATCCCAAACAAGGCTAAGTAAAGAATCAGGCATATGGTGCGTATTGGAGATGACTCAGCCTTGGAACAGTCCATCCGCTGTGGTGAACAGGTATCTGGAAAGACGGCAGTCCCGTCCTGCTCCTTTTGGAGCTTATCATTTATTTGGATTTTGTTGTTGCTGTTGTTGCTTTGTGTTTATTGTTATCTTAACAAAGAAGGGAGAGGCTGGGGTTCGTAGAACTGGGCACTGGTACAGCTCCTCTCCAAGATGGCTCCCTGCCTGAGCCCCGAGCCGTCCTCCTCGCAAGGCGTTCTCTTCCCGCACCCCAGATGATGCCCAGCCCCCGGGCACTCCGGCCAGGACCCTGGAGCGCCTGAGGGCTCCCGTGGGGGCATCTCAGCGCAGATGGCCCTCTGGAGGCAGTGAGAGCTCCTGGGTGTGGCCGAGGGTGTCCTTGGTCTCCAAAGAGAGTGTTGACTTGAAAAAGCAGGGCAGATTGGAGGAGCAGCTGCCCTCCTTGCGGATGGCATCCGTTGGTGGCTGTGGAAAGAGGAGCTCCGGACTGCCTCCCATTACCATTTCATTACGCGACAGCAGATCCATACACAGATCCATACGCTGCCTCTTGGATGGGGTTTCCAGACACAGCAGGACACGCGGAGAGAGCTTACCTCCTCTTCTGCCTGCTGGAAACCCAGCTCCCTGCCATGTGGCGTTTTCTGAGCCGGTGGCTTCAGGCTCGCTCCGGGCCGTCCAGATGATGGGTGCAGCCCTTCTGTGGGCCACTCACACTCTGTGCAAGGTGCCAGTGGCTGTGACATTTTCCAAGAGAGTCTCAAGAGAGAAAGTCTCAAGAACAAGACCACCTAAAGCACATTGTCTTACTCAGGTGCCCCTGGCCTTTGGGGTCTTGCATGGTGCAGTCACCTAACTTCAAAATGATGCCAGTCATTAAAAAAAAAAAAAAAAAAAAAAAAAAAGTGGTGACCCTCTAGGAAGAGTCGGCCTTTCTTATCTCTGCCCAGCCACCAGCATTGCAGTGACACAGGAAACGAGATGATCTGGGTCATGGATAGAGAGGGTGTGAAAGGGGTAACCCTGTATGCTAATTCCGGGACAGACACCCACCATCCCCCCGAGGGAGGGACCGGAGGCCCCACTCCATGGCGCCGAGTGCTGGCTTCCCTCTCCCCAGACTTCCGCATCCTCATGGGTAGAGTACGAGGGTTGGGACAGTTCCCTTGTTAAATGGTCACAGTTGTGCGTGTTCTCCCAGCAAAGAGCTTCCTCCCTTGACCAACTCCAGATCGTTTCCTTATCATTCTCTATGGTATTGAAAGAGAACATTCCATGGGTGGGAGGCACAGGACAACATGATTCTTTCACCCCACATACATGGGAAGAAGTCCAGGAGAAGTCAGGGCTGGCTACATGGCCACAGCAGCTGGAGTCCTTTGCAGGTTCTCCTGGATCTCCATGGCGCTGTGCCTTCTGGTTTTAGAATGTTCCTCTGGTTAGGCTGCTGGCTGCCACCGCTCAGATCCGGCATTCCAGAGTGAACGTTGGTCTCCTCCTGTCGAGGAGACCTTCCTGCCAGTGGTCTTTGCATCAGTGGTTTTAATGCAGGGGCTCTCTTCCCCAGACCGCTACAGCTGGTCAGGAAACACTTTCCATCTGCTTCCCAAATCTCCAGAAGTGGCATCTCCCCCACCCTCAACAGCTCCTGCTCTCAGCCTGCCATCCATAGCCAGCAGCCTTGGACTTGTACACACTGAGTCCTACCATGGCCTCATGTGCCACTTATGCCAAAGGACGTGGGACAGCATCACTTTTACAGAGCCTGAAGTGAAGGAAGGCAACCAACCCCTTGGCCACCTGCACAGAAGAAGAGCCGATGGTCACAGTAGACCACCAACTCCCTCCCAAGAACCCCTCTGCTGTGCAGCTCTCTGCCTGGAAAGGCAGCTCTTCCGTAGCCTCCAGCTGGATGTTGACGCGGGGCTGTGGACCCTTCTTTGCCAGTCTGGAGAGCTGCTTTGGATAAAGCGAGCATGCGTCGCTTTTGTGCGAGTGGTACCCTTTCCGAACTTCCATCTCAAAAGCAACAGAATCACACATGTAACGTCATTCTCTACTCAATTATCAAGAAGCTCTTACTAGAATCCAGACCCAAATCTGTCTTTCTAAATCTCAGCCCCTCTTCCCTTTTTGGGTCCTTGGTGATCGCAGAATTTATTAGTTTTCTTCTTCCAGTAACCCTTCTGGTATGTAATGCTTAATTAAGCTTGTTGCCCTTTGTGCTGCTGTTGGAGGGAGGCTGTGTCTTTTTCTGTGGTGGGGGTTACACAAAGCAACAACGGATTTCCAACGGTTTTGTGCAAGGGCCAGCATTATGTGGACAGAATAGATGGCCCCTTGGCTCTGCCGTTTGCTTATCTGGTGGATGTTTAGGACATCAGAGCCCAGCATAAACATCCGGGTGGCTTCCTCGTGGACCACCCAGAAGCAGCCCACGCAAAGCCCCAAAGGCTTTTCCCTGAATGCGTAATCAGATAACCTCAGGCTGGCTACCGTGCTCTCATGCTTTCGCGTCCATGCTGCTCCTGATCTCCGGAGAAGACTGGTGTCCAACCGGATGGCAGCCCAGAAGGCGCCGTGCCTGCACACTGGCCCAGACCCTGCTCTGTTTAAACACACCTCCCACAGCTGGCATGGCCACTTGGGGGACTGTGACCTCCAAAACTCCTCGGCGTTCAGACTCTCCGGGAAGGAGACTGCGGGGACTCCCCATGAAGCTGGAAGGTAGCCACGGGCCAGACTAGCCCCAGCACTGAATTTGTCTGTCTGTAGGTCATGAGCAGGGCCCACAGTTGAACTCAGCAGATGGACTCTTCTCGTAGCTAACAAATTCTTTCTTTTGGGGTGTCAATGTGCTCTCGTTTTTAATTTCAGATGCTGTATTTTTTTTTTGAAGATTTTATTTATTTATTTGACAGACAGAGATCACAAGTAGGCGGAGAGAGAGAGAGAGAGAGGAGGAAGCAGGCTCCCTGCTGAGCAGAGAGCCTGATGTGGGGCTCGATCCCAGGACGCTGGGATCACGACCTGAGCCGAAGGCAGAGGCTTTAACCCACTGAGCCACCCAGGCTCCCCCTCAAATGCTTTTTTTTTTTTTTTTTTTAAATGCTAGGATTTTTTTTTTTTTAACTAGGATTTTAATACTAGGATTGCCCAGTTATTTTATAAAATCGAATTTTCTGCCCAAATTCCCCACCTAGTCACCTATCCTCTTAAATATATTAGGTACCGATATTCTAAAGTCTGTAACTCTTTGAGACAATATCTGGATCTCCTATGGGTTTCTTTCTACTACCTGTTGTCTTACTTTTTTTTTTTTTTTTTTTACTCTTGTTTTTGTTCCTTTGGCCCATTTCTTGGTGTGCCTGGGAATTTTTATTGAAGTCAAACCCCATGTATAAAGAAAAAGTGTAGATCATTTGAGGCCCTACCTAGATGGGCACCATCAAATAGAGGATAAGGTAAGCTAGATACATAATTTTGAACTTCAGAGTCATCCCATTAAAGTACAAAGAAACCAGTGAACTAATTTTAATAAAATGTTTCATTTGATGTACTATGCCCAAATATTATCATTTGAACATGTAAATAATATAACAATTCTTAGATATCCTACACATTTTCTGGTCCTAACTCTTGGAAATGCAGAGACTGTTTCATACTTAAGACGCATCTCCATTCTGACAAGGGCGTATACCGACCGCGCAACAGCCCCTTGGGTCAGTGGTCACCATATTGGACAGCATAGCATTAGATGACCTAGGAGGTCTAACTTCCGTTTCCAGGAGGCCAGGAGGGTTGGGCATAGATCACCGTGAGTCAACCAGAACCCGAGCCGATTTCAAGGATTTCTTTTTCTCTCTGTTCTTATTTCTAAGTGTGCGCTGGCAGAGATCATTGTTGAAATCAAAGTATGGAGTATTTGCCAGGGACCTTGTACCTTGCCAGGCCCTAGATTCTAATTTTTGTCTCCCTGGCCCCTCGGACTCTGGAAAGCTCGACTTCGCTTCTCCATGTCTCAACAGTCACTCGGGAGTTCATGGCTGCCTCGGTGGGACAGGCAACGCCTAAACCCAGCCCATCAGGGTCATCAGGACTCTATCTGCTTACTATTCAGGCCCCTCAATCCTGGCCTCTTTGATAACACTCTTCTCCCTTAAAATAATTTACACACACACACACACACACACACATACCCTGCACAGACACTGTTTTCTGTTGCTGTTTTTCTTACTTGTTCTCCACGGGATGGTGGATTGGATACACGCCTTTTTGCCATAGCCAGAAGTGCAAGTAAACTAACATCTTCTTAATTAACTGAAACCAGATTTTTTTTTTTCCCCGTTTGGCAATTGGCACTGTTTCAGCCCTTAAAAGAAGACTTATTTCTTTTCCTCTGGTTCAACACACCCAAGTCCCTGGGGAATAAGCTTATTTCACCCCCCCAACCCAATTCTAAGGATTGGCAAATTGAGGCATAATGAGTTTTTTCCAATCCCAGTCTCTTTGTTCTCTGCCCAAGAGCTTCCCAACTGCATAGGAGGGAGGCTGCTGACCTCTGTGCCTCCTGAAACCCCTCTCTGTGCCGGCTCTCCACGTGGGAGCTTGGGGAAGTGTTGTGATCTTGCATAAGCCTAGGGGTTCACCGGAAGCAGGAGGCATGTTCTCAGGACGTTCAGTTCTCATCCAGCATCGGATGAGATAACATATTATACCAGACCTGGGGCTGGGCCCCGTGGTGGGTTGGAGATGATGTCATTGGCTGTTGAGAGCACGTTGTGTACCTGTGCACAGTGGATACCAACACCCTCTGAGGGACACAGAAGCAGCGTTAGCGGAACCTTACAACCTTGGGGGGCCCAACACGTTCCCACAGGCACGCAGTTCTTGAACTAGCTTCAGTCTGGGTTAGCTATCTCCACGCTGGCAGACCGGACCTGCCCACGTTTGAGGTCTTATGATATTGTGAGGATAAAATATTTAAATAAAGAATTTTGTGGCCTCAGGGAGCTAACATCTTTGGCATTAATAGAAATTTTACTTCTTAATGATAAATATCAAAGTGAATGGAAGCTTACTTTTAATTTGCTGCTTTTGGCACCGTATGTTTTCCCTTTTTAGAAAAAGAAATCAACTTGGGTTTTCTTATTGTCAAAGCAACTTTTACTTCTTTTTTTTTTTTTTTCCAATTATCAAAAAGTAGGAGAAAAACCTTCAGCCATTTCTCACTCTGTGAAGACTGCCACAGTTTGGATTCGTTTCTTTTGGGTTTCTTCCTCTGTTTTTCTTTTACCTAATTGTAATCCTACTGTGCACACGACCTTGCATGTAAGATACATGTAATATGCAAATTTTCTCATATTATTAAGACTCCTTAAAAGCACACATTTATGGCTATCATAAAAAATCTTATTTGGGATTTTAAAATTATTTCTCCTATTGTTGAATAGTTAGGTTGCTTCCAGTTTTTTTTATTATGACAAATATAAACCAGGGAATGTTTGAACATAGTGGTAACCCCTTTCATTCTTATGTGCCCCCGACACTTATTTCTCTGGGACAGATGACCTGACCTGGAATGACTGGATCGAATAAAAGAATATTTATTTGCTCCTTACCTTAATTTTGAGCGTTGAATTTGCTCCTGAGCCGGGTAGTTGCTTCTTACCAAATATCAAACACAGTGCAAGATCATAATTGGGAGACTTCTGCTGGCTGAGACCCAACAGCTCCATGAAGGTGGCCAGCACCCAGAGAGCCCCTAGCTATGGGTGGAAAAGGACCCCGACTGACAAGGGCTACGGATCACATTACTAAGCCAAAGGAGGGCCAGGATGATGGGAGTAATGATACATTTGGAGGAAAGCCTTTGGAGGAGAGAGGGAAATAGAGTTTGCTGGAGCACCTCACTCTTGGCAGTGATTATTACTGAAGGGGTCTGTTCCCAATAGGGTGTGTGTGTGTTGAATTTTGGCAACTGAATTCTATTTTCGATGCACTGAGAGCTGAATCCTATTTTAGATTGACTCATGTAAGGAACCCCGTGGTGACTCTATAAATCAGAAAGTTCGTTTGCAATGCAAATCGTCCTTTCCTAAGTCATCTCCAGCTCCCTAATTTTACAAATTGTATAGTGTAAATTTTTTCTTTTTAAATTTTTGTGTATAGGTTTTCGCAAAGTACACTTTGGAGGACACTTGGGGTCCATTTCAGCCATGGAACTTGCGGGGTAGGGCGGGAGAATGTTCTCGTTGTTGGATCCTCCCCGGAGGGCTGATGGCTGGGTCTCGGGGATGGGATCCCTCCCAGGACCAGCACATGGATGAGCAAGTGCCTCACAGGCTTCAGAGGAGACTGGCAGGTGTCAGGGGGTTGGCGGGTAAAAGGTCAGAGACTCGAGAGGGGATGGAAGGCCAGGGAGAGAGGAGAGAACTGGGGTCATGCTGAGGGAGGTGAACTTTCAGAAGGAAACCTTGCTTTTGGTTAAGTGCCCAGAAGGGGCTTCTCCAGCTCCAGCACCAGATTAGAATACACCCCAAAAGGGGAGAATCTGGGCTGCAGAGCACTCATATGGGGTTCAAGGAGATGGTACAAAGTGTTTTGTCTGAGGGTGAGGCAATTGGTGGCAAGTACCTTCTTTGAGTCCTTCCATGGTGAATAGAGTTTCAGTAGACTGGGTCTCTTTGCCAGGGTTCCAGAGAGGAAAGGGCGGGGAGAAGGGCGGACAGCCCATTTCCCAGAGGGGCACGACTGAGGTGTGGGATTTACAATAGCCCTGCTGTGGGGTTTTCTCCTACTCTCCCCTGCCTCCCCCAAGAAGCCCCTAAGCAGGACCTTAGAAACCCAACGTCGCATGGAAGTCACATCTCAAATCCCGACCACGTTCCAAGTATTTATAATGACTGACTTCATTTCACAAATAAAACTGGCTTTGCATAAATTAATATTTGCAATGGGCCGCATGGTGATTTCCCAAGTTCTTAGAGAGCCTGTGGCTGGCGACGCTTCTTCTCATTGCTGAGGTCACGTGTCTAACCTTTGAACTGAGGCTGTATCCTTCCCAGCAGCCTTGGACGCTGAGAAATGCTAACATGTCACTGAACTTTGCAAGTTACTGTATTTGCTGGGGGTGGGGGGTGGGGGGTGTGTCTCCAAACTCCAGACTTCACTGGAGGTAGAAATGATAGAAGCACCCCAGGACCCCAACTGGACTCTGGGAAGATTTGGAAGGAGTCCCACGAGCCACGTTCCTGCTGGGTCTTGTTGAAAATTCACGTGTGTATCAGTAATTAGTTAACAATCAAGGTGTCCTAAACTTTTATACCGTTTATACAGTGTTTAATTTACATTGATTTCTTCATTTTACATGTAGTAATTAATTTTGTCTTACTGACAGATGATTCTCAATGACTGATTTCAAGAGACATTCCTGACAGGTACTTTTTAACCCTTTGTTTTCCTTCAAAAACACATTCTATTATCCTCGCCCCTGGGGAAGGGGGTGCTGTCAGGGGCGATACAGCAATTTGGGGGGGTGGGGGGCAAGCTCTGTGGAAGGGGGAGGCTGGAGGCCAGTCTTTTCTTAGAATGCATGTCCATTTAGAGGGTCTTGGCTGGATGGTGGCATTGGAAAGGACTTAAACCTCCTCCAGTTAACCCTTTGCTCCGCATGAGAGTCAGGCCCCACAGACGCCGCCTTACACAGTGTTTGACTAGATACCAGGGGGTAAGAAATAGTTTCTTGCTTTAGAGGACAAAGCAGAAATCCCCGTATTTGCTTTGCATGAAAAACCTGGAGGGAAATAAGGAACGGACCTAATTTAAAGGCAAGTGGGGCTTTTTGGTCTCTGTTACTTGTGTTTTTCCTGAAGGCACACAAGCATGGTAAAAGTCATCATCCGGTTGCAAAAGCAAGATCATAAAATGTCAATACAGCCACAGGTACTAAGTGAATCTTGTTATTTTAATTTTATCCAGACATGAAATGCTTGTCTATGCCCGTCATCTCTGGGACACGTAGAAGGAGGGACTCTGATGCCAAAACAAGACAGGTTGCTTTCTGCTATCTTCCTTTAAAAAAAAAAAAAAAAATGCTTTCTGTCTTTCATTTCTATTTTGCAATCTCTGAGTATTCATTTGTTACTACTGGAGTTAAAACATGGACCCCTCCAGGGGCGAAATTACAAAGACGGGTTTCTCTTTCCCATCTCATCTTGAATGAGTGCTCTGTCCTTTGCGCTGCAGGAGATGACCATTTCTGTTATTATTAATGAGGAGGACATGCATCCTTTATTTTGCAACTTTCCACCCTAAACAACCTTTTTGATGTGGACACTCTGTGAATCACATTTTCGTATTAATAAATGGTGAAAAAGGTAAATGAGGGTCAGATTCATCTAGCTCCATCTTCTCCCTTGGCTTGTACCACTTCTTAAGGAGAGAGGAGATGGTCACGCTGTCCGCCGGTGGTCGCGTCCCTCTGAGACGGCGGTGGCCACCCTTCCGGTCATTGCTCTGACCCTGTGTTCCCAAGAATGAAGAAGCGTGCGTTTGGCAAATGCTAGGATGGCATGTCTGGAGAGCGTCCCCATGCCTTTTCCCAGCCTGGCTCTTCCCGAGGTCAGCTCCGGATCCACACCTCAGGGCAGCAGGTCCCCAGATGGGGTCAGCATCCTCTGCAGGTTCCTGTCCCTGAGGATAAGACTTGGGCCCCTATGGGGAGTTCTGCCATTATCGTCCCCGAGTACTGTGTCCTTTGCTATTTTTTCAGAGAAGGTATTCAGATCTGGTTTGGCTTGTAGTAACAAAGGTCTTTTTGTGCCTCATGGTTTCTCTGCCCCTCTGCCTCCTCTTTTATTCCCGCGGCATCTATTATTACTGTAATGTGACTAAGGGGGCCCTTCCCCCCAGCATTTGCCTCCCAATCTTTTCCTGTGGAAAATGGTACGTTCTTCCCTTGGCATTTGTCATGCTTCTCCTGGACGCCACAGAGCCGTCTTGGGGTGAGCACAAGCATGTCCGTGACTGTGCGTGTATACACTTCCTTCTGTGGGCATCAAGGTGCATGGAGTGTGTCCCTCACAGACGTGTGCATCTTTTGCAAGGCACTGGGGCATGTTTGAGAGGGTTGCTATGTCACATGCGGACGTGCGGTGGGGTCCGTGTGCGCGTGTGAAGGCGAGACCGTACCCGTCGATGGGTACAGCTGATGCCCTGTTCAGATCATAGAGCCGTGTCCCCTTATATTCATACGCTCCCTCTTTATTTGTGTTCATGATTCATACGGCAATTAGTGCCTATGCCCCCTTGTTGGCCACAAATGGTCTCATTGTATACTGGGAACAGTCATGTATTCATCAAATTTCAACAAATCCTTCCCAAAGCTATTGTCCTTGTAGCATTAACTGGCACCTGCCTTCCAATATTATACCTACAGGAGAAATTCATCACTTACAGGCACATTTCCTAAGCAAGGCTACTGATGCGCTATGTTTAAAAAATTAATTAAAAAAATTCAGATCTCGGGAAATTCCAGCAGTCCGTTTCCTCCCTTTATCCTAATCTCTTCATGGTAATGCTCACAAGTACCCTCGGTCCAGACAATTCTTCATTCATTCTCCACCCCCACCACACTCAGACCCAAACTCCCCACCGCTGGAGATTAGTCTTTTGTGAGGCAGCGCCTCAAAAGCTTTCTTAAAGTCCCAGTAAATTATACCCCTGGTTTCCCTCTTCAATTCCTTTTTGTTACTTTTTCAAAATATTCTATTAGTTTTGTTACGTATGATCTCCCTTTTGTGAATCCATGCTGAATATCTTTAATTAAATCATAACTTTCCCTATTTTGTCCCTGATTAGTGTTTCCAATATCTTCCCCACTGCTCTAGTCAACCTTACTGGTGTTTAATTTCCTCGATCTCCCTCGGAGTCGTTATTAAATATAGGTGTTGCATAAGGGCTCTCGTCCACTGGTGCTCCTCCTCTTTCCCGGGGTATTTTTAAAAGGTATTTTGCTAATCGTTCCCCTGTTTCCTTGCCTCCTCTCCTGCGAATCCTAAGATGGTTCCCATCTGGTCCCGGAGTTAGCCGTCTTCAGGCTCTCTAATTTCTTTCTCACCTGTTCTGCTGTGATGCTGATTTCCTTCGGAAATATTTTCCTCTCCTTGGGAAATGCTTGTCGGCTGCGGGCATCTGCTCTCGCCTTCCCTTTATGGACAAGAAGACGAAGCCTCTATTTTCCATTTTCCTTAGCAATTGTCACCCCTTGTTTCCAGAAACTGTTTTGTGCCTGGTTACGGTCCCAGGAAACGCATCCCGTGCTCCGTTGCCACACCACCTCCCCGACCCCCGAGTTCAGAAGAGGGCATTTCCTTTCCCGAGGGCTGAGAGCATCTCTGACTTTTAATTTGGAGCTGGGAGTGACGACCCTTGGGTCGTTAAACTGGTTTTGATGCCCTCAGCTGTTCTAGGGGAAGCGTTTAGTCCCGGAGCCCCCTGACGACCTGCGCTAGAGGAACCTTGCTCCCCCGGTGGTTTTTACAGAGTTGTAAGGTTTCCCACGTGCCGTCTTGGAAATCTTTCCTCTGAAGTAAGCTGCAGCCCGGCAGCTCCCCTTTCCTTGCTTGCTAAGCAGTGTTGTTGGGTCCCACATACCTGCCGGCCCAGCGTGCGTTCTGTGACCCTCTTGCCTTTGGGTGTACTGTGGACCCGTCTTCACGGCACTGGCTTCCTTTTACACCTCTGTTCCCAGGACACAGATTAGAGTGCCGCCCCTTGGAAGGGGCGCACCCAGGGGCTGTGGTCCGTGCCTCCTGGCAGGTGCCCCAGTCAAAGTGATAGCCACGGTGAGGGGTTTCGCGTCCCTGAGCTGAGGACCCGCGGAAGCCTCTTTAGATGCGCTATTCTCTCCTAGCTTGACCTCGTTTCCTTTTCCAGCACATGCAACCCAGATCCGCTCACTGCAACATCGCTCTCGGGTTGTAAATTCTACACCAAATCAAAAGGCCAAATCCTTCCTGTAAACCCACGGGCTGCCCGACCTACATAACACCAAAGAGCCCGGTGCTGATGGCTATCAAGGACCCGCCAGGCTGGGGAAAGAGAGGTGTGAGGTCCGGCCCCTCCAGGGCGAGCCTTAGGTGGGAGGGCTGCTTCTCTCTGTTGCCAAACCAGCAGCCGTCAAATATCTCCCCAGACTAGGTATGAGTTATAAATAGCCCTTCGGACATTGTTGCAGTCCCAAGGCACACGCACACGGCCCGTGTCCCTGGTGATGCAGATGGCTACAATTTGCACACACGGAGGGATTTGGAAATCCAGAAGCTTAATAAAAGCAGTCTATACACACACTCGAACTCCAGTTTTTAAAAACTGCATTTAATTGAGTCAAAGAGCATGTTACTTTGGGGAAAAATGAAGATCTTTTAAACTGGCTCAAATGTTGGCTTTAAAAAAACCCAGCTGCACTGCGCGAACTGGTTGCTGATACGGTGTAGGAACTGCAACAAAAAGTAGACGGGAAGGGCTCCCTGCGAACTTTAGGGTCTTTTTTTTTTTTTTTTCACTCCCCGTTGCTGTTTTTCTGCGGAAAGAGGCCATGCGCTTTGCCTCGGGTTTATGAGGTGGGATGACCTGGAATTGTCATCGTACAGGATCTGCATCGTGATCCGGAGACCCAGGACCCAGAACCCAGAATCCTGACCCACCTCACTGAGCCATAGAGAGCGGCCCCAGACGGGGAGAGCTGTCCTGTGTCAGCCTCCCAGCGCCGTTCCAAAAGCAATTTATAGATGGACTTTCTAAGTGAAAACAAGAGACACAGGTGCTCCATAATAATTACTTGCGCATTCACAGAATCGGACATTCTGTCATTTAATAGACCTAAAACTAAAAAGCTTTTGTCTGTGAAAGGTGACCAATAGAAAAGGAGTTTGGATTATATGATATCCCATAACTTAATCATATGGCTCTTAAGAGGGGGACATACACAGCTGTGTCTCACTAATGTGCATGCAGTATGTGTAAAGCGATACGCTTTAATTCTGAACTTGTTTTTAGCAGGAAGAAAAAAGCATTTAGATGAGGAACATTAAGATTCAATATTAACCATTTTTTCCCCTTTGGGCAAAATTATTCATCACTCGATATTTATTAAAGCAGCCTTTTTTTTGCTATAGTGGGATGCATCCTGTTGAAAATTTCCCAAACATCCTCAAAGTTACATGGCAAAGTAAAAAGAGGGAAGAGAACGGACAGCAGCCTCCTTTTGGCCACAGAAAGACAATGGACTGGAAAGGTGGACACTTGTTCTTTTAAAGCCTCAAACCCATCCTCAACCCCCCCAGATCAGGGGAAGGGGGCAAAGGTTGGAGTCCTTCGGGAGGGACCGTCCAGTTGTCTGTCTACCCTGTTACTGATACTTGATGTGCCATGTCCTCTGACGTTTTCATTGTTAGTTGGAACTGGTTTAATCAGAATTATTTAAGTATATTTGCTTTAATAATCTTAAGCAAAAAAAAAAAAAAAAAACTAAGACAAAGGAATTGTAGATTAGAGACTTTATTTTCAGGGCAAAATGATACGGATAAGTGAACATCAACTGACCAGAAATTATTTGCTTCTGTCTGTTAGACACGTAATGGAGTCATTTAACTAGTCAAATTAGGAGCTGCAGAAATGCTCCATGCTTCATTATTGAGTTCGAATGGGCACCATTTTACATTTACGTCAAAAATTATCTCATAGCAAATTAATGTTTTCATTGTGCCGAAAAGCAGAAGCTACGCAGTGTTAGCACCACCTAGAGGTGATCGCAAACAACGCTTCTGAGAGGTGATCCTCTAACAAGGACAGGGCGATCAATAGGTTAGTTTTAGGGAGTCGAGTCCTGACCCCGTGTTCAAGTAAGAACACAGTCCCTGAATCTAACTGGCCAGGCTGGGCTTACGACGTTGGGTTCTGAGGGTCCCGTGAAGATGTACTTAGCTGTGGTCCAGCACTAAATGGGCTGGAATGTCTGCGCGATTTCCAACCTCTCCACACTCTTCTTTAAGTCCGGAAAATATCCTTCTTTTATTTTTATTTTTTCACACTTTGAGGTTTTTTTCACCTGCGGAGTCACATTTTACCAAAATCTCAGATACTACCAAAAGTATCATTTTTGTAACGAAGAAGGGAGAGTCGCCCCCCACCCTGCCCCCGCCGCCTCCATTGTAAATTCACATCTTTATACTCTTTTGTTGTTTAGTAAAACTTGCTGTCTATGGAATGAGGCAAAACATGACATTGTTTCATCTTAAATAATCCCAAAACTGGTGACTTCCCTCTTCAAACAGGTTGTGAAGGTTGGTACACTTCTCAGGAATGTTGGTCTCTGTTCAATTCAGAGAGAAATTATTTAAGATATAACAGCAAACCCCTCCCCAATAAAAATATTTATTAAGATGATGTGTAGGCACTCTGACTCTGGGAAGCTGGAGCATACGGACAGAGCAGAAGCAAAGCAAAGAATCGAAGCATATAAATAGCATTGAGAACTGGGGAATATTTTAAGACAATATTGATGTCTAAAATATATGTGAATGACTGCATAATGATCAAGGCAGACATAATTCAAAGTACAGTCAGAATCTGGCCTCCAACTCAGAGCTTTAAATTCTCCAAAAGACATCTGCTTGCCGAGAAAGCCTCCCCAACAGCTGCTCCCTATAAAGGGGACAGCCCTGGGCAAGGTGGGGAGCTGGCAGGTACAAGACCCTCGTGAGGGTCAGGGGCAAGACTCCTGGAAGACCCCCATCCTCTCTCCTTCCCTTCTCCAGCATCCAGGGCAGTGTTGCTCAGGCCCCAGGGGAGGGAGAGAGGTGCTGGTATTTCTTGTAGCTGGATATGGAACTTTGCCGGCTGTGTTTCTTAGGGGAGCTCTGCACTTTTCAGCATCTCCAGGGGACCGCTTTTTAACGTGCTTCTTGGATGTGGACAGGAGGGTTGGATTCCACTCTCTGGCCCTTACTTTGTTCCCACAGCTGCTATTACCCTGATGCTCAACCCTCACCAAGCAGAAGCTGGGAGCAAATGAAGTGGCAGGTATAATTTCTAAACAAAATAGGATGCTCTAATGTAAAAAAAAAAAAAAAAAAAAAAAAAAAAAGTATAAGCACAAGAAAATAGAATAGCACCCATTTTACCCTTAACTGGGATTCACAAATGACTGCTTTTTTTTTTTTTTTTTAAAGATTATTTATTTATTTGACAGAGAGAGATCACAAGTAGGCAGAGAGGCAGGCAGAGAGAGAGAGGAGGAAGCAGGCTCCCTGCTGAGCAGAGAGCCCGATGCGGGACTCGATCCCAGGACCCTGAGATCATGACCTGAGCCGAAGGCAGCGGCTCAACCCACTGAGCCACCCAGGCGCCCCACAAATGACTGCTTTTAATTAAAAGGCTGCCTGCCCACTTATTCTGCAGACCAAAATAAATAAATAAATATATATATATATGTACATACATATGTATATTCAGAATGTTATCAACTCCTCAGTTTCTGCAAAGAGGTTGTATTTTCAGATTTCAAAGAGAGGATCTTCTTTTGAAAACAGTTGATTATTGGTGATCATACTAGACTGGTAAGTACAGTATTTTAAAGCCGTGCTGTGTTGACAAGTTCATGAATTTCGCTGTGACCTTAGGGCCACAGTTAGGGTGATAAGCAACGGGAAGATGAGGGCAGTGTCTGAAAGTGAGTTCTCTTTTGTTCTAACGGAAGATGTGTGTGTGTGTGTGTGTGTGTGTGGCTTAAGCTTGTGGTTCAGTAGAATTTCTTTGAAACAGAAACAAAACTGGGAAGCGCTGGTAACAAGTACTTTAGTCTGCTCTCCCCCTTTAAAATGCAGGGAGAATTTTACCTCTTCTCATGAATCTTGTCTGCTGAAATGTCTCAGTCTTTCATGTTATGTTTACCAAGGCCAGGCCGGAGGATCCGATAATTTATAACCATTCCTATTGGGTTTTATGTAATAACTTTGGAACTCATATAAAGTAATGATCCACAAACTCTTTTAATGTTCATTATAAAATATGAAATATTTCTCAGAACCATTGCAATTATGTGACCAGACATAACTGTTTCACACATGAGTAAATACAGGGAGGTTTAACATAACTTTATTATCTTCCTGTCTTTTCTTCTCATTGATGTGATAATACTGTTTTAATATTTTTCTAAAGAAAAGTTAAGTAATTTTAGAATCTCTACTGAGGCCCACTTTATTGGCTTTTGTAATAGAACTCTCAGATCTAATTGTATTTATGCTCAGACTGACACCAGTAAATGTCGTGAATGGAAGGGAAATGCCCCCAAAGCTGTGTATTCTGTAATTATCGATAGATGTGTCTCTGCTGACAAGGCCTGGGGATTTGGGGAGAGTCGGAGAAGCAAAACCGAGACAGAAACGTACACTTCCCTACAGTCACCAGAGGCCCCGTGGATGCTAAGAAGTGCTTTTCTTTTTCTTGTTTTTTTTTTTTAAGAATTATTTATTTGTTTATTTATTTGTTGGGGGTGGGGGAGGGGCAACGGAAGAGGGAGACTCTGAAGCAGACTCCCTGCTGAGCACGGAGCCTGACACAGGGTTCCTTCTCATGACCCTGAGATCATGCTCTGAGCTGAAACCAAGAATCTGTTGCTTAACCTATAGAGCCACCCAGGCCCCCCAGAGGTGCTATTCTAAGGGGCAGAAGAGCCTGATTTTTACGCAAGACTCATCAGCAACCTTTCCCCTCTACTGTGCTCTCTCTGCCCCTTCCAGGGTCTGGAGCCAGTACCACGAAACTTCTTGTTTTAAGAAGGGCTGATTTCCAAAGAGAATTTTCCCACGATCCGGGTCCTGGTGATTTGAGCCAAGGGGCATCATTCCGGCCGCTGGACCTGCGTCTGTCTGGGTCGTGGGCAGCTCTCCCTGGGCGGAAAGGGTACTGCAGTGGTGGAAGCCGGATGGGAGTTCTGGAATCCCACTTCTGGCTCCCTGTGTGGGACAGCCTCTCCTCTAGGACTGTGTGACTATTTCTAGTCCGGCAAGGGTACAGGTGGAGGGTGTTGTGTCTGGGACCTGCATATTCTGGAGAAGGGAAAGGCTTTCCCCACTCTCTACCCGGTTCTCTTACTCAGCCCTAGACAGGTGCTTCTCCAAGTCTAGCGGGCAAGCAAATCACCGCGGATCTTGTGATAATGCGGGTTCTGACTTGGAAAGTCTGGGAAGGTGTGAGATTCTGCCCTTCTCATCCACCCCCGGCTGATGCTAATTGCACTAGCCCTGGGACCACATGCTGACCCTGGGCTTCTGTCCACCTCCTCCTCCCTGTTCATCCCCTCGGGGCGAGCAAAGCTAATGAGAGGCGTGGAGTGGGAGCTGAGGCCCTCCGAGAAGCCCAAGCAGGTTAACAGGACATACAAGGTGGCCCGGAGCTGCACCCAGCTCACACACGTGTTTCCTTTGGCGTGTGTGATATTTACACGTTGATCTTCAATCAGTTGCAAGCATTCTAAAACTGGGAGATTTTTCACTTACAAATCCAGGTTTTCAGGTTCTCTGGAAAAAGGGGAGTATCCGGGGCAAGTGACAGAGCTGGAGGGGACCACTGTCTTTAGGGGCACCTGGCTCTGCATTTCTTCAAGGACCTCCTCACCCCTAGGCGTTCCGCCCAGGCTGTAAGGTTCAATACTCTGCATTTTACAAGCAGGCGGGAAGCCCTGGGTCCCGGCTCACACAAGGAGGCCGCAGGGGCGGAGGCTGGAGTTTCTAGGACCTGAGAGCTTCTGCCCACATCAGAGCCCAAGCTCCTCCCCAGGGCTCTGGCTCTGCCCTCAGGCAATGGCAGCCTTGCTGTTTGTTTCAGGAGTCATCCGGTAGCTCTGCCGTTCTCCCAAGCAAGCCACTGGAGAGTGTGAAATTCTCAGCTAATTAAATATCTCGAGAACCTCCCTCCCTCTGGCCAAGCCAAGTTTGAAACGAGTGGGCGTGTGGAGAGGGCTCCCTGGCAGAGGTGGGAGCCAAGGGCTGTGTCTGGGCTGCATGATGGGGTCCAGAGGGCGGGGAGCCCATCCTTCCCCTGGGGGTAGCCAATGTTCATGGCTTTGGGCATGACACTCCTCCAGTTCCTAGGTGGGCAGTTTGGGAGGCTTATCGCAAAATCTGAAATGTTCATTTGTGCTTAGAAGAAACCGAGGTGTGATTGTTTGCCCTGATTGGTCCCCTTCACTCCCCTCTACCTTCACGGATCCCCAGACACTCCTGGAAACCAAGGGCCACGCTGGAGTTTGATATGGAAAAAATAAAATAAAATAAAATAAAATAAAAAATACAGCCATCCAACAATACAGCCAAAGCCAACATTTGGGGTTGCTCAAGACAAAAAACAGGGCTTCCTTGCCTCCAAAGGATTTTCCGGGACTGCCACTGGTTGCTGAAATGAAGGAGAAAGCAAAGGGATCTTCCGTTTGCCTTGACAGTGGTCATCCCTGCCTTTTACCCCTCTGACCGAGGTCTTCCCTGTACCCGGTCACAGTGCCCTTGCTGTGTGGATGGAGGCTCGGCCCCCGTGGGATGACCAGCAGCCGGGCGTTCTGAGCGATCCCACAACCTGGCTCGGCGACCTAGGAAGCCCGCCTCTGGGCAGGCAGACCTGGCTGAGCTTCCAGCAGATGCTCTGACTCCCTTCAGCGGTGCACACCCTGCACGAGCTTCAGCGCTTCCATCCTTCAGCAGAACCGAGGGATAAAATCTCAGGAACGTCTGATGGTCAAATGCTGGTTAGAGGCAGGGTCTTCCTGCCACCAGACTCCTCCAGCGATCATTCTGCACAGTGAACGAGGGAGGGGCAGCTCGAGGGCCCAGATCCCCTCCTCTGGCAGAGCTTGGGACCACCGAGAAGTCAGAAGCAGAAGGTGCCATCAGGGGCTCAGAGGGACTCCCACGGGACACGCAGATGGGCAGCTGTCAGCACTCTGTTGCTGATTAAATACATTTCATTTTGCTTAAAATCTCCCCCTTCCCTTCCTTTTACCAAATGGAGTGAAACCGTCATTTAACAGGTCCTAGGTGGTTGGATTTCAGAATGCTCAGTGACAGGAGGCACCAGAATAGGCAGCAAGAGGTTCCTGCTCACTTTAAGACTTCTTGCAGGGTTCTGCTCCTTCCCGTCCATGCAGAGAGACAAGGGAGTCTATGCTATGTTGCCCACAAAGCACACGGCCCCCAAAGGTAGCCCTGTGCAAGAGGGACACCCCATGCCAGGGGCTGGGCGTCCTGATGGGGGTGGGGGGTGCTGGCAGCCACGGAGTGGTGAGTTGTTAGAGGAGCTAAGTGTGAAACTGCCTTCACCCCAAAGGAGATCCCAGGCTACTTGTGAAAATGAGACCAAAGCATATAAATCATGTCGCTACCTGAGACGGTGAATGATAAAGTCAAAATAAATGGCAGAAAGGGAGGAAGGGCTGGGAGGAGGGTGGGCTGGAGCTGGGTCTTGAACGACGGGGAGGGTCTGACAGTGTTTTATAGCTTTATCCAAGACGGGCAGGAAGCAGGGATCTCTTCTCACTCTTGGTGTCTTTTTCTCTGATCTGTGAAAAATCCCACTTTCATCCACGTCTGAAAACACCCAGAAGGGCCCGAACACAGGCGAGTCCTCGTGGCTGCAACAAGTCGTAGCCGTCTGGAGACCTACCCTGGGGTTCCTCCCCCGCTCGTCCTTGCTTTTCCTCCAAGGAACGATTGCCTGGTCTTTTGAATCGGGAGCTACTTAAAATAAAATGACTGTGTTTTATATGATGAATTTAATTCTTTTCTAATGAATTTTATCAGACTGCTCTTCTTAGCACAATATTGCAATACAGCAGTGCCGGACGATTTTCTAGCATAAGAAAATAAATTAATTTAGGGTTTTTTAATCACATTAAAACAATATTAAAAGCCCAGCGTGCTTTTGGTTAGCCCCTTTGCTGGAGCACAGCGCGCAGTCTCCGCGGCAGCCCAGCCCGGGGAACGTGCTGAGCTCTGTCTCCGGACGCCCCGCGCGCCGTAATTCCAGAACCGCTGGCTGTCCATACTTCTGTGTGTGCAACTGGAAAAGTCAGGTTAGCGCCTCGGAGCACACTCTCCAGGGTCAGAGGGTGTCATTCCCCTCTCGGCAGGGACGCGATCATGCATCTGCTCTCTGGTCTGTGACACTCACCGCCTTCTCCGGTCGGTCCCTGGACAGCGATGCCTGTCATCTTGTTATGAGGCTCTACAGAAAGCTGGGCTCACCCCTGACACACTGGAAATGACTCGGGGCTTCTGGGTCAGTGTCCTTAGATGCCCCTTTCTGGGGTGGAGGGGCTCATTCTGACGTCCCTAACTCGAGGAAGCATGCCCACGTCACAAGGGGGCATGGGGAAAGGGCCGCAGAGGGCTTTCTTGCCCCTGAGTTTGTCTGCTTTGCAAAGCCCCCTTCTTCTGGAGTTGGTTTGTAGTTCGTCTGGGGTCGGCCCTTCCATGGTGAGAGCCAGCAGGGACAATATTTCATCTGAGATATATAGATGGAGGCAATGCCTACATTAAAGAGGCTAGAAAAAGGGGACCTAGGGTGGCTCCGTCGGTTAAGCATCTGCCTTCTGCTCAGGTCACGGTCCCAGGGTCCTGGGATTGAGCCTTGTCCTGGGCTCCCTGCTCAGCAGGAAGTCTGCTTCTCCCTCGCCCTCTGTGCCCTCTCTCTCTCTCTCAAGTGAATAAATAAAATCTTAAATAAATTAAAAAAAAAAAAAAGGAGGTAGAAAGAAAGTATCCAAGCAACAGTCATGGGGTCGCCCAGTGGCATGGCTTGGTCACCATTGACAGACTGGATCCCAGAATCTGGTCATGTTCTGGAAAGTAGAAAACCCATACAGGACAGAGTGGGCAAGGGCAGCCAGTTTCCATCTGGAAGTCGACATCAGGGAGTGACTAAACCTCCCCGAGCTTCAGTCTTCTTGTCGGCGTGATGAGTAGGAGAATGGAACTTGCCTCACAGAGCACCAGAGTCCGCAGGCAACGAAGTCGCAGGGATATCATGAGAAAGCATTAGTGTCCAAGGTGGGGAGGGATGGTCGCTGGCTAAAGTGGTTGTCCCCACAGCTTCTGAGAGACCACTGTCTCTGAGCCTTCTTTCTGCCTCACGGGCTCCTCTTCCTTGGCCCATTTTGCTGGTCCTCCTCCTCTGCCTGCCCTCCTTGGGCTCCTTGGGACTCAGTCCTGGCTCCTTGTCTCCTGGGACATCTCAACCTTAGTTAGAGATTCCATACTATGTGTGTTTGTTGGGGAGTGGGGGAAGGGGGCTCTCAGACACAAACCTGCAGCCCCTTCTCTCCTCTAGAATTCCTTTCCTAAGTTTCTGTTGGAGTTCTCTGCTTGGATGTTTCACAACGTCCAGCCTAGGAGTTCTCTTTGACCCTCCCTTTCCCCAGTGCTTGCCTCCACTCCACCACAGAGCCTTGCCAAGTCTGTCTCCAAATAAATCAAGAATCCTTCTTTCCTTCCATCTTCACCGTTCAGTTGTGGGGCCGTTATCTCATACCTGGGCAATGTTACAGGATCTCCTCCAAACCACTTTATACCCTTGAGCTACAGTGAGCTCCTGAAGTCATAAAAAGGACCATATATTCTCTTAACGCCTTTCAATGGCTTCCCATTCCCCTTTCAATTAAACTGCAAGCTCCCTTGGCCACAAAGCCCAGGGTGATCAGGTCCTTACCTGACCCACGAACTTGTCTCTCAGTCTCTGCTCCAACCACATGGACCTTCTCTCTGATGGTTCAACACTGCCAGCAATTTGATACCTCAAGGCCTTTGAATTTACCGTTCTCGCTGCCTTGAAAATTTGATAAGGTCTCTGGTCACCACACACACACACACACACACACACGCATGTGCATCATTCATTAGATCTCACTAGAGATATCCTGTTCTCAAAAAGGCACCTTATGACCATCTACTGAAAAATGGCTTAGTAGGGGCGCCTGGGTGGCTCAGTGGGTTAAAGCCTCTGCCTTCAGCTCAGGTCATGAGCCTTGCAAGGGGCTCTCTGCTCAGCAAAGAGCCTGCTTCCCCCTCTCTTTCTCTGCCTGCTTCTCTGCCTATTTGTGATCTCTGTCTGTCAAATGAATAAATAAATCTTTTTAAAAGATTAATTAATTAATTTATTTATTTTCAGCATAACAGTATTCATTGTTTTTGCACCACACCCAGTGCTCCATGCCATCCGTGCCCTCTCTAATACCCACCACCTGTTACCCTGACCTCCCACCCCCCGCCGCTTCAAACCCCTCAGATTGTTTTTCAGAGTTCATAGTCTCTCATGGTTCACCTCCCCTTCCAATTTCCCTCAACTCCCTTCTCCTCTCCATCTCCCCTTGTCCTTCATGCTATTTGTTATGCTCCACAAATAAGTGTAAATAAATAAATATTTTTAAAAATGGCGTAGTACTCTAGTATTTCCTCCCTTGGTCTTTTACTTACTTCTTAGCAGTTATTAAAAATTATATGTGTTCGATTTCTTCATCTTTTTTTTTTTTTTTCCTGTCTGATTCTCCCACCAAACTGAGAATTCCTGGCCATCAGTCACCCTCTCTGTCCTGTTCACTCCTTTGTCCCTTCTGGGGACCTCAGTGCCCATCCCATAGAGAAGGTTCAGGATGTATTTCTTGAATGAGTAAATGAACAGGAAAACAAAGCGAGATATAACAAATGCATAACATCCGGCCTGGGTTTTCGGTGCTACTATAAGCAGTTTTCACTCCTGTCTAAGTTTCTGGTGCCTGCTTAGTCATGTCTTAGGTGTGCCTGTGATGGATGTTTGAGACCTTAGTGTCAGGGGAATCTAACTTTACCAACCCCATTTGGTACCAACGTCTCTCTGTGTGTGTGTGTGTGTGTGTGCGCGCGCACGCGTGCGCACGTGTGCCTGCAATGCATGGATGATGACCCCTTTGATAGATTATCAGTGATGTCATAAAGCTCCATCTGTTTATCTCCTTTGAAAAGGACATAGATAAGAAATCTAAGAGATTTGCTAACAAATGGTGGTAACGGGACAGGGTCACTCTGCTTATTAGAGATACCATCATTGGCCATTTTATCTGTGGAGACCTGAAGATCTGGGTGCTCTTAAAGAGAACCCAAGTGGCAGGAAGACCTACATGTCACTGACACCATCACCCAAGTGTCCCTTGCAAGAGAGACTGCATTTTGGAGCAGACACCTTTGTGAGAGGCACTGTTTGATTACTTGACCTAAGAGTTGTCCCAAAGAAGCTGTTTTAACATTGGTAACTCTGGATCAGACAGAGCTCTGTCTGTCTTTCTACCTCCCTGGTTTTGTGGTACTAACAATATATATCATTTCACCCCGGGGAGTCTGATGTTAAAATATATAAATGAGAGAAATTGACTCTGGGCCTAAAAATAAATATATAATGTAATAATAACTGATAAACTAATAAATATCTATCACCATTATATTTCAAGATTTCCCAAAGATGTCTGAAGAGCACTTAATTGTTACTGAGTAATCAATTATTCAATTAACCTTCTTCTCATTGGATATATATTTGATACAACTTTTTGAAGCTTCAGCTTTAAAAGGTTCCTATCGATTGAAAGTTTCAAGGCCATATGGCCTGAGTATTGGATTTGTGCCGTCATGATTGACAGTGGAGACTGGTAATCACATGCAAATATTTCAGACGGTGTGAGTTTCAATGATGAGGCTACAATGGTGATGCTCCTTCCGCAGATAAATAGATTTATGTGCACGTGTTTGTATCTATCACACACGCAAAATCTCTGCTTCCCGCACGCTCGCCCGCAGCCCTGTGCACACACACAGGGTGCCTGCTTCATTTAGTACAAACGTTGACCAAATATAATGGGCCCCACTCCAGACGTGAGCCCACTGTTCCGAAGAGTAACTGCACCATCTCCCAGGCCACCTGGTGATTCGGTGATTCGAATTTTGGAAGTCTTCTATTTAAATAAGATAAGAGACGAGCAATGCTCTCAAATGCGAAATTTAAATTGCATGAAGCTTGGACTTGCAAGTTGAAAAAAAAAATCATTTCAGTGTCAGGGAAATCTTTTCTGCTCTGTTTTGTCCTATTTTACTCTTCTAGAATCTTCTCAGGCAACCTTGGTTTCCAAGAGCTGGCCCAATGGTTTCTCTTAATTTAATCTTTCTTCTGATGAGAGTTTCTTCCTGTAGGTGTGTGGAAGCAAACATTGGCCCTGGTATCCTTGGGTGATGTCGGTGGATACAAAGTAACGTCCAGGAAATCTTTGGAGTGTGGGGTCAGGCAGAGGATAAAGCCAGTGTGATGGGCTCCAAACCCATCCTTGGAAGTATGGAGTCCTGTTAAGATGATGGCACAAATGGCTGCTAGCTTTCTGGAGACCGAGGAAGAAATATGGATGGGACAGTTACAAAATGTACCTTTCCTTTCACTCAGCAATTCCAATTCTAGGAACCCAAAGAAAATTATCTGACATGTGGGGACATATTTTTCTGTAAGGATATTCATCGACACATCCTCTATAATGGGGAAAACTGAGAAAACAAGCTCTATGCCCGCAAATCGGGATAAAATTAAATAAATGAGGTATCTCCACATGAAAGAACACCATGTAGCCATAAAATTATATTGCAGAGGAATAATTAATGATGTGGAGAAATATTGACAGTACCTATAACATTTAGTGAAAAGCTATATTTGAAGCATAAATTTTGTAAAAACATATTATATAGTTATGCACAGAAAAAAAAATAAAAGGCATGAATTTACATTCAGAACGCCCAAGGGTCATTTCCAGGTATTGAGATGATGGGAGGATATTAGTCATTCTGTCTTTATGCTTTTCTTTATTTTCCAAATCTCCTATATATTTTAATAACCAAGCCCTGAAGATTTTGAAATTAGCATAGTTTAGTAGCTCAGAGCTTAAATTATTGGATGCACCAAACTTTCTTGAAAATGCCTTGTGATGGTGGGCTCTCTCTCTCTCTCTCGACTCTATCCACTTGGTGCCCCATTCCCGAGCCTGCCCAACGCCCCTCTCCCCGCTGCCCCTTTACGGAAGCCACGGCGCCCAAGATGTGGGTGCCGGGATGGGACCCCCAGCAAGAGTCGTAATCAAGATATTAGCAAAGAGTTTCTGTCCTGGAAAATACCACAAACAGGCTCGGTTTGACCTCCTTAATGCAGGAGCACTTTAGTAATCTGTGCCTAATGATTTTTTACATTAAGCCCCAGCTTGTGTTGGGCCCTTGTGAGGCACAGTAATTTAAGAACAGTCATTTTGCACATTCCGATCCCATTATGTTACATTGTTACTGAATAAAGACTGGTATTATGTTGCTCCCATAAAGGGCAGAAGTGGCCTGAATTTTATCTGCTGAACGAATCAATCTGGATTATGTCAGCTGAAAAGAATTGCAGACTGCAGTGTCTCCCGCAGATGGGGGGGGGGGTGGTAGGGGATCTTTTTTTTTTTTTTTTTTTTTTAATGTATCTGTTAGTTCTGAATACATGAGCTAAGATAATACCTTGTGGTGACTGAAAAGTAGTTTTTCTCTCTTATTTTTCAATGAGGAGTGTACCAATTATCATTTCAACATAACGTATTAGGGGATCAATTGAGAACTGCAAGCCATTTCCCCATGTAATACGGTGCTGTCTTTAAGCCTCTCTGATGGCTGGTCCGAGCTGTGGGAAAAAGATGTAGCAAATAATGAGGAAGGCAGAGGGTGGGGCTTGGCAAGGGATGTGAACAATTCATCAGCAACTCAACAAGGATGATGGAAAAAATAAGTCCTCCCTAAAGAAAAAAGGAGATTTTTTTCTTTCTCCTCCTGCTTCTTCTTCTTCTTCTTCTTCTCCTTCATCTTCTTCTTCTTCTTTTTTTTTTAAAGAAATCTTTTCCCCTAGTGGTTGGGGGTGGGGGACACATTTAACTCACCTTTGTCCTGCTTCTCCATAAGCTGATTTTAAACTTCCTGAAATCAGCCAGTGCTTCCCTTTGAAATGGATAGTGCACATTTAAACAGTGGGCATTCTGTAGCAATCAGTTTAAGAAAACAGTGTCTAATTTCCTGTCCGTTCGTGCAAATTTCTTAGCATGTGGTAGTGTCATTTAATATCTAAGTACAGTAATGCTCTGCTTTGACTTAGGAAAATGCAGACAAATCCTCTGCGTGAAATAATTTGTGTGATCTTTGAACTGACCATGAATAAAATCAAGCTCTTACTATGCGCCCTTATTTATATGGTAAAGAAAACCTTTGAAACCCAAAACTCCTCAGGATATCCAGTAAGTTGCTTAAAATAACATAACTCTGTTGCATCTTATAAGTTTCCCCACACTCCTGCAGCCACCATTATGCAACCCCTTCCAAATATTTACCTTAGAAATGAATAGGCTTTTCTAATATTATTGTGCTCAGAGTTGCTAAATTTCCATTCAGCAGACCTAATTCCGCCATCTGCAAAGTTCTAGATTTTATAATACTTATAAGCTGTTTCTAATCTATTTTTACTGCCTTGTTCTGTCCTGAAATGTCAAAGAGTGCAGAATAGGTCTTGGAATTAACATGACAGTTAAGAAACTTGGCAAGGTTTTACAGCAGATTGTGACATTAACAAAATACAAAGGAGAATGGTGAAATTAACATTAATGTATGCTTGCAGACACTATAAAAATCTATATGTCCATGATCAGGGAATTAAAAAATAGGCATGTTTTTAGGATGATGCTATTAAAGACAGATCTTTACTATGAAAAGAAATTTCCATATGAAAAGCAACTTACTAAAAGTAATGCCGTAATCCCCTCTCTGGAATGAACAACAGGTTTATGGTCCTAGGTCAAGTAGGCATATGGCTGTCTCTGGTTGCCAATTTTTTTTTTTTCCAGGCTTCTTTAATCTGTGATAAAACTGCTTTGAAAGCACTAATAGCATTTTTTCACAGCTGTGAAGGAGATCATATGATCGATGTCCTTAGAAGGGAGATCATTTGTTTAGATTCGCAGATTGAAAAAATAAATCACTTAAAGCCCACTTTTAATGTCATCATGGGAAGGTTTCAAACAGTGCTATCTGAAGGAATTCATCTCTCTCCCTCTCTCTCCCTCTCTCGCGGGCTCTCTCTCTCAGCAGCTCCAGAATGCGCTGGTCCTGCTTATTTCTTGGTGACTGTAGCTGTGTCCATGTAACGAACCTGACCTTGGGCTGCCGTTCTAGGAACACTCTGCGTTTTAGGAACGAGGAGTCTCAGCGTTTGTCATGCTGGGCTGCTTTCTGGAGGAGGTGGGGTGTGCAGACTCTGATCTGATCCCCGGGGGGCCAGACCTCCAGCTCCACTCTCCGGGCTCTCAGGCCAGTTGCTTAACTTCTCTGAGTCTCATCTAAAAATGCAGGCACCAAAAATTCCGTCATGGGTGGCTGCCTTAGAACAGGGTACAGGTAGATATTTACTGCCTGGCTTATAGTAACTTGGATTTATGCAGTTGTTGCTGCTTTATCAAAGAGTGGGAAAACTCAGTGAGTGAGGGGTGGTGGGAATAAAATCTGGGTCTTTGAACACGTTCTGCTCCCTGTGAAGCTGGTGTGACTGCCATCAAGAGTGTGATCTGTTATAAAAATCCCTGATCCTACATGTGGTCTCGACACCTCCCAGCTGGGAGCACGGAGCTCCGGGCTGCTGGCCCAGTTCTTGGGCCTTCCAGGCCTCCATTTATCTATCTGTGAACAGGGCACGGTAGTGACTCTTGGGGGATCTGTGAGAACAAGACAGAGACTTCATCGATAGGAAACCCTTTGGAAGTAAAAACCATATGCAACAACAAAAAAGAAAAAAAATTAAGAGAACATTTAAAAAGCAATAGCAGGAACGTAGCATACATTTAATGGTCCTCCTGCAGACCTTTCCCCAGTGCCCTCTGCAGACAGCAAGATGGGGGCCAGTGGAGGGAGCACCGGCCAGGTCCAGTCTGGGAGGAACCCCCATCTGCCCACCCACCACCCCCCTCAGCCTGCTTGGGCTTGGAGTTCTCCAGGGATACCCCTCCGCTGTCCCGGAGGTGGGTCCTGGAGATCATGACTCTTTGAAGGCTGGGTGGGTGGCCCAGGAAGGGGCTGCTCGGGGTCAACTCCAGGTCTCGTGCAGAAACTCTTCCTTCGGCCGAAAGGGTATTTATTTCCACGTCCGTGGCAGGCCCGAGGAACTGAGCCAGGTTTCCTCCAGTGGGACCAGGGCACTCCTGCAAAGTTGGTGGGGACGTCAGCTGCAGAGTGCAGAACTTTGGGGCCCGGGTCTTGGAGGGAATCCCGGGCAGCAGGCTCACTCACCTGTCAGAGGGCTGAGGGAACAGGGACAGAGGACATGCCACAGATGTGCCTGCGTGTGTGCGTGCACTCATTGAGTCACCTTGTGCTTGGCTCCGGGAGGTGCTGTGTGCAGGCCCAGTCCCTTCCGCAGCTCAGCTTCTTCACATCCTTGATGCCTCAGGTTGCTCAGGCCCCCTGTTGCTCTTTCCCAGGTCAGGGGCTGCCTGCGCTGGGCATCCTTCTCTTCCTCCCTACCCCCTCTCTCCCTGCGGACGCCGGCGGGCAGCAGCGGCTCTCACCTCCTTCCACCAGCAGATGGCAGCCTCTCCATAGCAATGAGCCCCACGTTTCCGTTCAGGTTAAAATCGAAGTGGTGGGGTTCCCTTTGGCCACTGGGCATTCTGGACATTACAGGGACTGACGGTGGGTGTTCTAGGAAAAGCCCTGTTTCTGGGGCGGGGTGTGGGGCACAGAGTCCCCAGGAGTCCACAGTGGGAGGGTGGGGAGCTAGACATGTCCCTGGTCTGGTCCCCTGATTCAGAGCTGGGGCCCAGGGACATTTTAATTCTTCCATTGGTTAATTAAAAAAAAAAAAAAAAAAAAGACTTGCCTACATTTAAAATTGAAATATTTAACAGAGCATCACAGGCTATCTCTGGAAAAGTCAGATTTGGGACGCCAGACTCGTATGGCCTGAGCACAAGGGGCAGGATGCCAGGCCCTGCATCTCTGTGGGCAGTGCACCTGCGCTAAGATGCGCTCACTTCTTTCCAGGCTGCAGCCTGTCCTGTGAGTTAGGGACCTCACATCGAAACTCACCCTGCTGAGTGCCTTGTGAGGTCATAGCCCCATTTATTGGATGTTGGCTGTGTGTTTCAGGCCCCCGGTTCCCTTACACCCCCAGAACTGGGCACTTGACACACATTTGCTTGTTTACACCTTGGGACATATGTCATTACCCCCATTTCACGGCACGGAAATTGAGGTCCAGAGGAGCTGTTGCCTGCCCGGTAGTAGAGCGGGGACTTGTGTGCAGGACGGCCTATGTGGAAAGGCCGGCTCATGGCACAGAGTGGCTGCCGGGCACAGAGGGGTGCACCCAGGCTGTGTGGACCCCCCCGCCTCCTGCCTTGAGGGGCCCTCCGCCTGGCTTTCCTGCCTGCTGAGTCGGTCAACCCAGGAGACCTTGCCCATGCTAAAGAGCCTGCCTGGATAGGCAGGGGGCTCCTAGATCTCAGATGACAAAGCACCCCTCCCCCTCATTCCCCCAGGCCTGGATTCCAGATTAATTGTACTAACTGACAAAGACTGTATAAAACAATGTGAGAAGACTAGATTTTGGTTAATTTTTTTTTGTTTTTGTTTTCAGTAATAAGAAATAAAGTAATCATGTTTTCAGATTCCCAAACGGGATGCCTGCCTCGCTGCTCTGAGGGCCTAGAGGGTGTTAGGTTGTCTTAGATGCAGAATGCGGCTCGAATGCAGCAGCCCACGCCTTATGGCAGTAGCCGTGGAACAGAATAACGGGAGGCCTGTAGATAATGGTTATTATCCCTGCGTCCTCCGGCATGCTGGGAGCTCGCATATGTTGGTTTATCTTATCCCCAAACCTGTGAAGAACAAATTATTATTACTCTCATTTCCCAGCCGGAGAAATGCAAGCTCAGAGAGGTTAAGTGACTTGTCTGAGGTCACACAGCTGATCATCGCTAGAGTCAGATGTGAAACCAGGTCCGCAGGGCACCATCATTTGGAGGCATTTTCACTTAAATAGACATGCTTTTTAGAGCACCAGGAACCTGGATGCCTCTTGGATGTTAAACACAGTATTAGGGAAAAAAATCAGTTTAATTCTTTGGTTCATAGTAATGGCCTTGGCCATGTTTTCTCTCCCTCCAGGAAAAATAATTTTGCAAAATTAGAACTTTGCCCTGGAGAGTCTCCCCCATGCTCTGCCAAGTCCCCTTAGAAGGGCCATTCCTGACCTTGAATGAAGACCTAGGTAGCTCTCCTGGCGGGGGGCAGGGCTTGACTTTCCTTTTGCCCACAGATGGTTCCCTCATCCCTGAGTCAGTCATGGATCCCTTCTAGACTTTTCTTCCCAATGTGCCACATAGCCCAGTCTATAGTCACATCTCGGTGTGTGTGGGTGTGGGCTACCTCGTGAGGAGGGCCCAGAGGTCCAGTGGGGAGTGCTCTGAGGATACAGACCTTGGCAGCACACAGCTGGGCCCTAGTTGGGATGGGCTGGCCCACCCTCTTTGCATCAGGGTTCACCACACTCTGTGCTGGGGCCTGGAGGCCGCCTTTAGCCGCTGCATTGCCTCTGACTGATGCCACAGTTCATAGGCTCTGTGTGGGTCCTCGTAAGTGGAATCACAGCTGGTCCATGAGGGAGCAGCACGGGGGACCCCGGTTTCTAACCAGCGAGGAAGCCCTTAGCTGCTTTGGTCACGGGGGCTGTTAGCATGCCCACCAAATCCGTCTCCTTGGTGCCTGTGCCTTGCTCGTGCATTGTGCAAGATATCTGCCGAGCTTCCATTTACTTAAGAAAAGGATCCCCCAGCCTGATTTCTGGAATGATCCATGCCAGGCTCAGAAGGGTCAGGCTACCAAGAAGCAGGCCCCAGCCACCCCCAGGTCAGGGGATGTGGGCTCTGGGGCAGTAGGCGCAGGTGGTGTGAGGGGCCCTTGTATGCCGAGGGCCTCGTTCTCATGGCATTCCATGGCCAGAGCCTTCTCAGAGCCTAGCTAGATCATTCCTGGGATGGGGGGGGGAGGGGTGGAAGCCCTACAGGAGCAGAGCCCAGAATGTTCCACCGAGGCGATGATGCCCACAGTGGCAGGGGCATCCTATCTTGTTTCGGGGAGAAGCGATGCTACCAGCAATTACAGAAAGTGCCTTTTGTCAAGTGGGTCTCTGCATTTCTGTTCCTTACTCAGTCTCCCAACTGGGCATGCAGCAGGCTGAGCCATGCAGGTGTGTTCTGAGGACCCCTGGAGACTGATGACAGCTGCAGTCCCGCGCCTGAGAAAGGGCCCCAGATCCCCTTCTCTCTGGGAGGCTGCCTGTTCCGTGTGTCCCGCCTGGCTGGAGACAGAAGGGACTGGGGAGGGCCCAGGGCTGGAGACACTTGCCAGGGCAGTCAGGCGTCCCAGGCGCTCTCAGCTCAGACGCCGAGCGCGGGGAATCCGAGATGGCCACAAGAGGGCGCCCGAGGCTTGCAGAAGGCACAGGCTTCCTTTCTAAACCCTGGAAGGTGAGGGGTTGTGGCTTTGAGGGACAAGTGTCCGGTACTGGAAAAACATGCAGGAGTAAACTCGTTCCGCCCCTGAGAAAATTAAAGGAGAAAAGGGCTCAGATTAATCCCATGCTCCACCTATGGAACCGTGTACCATCTCCCCTGCGCAAAGCTTGAAGGTACAGGTTGGACAGGATGAAGTCGTCCCTCTTTTCAAAGGGACCTCTAGCCGGAGCTGCGTCTGCTGGTGCCCTCGGGGTGGGAAAGCGCACCCCAGCCGGCCTCCCTGCCGGCGCCAGTGTCTTCCTAGGACAGGGCGGAGGGCCTCCCAGGACTAGTGGGAGGCAGGGGAGGGGGGAGGCGAGCCCGTGCTCTGGGGCAGGCTGCCTGGGCTCGTCCACTGTAGGAAAAGCTTCCGCATCGCTGTGAGCTGCAGGATGCTGTCTGTACTGTCGGCCGACTCACATTTCTTACCTCGGCTGAGGTACACGTGTGTTCTTTGCTGGGGGCCCTGGTGGGGAGACCCTGGGAGGTCCTGGGAGAGGGACCACAGCTAACATGCTGTCCACGGTGAGGTCAGAAGCGAGTTTGGCTCTCAGGGAGCATCGTCTATGCGCTGCCTTTGAGATCAGATCATGGGCATCAAGGCCTGCCCTGCGGGATCTTTCTGGAGTGGCTCCAGATTCAGCGCCCCTCCCCCCTCTTGCCCCCCAGCATGGGCACATAAGGAGCAGCACGGCCTGTTCTCCCCAAGAGGCTGGCTGGGGGTGCTGAGGGGGTGCGGGATTCCCCTCTCACAGTCAAGGAGGTCCTGTTTTCCATCCGATGCCCTTGCTCCCCATCAGGTCCCGCCCATGCTCAGGATCTAGCGTCCGATCTCACTCACTCATTCGTGACTCACTCACTCGCCCGCAGGTGTGCCGGGCCCAAGGCGGGCCCCGGGGAAACAAGGACGGGCCAGTCGTCATTCCCATCCAGAGGGAGACGGCCGAGGTGTGGGCGGTGTGTGGGGAGAGATGTGCCCTCAGGCTCTGCCATCACAGCATCCGTGGAGGCCTGACATTGGCGGAGGGGTCAGGGAAGTTTCCTGAAGGAAGTGGCAGATCTGGATCCTGGAGGAATTGGCCGGGTGACAGTGACAGAGATGGAGGAGGGTTTCACGACTGAAGACTGGGGCAACAGCATGCGATGATTCAGGAGGGAGGTTGGCACAGTCAGGGGGCTCGGAGCTAGTCCTGGAGCTGAGGCATGAGGGCATTTTAGGAAGTGGAGGCAGGCACGGGGGACACAGCTGGGGCAAGAAGGAGGTCAAGTCAGCCTCAGGAGGAGATGGGGGTGGCCTGGCCTGAGTGGCTCTGGGTTGTCGAGGGCAGGGTGGGCTTGACTGGGGGAGCCGGGGAGAGGGGCAGGCACCGAGGCTGGAGGAGGCCGTCCCTCCTCTGTGACCAGAGGTAAGAAAGGGCTTCACGGTTTCCAGCAATGTCAGGGATCATAAGGAATAAGGCAGGAACAGGGACCCAAGTAGACATTTACTGCGGAAAGCATCCTTCCAGGGCAGATGCAGCAGGAAGGACCCCTGGGAGGTCCCATGGGCTGGGGACAAGGCTGCCCTCCAGGCATCGAGACAGCCTGCCCAGAGCCTGGCCAGAACTTTCCATGTCGGCAGGAATCCAAGGAGTGAGGTCAACACGCTGAGACCCCCAGCTTTGTAGTCAAAGCCACGTCACCCACTAGAGCCATCCAGGTCTTCCCCTGGGTCGAGAATATTTTATCAACACAAGACCAGTTACGAGGCCAGGAAAAGAGAACATGGATAGAAGAAGTCACTTCCCTTTATGCTGTCATCCAGAGCTTCTGACCGGTGGTCACCTGTAGACACCCCCCTCCTCTGAAGTCACCCATGTGTGGACAGAGGTCACGCCTACCCTGATGATGGGCAGACTCATGTCACTGTGCCCAAGCCTCCTGAGTTGTACCCCCAAATATAATATTTTGTACAAAAATGCCTGCGTTTGGAATAGTACAATTAATTACATAAACCAGATGCTGAAAGAATTTTGATGGCTGGCCTGGTATTCAAGTTACATTTAGGACGTTATTTCTATAGAAAGGAGCATTTTAAGATCCATATAGAAATCAGGGTTCAAGCTGAAAGATACAGGCCCCCAAGACCCTCCTTGGGTGATCTTTTAGTCCGGGTTCTGAGTTTCAAATTTGAGGATCTGTTAGAAAGCACACTGGAGGTTGATGAGAAGCTCCAGCTTAAAACCAACCAGCAAGCAAGAAAACAAACAAATGATAAGCATTACCACATCTTACTTCTGGGACCTCTTCAACTGCTTGGATGTTTGCAGAAACAGACCTGAGACTCAGGTTGTGTTCTTGGAGAAGGTCCCAGGAAGCGTGGGGCATGGTGGAAAGTGATTCAGGAAAGACAGGGGGCCAAGACGGGGGAATTCTGGAGCAGAGTGGTGCTGTGAGAAATGGGGTCTCAGTCCCACTGGGGGGGCCCACACAGACCCGTGTGGGGTGTGTCCCAGAGCTGACCGATGAAACAGAAGGAAGTGGCATGTTTATAAACCAACCATCTCCCTCGCTTGGTTGAGTCAACACTCTGGCGTCTTGAGCTGATGTGATCCCATGGCTGGAGACCTCTCAGGGATCCTGGACATGCTGGGCACATGCGCGAATGACCAGCTGGGGCATCCTTTCCCCGCATCACCCCAAATCTGGACACATGGGGGGGGGTGACCTTGGAGCCTTGGTTTCCTCGTCTGCAAAGCCAACAGTTCCCGTCCTCCCAGGACCCTCCTGGGATGCCGTGTGTGACCCGACGATAGACAGGAGGGGACGCTGAGTTTGGGGCTGGAACTTTGGAGGCACTGACCCCAGGAAGCTGGGTGGGCTTCCTCTTCAGACTCAAGTCCTCCCCTTTTGGTTCATTTTCAAATGGTGGCTCTCCTCCTTCTGGGCCATTTTAGATGTCCCAGCCTGGGTTCCTGAACACATCCAAAGCGTCCTCTGTGTATGTTACGAGCTACCTTGAATTCTACTCATGCAGCCCGGTCTCCTGTGCCCCAGGGGCTGCCGGAGGACTGGCGTATCTGCCACCAACTTGGGGCCACTGCCCCTGCTGCCCGGGCTGGTCCCAAATACAAGGGATGGTAGAGCAGAACCTCCAGCCAGCCACAGCACCCCATTCCTCCTTGTGGCACCTTGGCCGAGGCTCTGTGCCCCCGCTCGCCCCCTCCGGGAGAGCGATCCACCCTCACCCTCACTCAGAGCGACCACCTTGACCAACGCCAACGCGCCTCCCGATTTCTGGGTTCCCATGTTTATGGCTAAACTATTACCGATGGCCGCCACGCAGCCCCTTTCTCCTACGTTGTCATTTTATGTTAATTGAATGCTCGTGTTAATCTAATAGAGTTTAGATTTATGTTGGGTTCTGTAGTGCGTCATATTTTAATCAATACACATTCCAACATTGAGATGGACGGATGGGAAAACCCGCTTCATCTCTGCACTTGGGTTCCATCAGCTGTCAATAATTCCTAATTTGAATTCTTCAGACAGCCAGATTTATGGGTTTGAGTATATTGCATTCATCACAGAAATTAACTTTTGGGGGAAATGATGTGAAAGGTCACACCACATCTCGAAGAGGCAGATACCGTGTTTCAGAGATGAAGAGCTCTGAGATATTTATCCCGGAGCGGCGGCTGGCTGGGTGGCTGCGGGGGGTCGGAGGGGGTCTGGGTGGGGACCGCTGCTGCGGGAGGTGCTCTTCATAGCAGATGGAATCTGTGGGTCAAGGAAGGCCCCTTGGAGGGGTGCTGCTGTGGCTCTGGGCGTTGCTGTCCCGGGAGCTCTAAAGTGTGGACCGATGGCATACAGGGAAGGATAAGAAGCCGACATAGGGTACTTTATGAAGCCCCCTGGGCACCTGGAGCTTTGAAGGACTCTGGGGCCCCTGTGGAACATGCCACAGAGTTATCCCAGCTCAGGGGGTAACTTTGTAAACTGCCTTTACCTTTGGTGGAGGGCACATTCAGAAGGCATTGATCTCCAGCCCGTTGGCCAGGACAGGAGTCAACAAAAGCTTCTGGGAAGTGTCAGTGCTTGAACGAGGCAACTGCTGGCCTTTAGACATGAGGGACAAGGGGACGGGGCAGGCACTCTCAGAGATGGTCCCTCCAGCCAGACGCAGGGACCAGGAAGAGAACGACTCGTGGCTGTCTGAGCAGACCACGGGAGCCCCAGGATGGGCCCCATGTCCCTCCTTCCTGTCTTGCCAAACCTTTCCTCCCTAAGAATCTGTCACAGTGCAGGTGGCTGGAAGGTTAGGCTAACAGGGCTTCCTGAGAGACACAGGTAACTGTCCAAAGTCTCGGGAGTGGGGGGAGGTGCCCAGTTCCCTTCCTATTTTATGACTTTAATTCCTATAGCTAACCAAATGGCATTGGAACCTTTTGTCCCCCCTCTGGGGAATCAGGTATGTCCTTGAGACTCCAGGGGCCAGCAGACACCTACGCAGAGAATTGTGTCAGCACCGGAAGTAGCTCAACTTCATTTCTACATTGTAGATAGGTAAATGGGTTCGCCCTTGAGTTTGCTGACTCAGACCTTTGTGCTGTAATGAGCCTGAAATTCCTACTGATGGACCCAAAGCAGGATTCTATTCCCTGGTGACCAGTGACAGAAAGCCACGCAGAGAGACATCTGGTAGACCCAGACAGAGCTGGGCAACTTCCTGTCACTGTTCTCTGCTTGAGAATCCTATTTGTTGCCACCTTATTTTCAGAGGCCAAGACACGAGTGCCTGCTCTAGCACCCAGAAGAAGGATGGAACGTTGGCGGGCTTCTCTGGTCTAGCTATTCTGCACCCAGACGAGGTGCATTTAGACCATAGAGAGGAGAGCTTTTTGTGAGCTTCTCCCAGGAAGTAAGGGTTCAGTAGTGAGCCCTAACATAAACATACACTTGCTTTTAAACCCCAAACACCGAGACATGCATAACACTTAGGGGTTTTGGAGATAGTCCATTCCAGGTGTTCATAGGAAATGATCTCCTTGTCTCTACCATGCGTCAGTATGAGTGTGAACGCTTGTGCATGGGATCTTATGGATGTGGAATGGGATTGCACAGCAGCCTGTGGATGTGTACATAGTGTGGCTTTCACTCTACAAGTTCACTCTCTGCACCATGTGCTGGAAAGTCACATGCCCACCAGGAGAGGGGAGCCTTTCCATCGACAGCCTTATTTGGGAACATATCTGTATTTGCAAAAATCCATTATAACCCCATTGTTGTTGGAGATGCAGTTAATAAATGAAGGTAGCACAAAATATGATTTTAAATCAGTTTAATAAAATTATTCAAGTAGATTTTAAATCATTTTTTGCAGTTGATTTAACATTTGTGACTGGTTTATAGATTATGATATAGGATGGTGTTTGCATCTTTGCAATTTTATTCCAATTTAGAAACAGTACAAATATTAATTTTTGCTTCAATAATGGAGCCTTTGAGAATTAAACTTGTCTTTTCTCAACACATACTTTATGAAAATGATTTTAATATGATTTTTAATATATTTTTGAGGAGCTTCTTATAGGGAAACCCTTTGAACAAAGACCTAAATGGAAGTATCTTCTCAAAAGTTTCTTTTCAGACAAAGGTGAACTGGCAGTTTCTAAGAGCTGGGCTTGTTTGTGGGATAAGTGACCTGTTGCTTTTTCTACAAGTGAGGAGAGTTCAGAAGCTTCTAGAAATGGCTTCTTAGGTATTAGGAGCCCAAATTAAAGTAAACTTTGATTTGCGCGCAGTGGGTTGCTGGGATCACATGGGGGCAGGGTGAGGCCGGACCTACGGGGAACCCGGGCAAGTGCCTGGCGCTCAGGGGGAGGTTTGGGCTTCACGGGCCCAGTGTCTGACTGCGCCGTTGCCCAGGTTAGCTAAGGACAGTCTACTCTGTCTGGTCTGGGTTTGGAGGCTGTGGTCTCGACAGCCGGGTGACTGGCACCGTGGAGCAAATCGTAGCCTGCAAGACAGGACGATGGTCACTCACCTGCCTTGCCACGTCGGGTGACTCAGCCATTCATTCTGTTGCACGCACCAGGCTGCGGCTCCGGCTCCCCCCGCAACCATCCTGGGGAGGGCATCCGCTGCTCTCCATGGTGAGACAGGGCTCCTGGGTGAGAGTCTCAGGAGGAACGGCTTCCCTGGGGGCCTGGGAAAGCAGCATCAGAGCCCCCTCCCACCCCAGTGCTGTCTCGGACTCACCCTTGGAAACTGCAGAGTGAGGGGAATTGCACCTCGTGTGGACTATGTGTGACCTCAGAGATGGGGACAACCAAGGGCTCCCATCATTTGTGCATTTTGTCTCCTCCAGCACCAAAAATCCCTTTTAAAAGCCCCGTGAAAACTCCAGCACAGAGCTGAGATCCAAGAGTCTAAGGCCACCCTTTCCAGTGTACGGGGATCTGGTGTGTCCCAGATGGGGGCTCTGCCCAGGAACCCCAGGGGCTCTGAAAAGGAATGAGGTCTCCTTGTCCTCTCTACTCCAGGATCCCAGGATCTCTGACAGGTGCAGGGGGCCCTCCGGGGTTACCCTCGATCCCCAGTTCCCTTCCCTGGGAGGGGAAGGGACAGGCTGTGAAGACTCCTCCTGGATACGAGGGAAGGCATCCAAAGCTTGAGGTCCGATGGGAGCTGAATATTTAAGAAAGGAAATGTGTCGAGAGAAAGGGCTACAGGTGAGAAATCAGAGGGTGGGACCGTGAACAGGGCATCTAGAAATAATCCGCAGTTGCAAAGAGCAGCAGGGGGCCAGTGGGAAGTCCCATGAGGACCCACAACTTTCTTCCCCCAGTGGCTGGGCTGGGCCAGTTTATGGTAGTCCCTGAGGAGTGCTCGGGACATGGGGCAGGGCCAACCCCGGGGGAGTCAGGGACCGTGGCAGGGGTCAGGAGCCTCATGACCTGCAAGATCTCCCTCCCAGGGCCTCCTGTGACGTCAGACAGAGGCCAGCAGAGCGGAAAGAAAGGTGGTGCAGCCCCTGACTCTGGCCCAAGGCAGAGATGCACGCAAGGCTGAGGCCTCAGCGGGCCTGTCATATGGTCATATGTGGTGTGTCACCTCCTGGGACCAGGCACGGTCCCGGCTGGGCTGGTTCAGCTGAGAGCACTGGTGATGGACGCTGGGGGAACTTGAAGCAGAGCTCCAACACGAGCCGCTGCTAGATGCTGGGACCGGGCAGGGCAGTGCCGAGGCCCAGGGTAGGGAATCTGCCTTGTGTCCAGGCTGCATGTCCCTGTCCCCAACAGCCGATTCTTCTGCTCTGGAGGCTGGGGAACAGGACAGAGGGGGTGATCTTTAAGCCTCGGAGACTCTGGTGATATCACAGGGTTTAGGAGCTACTCCTGAGGTCCTGGGAACTTCTTGGTGCCACACCCCCCCCCCCCACGAAAAACCAGCCCCCCCCATGCCCTTACTGCTTCGTGGTTATTTTTGCTTTCTGCCATCTAGCAATCTGTCAGTGAAATCTTCAGTCAGAAATAAAGGGAGGGGGGTGCCTGGGTGGCTCAGTGGGTTAAGCCACTGCCTTCGGCTTTGGTCATGATCTTGGGGTCCTGGGATTGAGTCCTGCATCGGGCTCTCTGCTCAGTGGGGAACCTGCTTCCTCCTCTCTCTCTGCCTGCTCTCTGCCTACTTATGATCTCTCTCTGTCAAATAAATAAATGAAATCTTAAAAAAAAAAAAAAGAAAGAAAGAAAAGAAAAGAAAGGGAGGAGTGTTTAGGGCTTGGACAGGTCCCTGAGCGCAGCCAGGGTCCCTGCAGCCTTCCCCAGCACAGAGCCACCTGGGGTAGGAGTGGCTGCCTTTGGGGACAACAGGTGATTGACCCCTCCACGTGGAAAGAAGGGCAGAGTGGCCGCAAGCCTAGAGTCCCACCTGTCACGCAGTGGTGCGAGTTGGTTCAGTCAAGGCTCAGGGTTCCCTTTGTCCCAGCACAGACTGGGTTTTTATGTTTGTAAGTTAATCCATCCATGAGGGGTATCATCAATAACTCCTTCCCCTTAACCACCCTTCCAGAAGAGTCTGTGAGCAGAAGGCGATTTCCATGCCTTCAGGGAGATTATGCAGGTGTGGCCCAGGGCAGCAAAGGCAAGAGAGAGGAGGCACAGAGCACAGGTGTTCTGGCAGGAGTAAGACCTGCCGTCTGGGCACCAGGACGCCTTAGGGGTGTGGGTCACCAGCCGCAGCATCAGGACCAAAGCCCACAAAGTTGCCCATGAGTGCCCGGGGGCACCGAGGGCTGGCTGCCCCCTGGGACCTCTTTGGAGCATCCTCCCTGCAAAGAAGAAGCTGCCTGGGGTGTTGGGGACAAGCCCTTGGTGTGTGACAGCAGGGACGGGACAGGTGGGGGAATGGCTGTGGGCCAGGGCTGGGGCTCAGGTGTCCCCCAGATGGTAGCTCAGTAGGAAGGTTACAGGCCAGTGTCGGGGGCTCTCAGCCGTCTGCAGATGTGATCAGCACGGGCCCCCACAGAGCCTCTGCAGGCCTGGAATTGGTAGTTAACATTTAAAACTCAAGGGATTGCACATAAAAATCTACATTTCGGGCTGCTCTGGTAAATGTAGAAGACTTGCCAACCTTGGCCTGTTTTTCTGCAAGGCCATAGTTAGACCCGAGCTGGGCAGCTGCTGTCCCTTAGACGGGGCTGGGGTCTCAGCGTGTCCCCAGGCCCCACCCTCCGGCCTCTGTCGGGAGCTGGAGGTACTTGCATGGTGGACGGGTGAACAAATTTCCGGGCACTGGGTTATCTGGTCTTGGTTAACCCATTGCCCTGTCTCCACTGAGCATTCTGGCCAAGGCCAAGGGCACTGGGAGGAGGCAGGGAGGGGCAGGGGCCCAGGATAGGGCTGGAGGGGATAGCCTGGACCAAGAGGGGTCTGAGAAAACCCTAGCAGGTCTGGGAGACCAGACAGGACAATCTTGGCTCCTCTGTCATAAGAAGAGCCTTCCTCCAGCTTGTCCATCTGGCAGTCATGGAGAAATACCCACCCCACCCCAAGCACAGCCCCATTGCCCCATTGCCCCCAGATACTAACATTTCGCAAGCTCTGCAACTTTTCCAAGCCCCAGAGGAAAGCTTGCTTGATCTGGGATCCCTCCTGGATAGGCAAACCCTGTTTTTGGGATTGAGCCCCATGGGCCGGCAGCAGGGACGGTAGTCAGCTTTCCTGGGATAAAGAAACCTGGAAGGGTTTTGATTATCCAGCCCCCAGACAAACCTGTTCAAGGTGCTGACATGCAAGTAACGATAAGCAACTGTGCCAGGCCTGTGCGCTACGTGGTGGAGGGAGCACGGGAGAAGGAGTGCCTGTATGCTGAGAAGCAGCGTCTGAGAGGGCTTCCTGGAGGAGGGAGCATCTGGGCTGGTAAGGTCGGCGCATCCCTAGCAGAAAGTACAGTGGAGAGTGAGCTCTTGGCACAAAGCACAGGAAATCCTTCCTTCCTGACCCTGGGCTGCTTTTGCTGGACTGCTAGCCTGGAAGCCCCCCAGAGCCAGCCCCCTCCCAGCTCTTAGGACAGTACCCCTCCCCCACAGACCACCAGCTCAGCAGATACTACTGGTGGCCCTGAATTCTTTCTTTTCTCCTTCCCTGCCGATTGTCGTGATTTGGATTCCAGGAAGCCAGCCGGCAGCCTGGTTTACAAGGCAGGGAGACAGGAGCAAACCAGCCTCATTTGATGGCTCCTAATTACTGAGGAACAGCGGTGGCTCCATTCTCCAGTCCATTTCCACGCTCTGGTCTCTGGATACCCCCCTACCCCCCCCCCACCCACCCCATGGCATCTCTGCCTGTGAGAGAGAACAGCACCTCCGGAGTCCGTGAAGGTGTCAGCCCAGCCAACGTGGGATGCAACAGACGCTAATTGTATCCCCAAGGAGGTTCCCTGAAGTTGGGGTCACTCCACTGTGTCTTTCCTAAGTGATTTGTGCATAATCGACGGTGCAAAAGGGAAGGAAGAAGGCAGGGCAGCCTGTGCAAGGCAGGGAGGCAGGAAAGAGGAGAGGGGCCTCTGCCTCTGGGAGAGAACAGAGGGAGGGGCTTGGAGGGCCACCTGGGCAGAAAAGCGGCCTCTTCAAGTCCCTACACCTTCCTTTCTTGAGACTCGATCCCCGCTTCTGAGTCCCCCAGAGCTTTGGGTTTGCACAGAGCTGTCCCCAGCTGCCCCCCATGTACACCCACTGTGTGCTGAGGACGCAAGCACTGGTATGTGTTTCCCCAAGGTGGGCGTGATAGATTAAGAGGCATAGGAGATGTACCCTTGGAATTGATTTCTCTCCCAAAATACACATCCGCGCCGGTTGCGCGCGCACACAGAGTACAGTGTAATTCACACAGGCACGCACAACCAGCCGCATCGAGATTCTTGGTAAAGGACCAGCTCTCAGATGAAGCTGGCAGAGGGATCCGGTTCAGGCATGACACCCGTTTCTTTGGAACGGTGCCTCCCCGCCCCCATCCCCAGGGGCAGACGTGCCAAAGGGGCAGAACACGAAGTAATACCAGCGGGGAGGCACCTGGGGCCTGGGGTCTGCAAAGACGCGGTGTGAGGTCTTCCTTGCTCCCCTGTCTGCCTCCCCTTGGGCTCCGAGAGGAAGAATGGCCTGGTGGGGGGGGGACGGGTGGGTGGTACCCTTCTTCCCTGGCCACCACCCCTCGGGGCAGCCCCTCCGGCCCCGGAGATGCCCTCTCCCCAGGAGCTGAAAGAATCACCTGTCTCTTTTTGGCACCGACACCCTCCTGAATGCCATGAGAAACTGGTGACCTTCACTCCGGTCTCCATGACGACAAGATGGTATATGTTTAATTAGTTCAGGCTTATTTTAGGACCAATTTTCTTTTATTTTAGGGCAACGCGAGCTATGATAACTGTAAGCATGTTTACGAGGCGCGCGAGGCTTAGCTGAAATGTGCCAACAATTCTAGTCAAACAGATGGTGACCCCTGATTCAACTTGCCCTCTGATTCAATTATTCAGCTGTATTTAATTTTCCTCCGGGTGACTCACGTGCCATGCCGCCGCCTGTCCTCTAGGTGGCGCGAGAGACCACTTTTAAGGCTGCAAGAAAAGGTTGAAAGCCAGGTCTCAGGGAATGTTCCAGCCTGGCCTTGGCTGCAGAAGAGGATAATGAATTTCAGCATTGGAACAATAGTTTCTGTCTAATATCAAATGATGTGAAAGGGTGGAGAAGAATTGGGTCAAATTGTATGTGATTTGGCCACGAGCTCTAAGTAATCTCCATTCTAATAAGAAATTTGAAAAACCTTCCAGGCTTAATATCCTCCCAAATAATTTGTTTGGAGTTCAAGGAGTATTACAGCGTTAGAGCCTTTTTTTTTTTTTTTTCTTAATAATTGTGGAAATATTCTGTTTTCATTTTGAAAACTTCTGCTATTTAATTTCATGGGACTGCCAAGCCCGCCTAGTCTGGGACCAAGAGGCAAAGCTAAGTGGACTTTCTGCTCATGTCTTCTCCATGTTTTCCACCCGCCTTTCTTCCTGTCAATACTTAGCACTGAGAATTGAAAACTGAATGTCCCTGGAAAGGGGAAAGGAATTTCTCTGCTGAATACCTTTTCAAAGACACCATCTTCCTAATGAAGGAACCAGAGAAGCCGGTGGTCACAACCCATGATCACCACAGACCGGTGGTGGATTTTCCAGAACCTTTGGAAAATGAAAAAAAGCCACTCAGTTGTTGCCTACCCCATTGCAAACCTATCCCACAACTCCTTCAACTGGGGGAGCGGGAGGCGGGGGGTGTGGGCTGTGCTTCCAACACACGCAACTAAGATTTCCTGTCCATGGACATAACTTGGGTCATTAGAGCAATGTAGAATCCATGCCTTTATTTCTACCTGATTCAACTTAAGAATTCATTCCTTTAATGCTGCTTTTTTTTTTTTTTTGGATACAGTAACGTCACCTCATAGCTTATTACACATATATTTTTCCCCTAAGAATATCTCACTTTAGAAATCCTCTTGAAACAGTACATCATTCCCTGTCCTGCATGGGCTCAGACCACAAATAAGGGAACCCTGGGTTGAACCAAGACCAAGCGTGATCTGCACGTGCGTGAAAGTATCGGTGTGCAGACCGCTTCCAAAGACAATAAATTGGATTTCCACAGATGAATGGAGGAGGTTTGGTAAATATGTTCATTCTACCTGAACACGCTCAATACTCGTTTCCTCTCCAGGATGGCGTCGTGGTGCTGGAGAGGTTAAAACCACGCGCATGAACTGTATCCCCGGGACTTCATTTTTAAAGGCTTGGCTTTGGCTGGCTTTCATGCCTTAGTCTATCCAGCGCTGGCTTGGTTCAGTCTTGGTTCAGTCGGTTCGCATTAAAGGGTCTGCATGTAAACTCGGACATCTTTCGCTGTTGCGTTTCATGGGATGACCTCATAGGGGCTGACTGAGGAGGTAGGAGAGCTGTGTGCAGAAGCCTAGACCTGACCTCACTGAGCAGCCAAGTGGTCCTTGCCTAGCCTGGGAGGGCAGATGCCGTTGCACCCTATTTATGTCTGGGGCGCTCAAACTTGGCCTCGGGGGGCCAGTTACAGCTTTGGTGCTGTTTCTAGGGGCTTACGTGTGGATCTAGGCCCTTCTCAGTTACGGCTACTAAGGCCACACGGATTGATTTTACTTAACACTTTGCCCTCTGATTAGCCCCACCAGACTGGACTCAGTATCTCCCTTGTATTCCCAAAGCCCTCCTCTCCTTGGTGCGCTTAGATTGCCAGGTCCTCAGAAAGAGTTGAGTTTTACCCCAAAGAGGAAGGAGCACCTCCCATTTGATCCCCAGGACCACTGGACTCCTGGCTCTGAGGGCGTGCCCTGCACCTCGGTTTCCCATGCTTCACCCCTCTTCCGGAGGGATGAGATGACAGTGCCAAGGGCTCTTTGGGACCAGCCCCTTGGAAGAGCTGTCACCTGTCCTCCCTGCAGCTCCAGCTGAGGGGCCAAAGATGCCAGTGGGCAGAAAAGTCCCGGACATCTGGGGGCTCTTCCGACCGAGGAGTGTTTTTATTTATGTGTGTCGGGGGTGTGTGTGCACACGCTCACAGACACAAGACTCCCCACTGCTTTGTAGGGAAATCAAACTCCAGGATCCCCATCCGGTTTGGCGCTTTGCAAACAGGCACTTGCGGCCGCCTGGAGACCACATCGAGGGAGAGAGGGCGGGCAGCCAGGGGCTGGGAGGCAGGCAGCCCACACAGCCGTCGAGGTAGGATCTGAAAGCATAAACGTGGGGAAAATCACGGCTTGCCTGGACCTCAAGCTTCAGTCGGGGGTTTGTACGTACGACATCATTAGTCACCACCGTGCCGTGGAGTCAAGAACTGGCCCGGTGGAAACGCAGCCCCGGGGAACGGGATGCCACCGGGGGAGCACAGCCCTCAGCCTTCCATTGCCCGCTAGGCGTTGTCACCCCTGTCCCCCCTGCCACCTGCCCCATAGTCCTGCCATTTTGCTGAGTTCCCAAGTTACTCTGCCGCCTGGGACATTCATTTGTTTTTCTTTGTTCGGAAGACACAGGGCATGAGCATTTGCGTGAGGCCATTTGTATCTTTACAACGAAATAATGGGGCAGGGTGGGGAATGGGCGGGGAGTCAAGACCCCGCTGGCCAGAGAAAGTTTCCCTCGCCGGGATCCCTGATGCCCAGGTCCTCGAAGGGGCCTGCCAACTTCCCTCCTGGCTCCCTCTGCCATCTCCCCAGCCTCTGCGTTTCCTCCTGCTTGTTCGGGAGGGGATGGGCGGTGTCTCCAGCAGCCCATCTTGCAGCGCCCAACCCCCACCCACCCACCCCAGCCCTAACTCCCAGGAAACCTGCACCCCCCCCCTTTCTATTTGTATTTATTTATATATTTATTTAGTTATTTATTTTGGAAAGGGCCAACTCTTTTATTTTCCTGAAGGTGGCAGTGGAAGAGAAAAAATGACAGCCTTGGAAGATTTAGGAATTTTATGACAAAACAGATGGAGCAGCAAGCGTCCCCGTTGTCCCCGTGTGCCCAGGAGCGCTGACAATGGAAACCACAGCTCCCCGCAAAGTGGTGTCCACCCCGGGGCTGGCCTCCCCGGGCAGCGCCCCCCCCCCCCCCGCCCCGCCGCCCCGCGCTGGGTGACCGGCGACTCCGCCAGCCTGCTGCCTCCTCCTTCTCCCCTCTTAGTCCCTCACCAAGATAATTGAGGATCATAACGCTGGGGAAGGAGCGGCGCGGCTCCCGCGGGCTGTCAGGTATCTGCTCGTGTCTTTATGTCATCCGTCAGCATTGAGCCCCTCTGTCATCTCTCCTCAGCCTTCAGCGCCGCGCTCTCTCATCGTGTTCATTATCTCGGCTCAGACCGGCCCTCCCCCCCCAACCCCCCCCCCCGCTACCCCCCCCAACCCCCCCCCCCGTCCAGTAAATGCATCTTTGTGCAACTCTCCGTCTCCGATTATGAATCGATGATCATGTGGTATAAGAGAGATAGATGGCTTTTAGTTTCATCTTGTCTCCCCTAATTGTAAAATATTAGTTACATTACACTGTGTCTTTTGATTAATGGAACTTATTTGTAGTAGCCTATCTGAACCCTCCCCCTTCTCAAGTCCTCCACTGACTTTTGAGAATTGAGTGATTTCACTTAAAGCAGACAAATAGGCCCTTCAGCGAGGAGATAGCGAGGCTGTGATACTGTGGGCACGACGGGCTCCGCAGACCGAGGGGTGGACTCTGGAGAAAGGCTTCCCGCCGGCCGGCCGGGGGCAAACACTGGGCTGGGAATGCATGCCGGCTCGGGAACTTCTTGCTTTTCTTCATTTCACCCCCTTTTTTGGCAGCCCTCGCCCAGCTCGCTGACTTGCAAAACAGGATGTGAAACAAAATTGAATTAAAATTAAATAAATTGCAGATTGCCACATTCCCACATTTGGCTGGCGAGGAGTCAGTCAAATGTGAACTTTGATGAATCTGAGCTCTCGCTGCGCTGGGTTCCCTTCTCGGGCACGGGGCAGCGTGTCAAAGGCGCGTTCTGCCGCCCGCGTCTGACCCTCGGAGATGATCGTCCTTTAAGGCAGAATCTATCTTCTGGGGCATTATTTACTTAAATATGTCCGTTGACAAAGTCCTTGCCATACAAAAGGGAAGTCGGTGGCTAAATCCCTTATTATAAAGAATCGCCGTCTGTCTTTCAGTGTAAATTCAAGGACATGTTCACTTGCAACCCATCAGCTCAATTAAGAAGGTCTATTTACTGTCCGTGTGTATAATGTCTAAATCTCAGGGAGATGGGAAGATTGACTTCATAAACTCAAAAAACGGTACCGCAGATTAGGGATTCCAGAATGCATTTGGATAGGGGTGGTTTTAGGACACATGACTTATAAAATGCATGCAGATACTTGTATCTATTTCTGTAGGATACGCTTAGTATTTTATTCTGACCTTTGGATTTTTATTTTTACTTTTATTTGCATGATTCTTGTAGACACTGACTATTATGTATTTTCTGGGGACATTCTATTTCATTTAATGTCCTAGAGCCAGAAGATTGATTTTATTATGAGTATAGGAAGCTGGCAATGTTTTACTTTATTTTATTTCTTTTTAAGAGCATAACAATGTGTTTGTGGCTGCCAGGAAAAGTGAAGGCAACAAAACAACCATGTCTGAGCGTAAAATTCATTCTGAGGATTAGATACCCAGAAGCATGTCGATTAAAGGTTGAGGACAGCTCCCAGGCCACTCCGACCTGCCTCCTGTGTCCCTGTTCTGGTCTGCACGGGGGCCTCGCTCAAGTATCTAAGAGAACCAACGTCCATGTTGGCTCTGGGTCGGCAAGTCAGGGACCCAAATTGCCACCTCCTATCACCCCAGCCTAGGTTTGGGGTTTTATTTATTTAGTTTTTGTGTGTGTTTGAGTTCTGGCTTTGGAGAAAGTGGATGCTGGAGGGCTCTTTGTTCTGAGTGTCAAGGGACTTTTTTAAAATGTCAGCGGAGTTTGGGCGGTTGTGTCTAATAAGCCTCCTTAGGGCTTAGGACACCCTGTCTCCCAATTTTCATCAGCAGCCTCTCTCCCTGAGTTATGTACATCCATCATATTTTGAGAGTATTTTATGGAGTATTCTTACTGCAGCGTGAGAATGCATATTGACAATTGTTGGCACTTTCCTATATTCCACGATATGCATTTATCTGTTATGGACCCATAATACCAAATGTGTAGTAAAAAGCTATATCAAAAGGCAGTTATCCCGCGTGCATAAAACGCTCTCACTCGGTCGCTTTAATTTCCTTACTACAGCTTCTGAAACCCCCACTTCATCCTGATGGACTTCAATATTTCATTTAAGGAAAGGATGTGCCTGAGAGGGGATGACGGTGTTTCTAAGGCTGCCGCAGGGCTGATCCTTGTCTAGGAGAAGCCCCACTTGGGGGCTAGGACCAGCACCTAGGACCAGTGCGTGAGTCCCGGCACAGATTCCTGGCTGCCCGCCTCTAGCTCCCTCCGCTGGAGACGCGTCTGTCCCCGGACACGGGTGGGAGAGAAGGCGGGCACAACCTTTCAGGGACCCGACGTTTAGGGTCATAGCAGTGGGCTACGTTGGCACATTCCGCGCCGGGCTGTGTGCTAAAGTCTCAGTGCGTGTCGCTCCATTGGACCTGGACGCTCGATCTGAGCAGGGCGTTAACGTTAGCCCCTTTGACAGATGAGCAAACCGAGGCTCTGGAGAGAGGCTGGGGTTTGCTCAAGGCCGTGGGACTGTAAAGCACCGAGGTCAGGCCTGTCTGCGTCGGAAACCTGAGCTCTTGTTCCTCGCACCTGCCTCCGTGTGTGTGGAGTGACTTTGGGCTCTCGCTGAACGCTCGGTAGCATCCCGTTGATTTTAAGATTCAACGAGATGGTGATCCATGTCGAGTCCCTGACACGTCGGCAGGGCTGTGATGCCGAAAACGTGTGTGTGCGTGTGTGGAAGTGGGGGCTGGCGCTGTGAGAGAAACAGACACCGTTTCCTTCTTGGGGGCAGGGGGTGGGGGGCGGGTGGAGGGCTTCTTCATTTCTTCTTTTCCCTTCCCAGTTTTCCAAACTGTTCTTGGGAGGGGAGGGAGTTTGGAACCTCAGTCGTTTGGGTAAGCTTCGGATTGGCTGTGGTTACTGGGCTAACGCCGTTGTCAGATAGCAAATGGAAACCCAGAGAGTCCCCTCTGGGGGGACAGCCAGGGACCCCGAGAGCCTGTGGGTGCCACGCGCGTTCGGAGCGGCCGGCAGGAACCGGGCTCCGGTTTGCGTGACTCCCCGAGACCGCGCCCCCATGTGTGTCCCGTAGCATGACGTGTGCAGGAGCCGTCGGCCGCTTATGAAGCGGGACACGTGTGGAAGAGAACACGATGGTCACACGGGTGAGAAGGACAGGGAAACGGAGGAAGAGGCACCCAGGCTCGTTCCTCGGGGCTGCACGGAGCAGATCTGGTTTTGTTGCTTGATACCAGGAAGGGAAACGAATCTCAACATGGCTTGCCGTTTGGCATCATGTATTTTAAAAAATAAAATAAACATCTGGTTGTTTGAATGCAAGTGAGACTCCCCTCCTTGCTTCCCCCCCCCCCTAATTTCAGCCAAGCTGTGTGTGTAAACACAGTCTTAATTGATATCAGGTTAGGGGAGTCTGGAAAACAAGCTACAATTCAGAACACTGGGCTGGACCCAGACCTCTGCAGAAATGCAACAACAGGCGCTCGCTGGACGACGGCCTACTGTGTGCAAGGCTTTGTCAGACAGGGGCTGGGACCAAACTCCAGCCACACGGGCCACGGTCCTGAGGAGCCCACGGCTGGGGAGAAAGAGACCCCGCGCAGGGCCCGGTCCCGCCATGGAGCGCGGAGAAGCTGGGCCTGTTGGAGCTGGCAGGGGGCTCCAGGGCGGGGCTTCCCAAAAAGGGACTAGAACCTGGATAATTAAGCTTTGCGACGAATTTGGTAATGAAGCCTGATTTAGTTCCCATTCAGCTCCAGTCTTCCTCTCTGTATAACGACGCGTCTATTTTGAGACTCAGGAAAGAAATGCTTCAATTTGCAAAGTAAATGTTTGTTTGGTTGTTTATTAATAATCATGTAAAGTAATCCATTGGATTCTTTGGCACTCAATGGCTGCCTCTCGGGTCCTATCCTTACAGCAGGATCCTGGGGTCCTCTGGTGGCTCAGAGAAGCGTCTGGAACCCACCGCCTGGTTTCCAAAGCCAGCTGCCCCACATCCTGCTTCGGCCGGCTATGCCGCCCGCCGTCATGGGCCTGGCTTTCCCTAATTCGGAAGTGGGAGGACCTACTCCTAGGGTCTCGGGAGGACTCAGGGAGTGGTCGAGCCCTGCCCATAACCAGAGGTCCAGGCGTGAAACAAAGGGGTGAGGGATGTCTGATAAGGAAGCACTCATTTCAAACAAAAACCATACATATATATGGTGTGCATAGGATAGTTGGTCCTTTTCTTCCCTTCCATTTAAGTAAATAATTTTTGTAGCATGAATAAAAAGATACTGGCTAATTATTAGGAGTCATTTATGGCCTGGGGTCAGCAAGAAAGGTAAAGGAATATGTTTTTAGGGGAGTAGGAAGACCAGAGGTGGGGGGCGGGGTATCCATTAGTGTGTAGTCTAAACGCTTCCTGAACAAAATCTAGAATATCTTCCGAAAGCAGACCAACCAGCTGACCAGCTTGCTGAATAGGCAGGATGTTCGGGATCTCCACATCCCCCGCCCTCCTGGCCTGCCCCCTCCTCTGACACACGTGGAAGGAGACAGACTTTGCATCTGGGCCCATCTTCCCAAAATGTCTGTGGCCCAGAGTGGGGTGGGGGCAGGGACAGGGGAGTAGGGGGGAGCCCACCCTTGCCTGGAACCCAGGATATGTACAATAGGAAGATCCTGATAATAAAAATCTACGTGTCACCGAGACATTCCTCAACTGTTAGCAATCAGTTTGGAGGGGGGGGTGGCTGGGGGGGGCCGGGAAATACCAAAAGACATCAAAGAGGGTCTCACTCCCAGCCTCTGCCCCGTTTCAAGGCTCCGTAATTTGGGAAGGTTGTGCGCTAAATAATTTGTGAGCCTCCAAACACGCAGGTTATTGTTTGTGGACAGATGGTGTATCGCGTTTTATCGCTTTTCCTTCTGTGGGTCCTCATATGTGGGACTGATGTGCATTCTGAAGTCTTTGTCTCCTTCTAAAATCTCTAATCTGAGACAGGCAATCAAGCACAGAGGCAGGGCTTCAGAAGGCATAATCAGAGTTTTAAAAGCAAAGGGGAAGGGGGGGGAAACGCCAGAAATCCAAGCCCAGTTATGAGGCAGATGTCTGCAGAGAATGGGAGAGGTTATTAGGGTTTTTAAAAGTGGACCCGTGTAAGGGGTCCCGCAGCGCAGAGGGAGAGGTAGAGCCCGCAGTGGTCGCTGCTGGCACCCGGAAGTTTCCCGGCATTCCCCCCCCACACCCCACCGCAGCGTGCAGCCCCGGACTGAGCCCCCTCCTCGCCTCCGGAGCCAGGGGTCTTTGTCTCCGCAGGCGGCCGGCCCCGGCAGGGCCTGGGAGGCCCCATGTTGGAGCGGTGGCCGCCCTTAAGAGTTAAATCATGTTGATATACAGGAAGGAAATGAAATAGACGAACTCACTCCTCTTTTCTTCCTACGGATTTTTCTTTTTTATTCTGAAGATAGAATTACTGTTTGTAAGCATCTGAAAGTCATTAGAGGCCCTGCAGTCTGTCAGGTGCCGACGCAAGGAACTGCTGAAACCAAACGGGGGCCTGCACCGAGGGCTGGGGATTTGTCATGTGCTGATGAGCAGTTATAATAATATATGAGCAAATCACAAGCATTCTGCAAATTAATCAAATTTTTTTTCCCCTTCTCCCTTGTCTCTGGGAGAGTGGCTTTGCAGGCAGACGTAGGTGAACCAGTTTTGCTCACAGATGGTCGCTCTGGCATCAGATGGAATTTATATAACAGTAATTCTGATTTCCTGCCAAAGTAGCAGTGAACACACCAGGGAGATTGTAGAAGGCGAGTCATGTGGTTTTGCTGAGGTTGTTGTGGGAAGTTTAAGGGGGGAAATCTCAAATTTTCCTCTTTGCCTTTACTGTTTTTGCCTGAAGGGCCAGAAACAGAACGCCATTCTGCCATGGGCGAAATCCGTCACATCTTTCCTTGTGCCTCGTCTGAAAGTGCTTCGCAGCTGTTGGAGCTGCTGGCGGTGACAGAGCCCCAGGACTCCTGATCCTCGCCGGCACCTTACAAGATCGGGGGGGGGGGGGCAGGTTCACAAGGTGGTCGCCCGGGCGCTGCCGAGAGGGAGGGCCCCGTGTGCGCCTTTGCCCTCCCGTTCCCCGTGGCCGGGTGAAACCTACAAGGGCTTTTCTTTTCAAGTGTTTTATTAAATGAAGAGTGTAACAGCGCTCACTTTAATTACACACGGGCTCCGTTTATAATGCCTCTGGATTTATTCAAGTAGTTGAAAACGATGGAGCGGGTGATAACTGTGATCATCTCGGTTTAGCGGCTCAGAGACCGGGGAGCGTGCTGGTGTGTAAGTGTGTGTGTGTGTGTGTGTGTGCGCGCGCTTGTGCGGTGTGGGTGTTCCCCTGGGTCCCCAGAAGGTCTCCCCATGCTCAGACACCTCTGGCGCCCACCCTACCCAAACCTTGCCCTCTCCCTTTGGAGGCTGTGCCTTGCATGGGATGCAGAGGCCCACGGGCAGGCTAGCCCACTTTGGGCCCCACACTTTGAGGGACCTGTGCTCACCACGAGGTGCCTTTTCCCAGCGGAGAGGAAAATGAGATCAACATGGCGTGGACATTGCCTTATGCAACAAAGTCTTCCTGCTGAGGGTTTTTGCTTTCTCCTCTTCTTCTCCTTCTCCTTCTCCTTCTTCTTCTTCTTCTTTTTTCCCTAATGTAAAGCCCTGCCCATTTGTTTTGGTTTACGTGACTACAGAGAAATAAGTGGATTAGACAGAAACTTTAGCATGCTTCATTGCAGCTGGGGGCCGACATCTGTCATTCCTCAGCCATATTCTGGATCATGCCAGCAAGAGAAAGCAAAGTCTGACACCTTTGATTTTAGAGAGAGTCTTTTATAGGGGGGAAAAAAGAGAAGAAAGGAGTAGCATTTCCTTTGTGACTTCATAAGAAAAGCCACCTCTCTTCTAGGCTGCTTTATTTATTTTATTTTATTTTATTTTATTTCATTTTTGGCAGGTGACGATGTTAGCGGCAGTGGGAGAGAGCCGAACGCTGGAAAGTTTCTGCTTCCGCCTCTCCTTACTTTGTAATTTTCTATTGTTCACGCTACCAATTTGTAGAATTGGGCGTGATAAAAAGTAGCTATTTAAAATATACCCAGTGTGCCCTTCTATATGGATATATACTGTGGGTATGAATTGCAGGTGTCTGACTCCTTTATGAAAAGAGAGATGTGTGATTCTCTCTCACACGTAAACTCACATTAATACGAAGCAAGAGCACTGGAATTTTCTGCAATATGAGTGTTCCCGCTACACTCTTTTTGGTGAGATTTTCTGCCGCCCATGTGAGCTCTCCCCACCGCCCCGAAATGTATGGCCACCCCCCCCACCCGCCCCCCGCCGAGAAATGTACTAATGTTTTTATGAAGGCGAGTGTGGGTAGTGAATTATCCACAGATAACCTTGGATACCAGCTTTTAGTGGCTTGGACGTCTGTTACTGTTTCCGTGTGTGCGTGGGGCCCCTCCCCCCACGTCTGTACTAGCGTGGCACAGTGCGTAGCACACCCTTGACACATGCCAAGTTCCGATATTGGCCCCCCTCCCATATTTAAATTGTACCATAAAACAGAAACTACAATGAAACTCTGATGGGTTCGTTTTAAGCGACACACAATGGAGAACAGGAAACCATTGAATGCGCAGAGACCACCCACTTGTTTATTTCACGGGGTGTGTGCAGGAATGCGGCTCATCTGCCCCGAGAAACCACACAAAGACCTCACCCAGGGCCTGGCCCCGGCCCCAGAGAAGGTGAGGCACAGGGTGTGCTGGGCACAGACACGACAGGACACAGCAGAGCCCGAGGACTCTGAGGACCACGGTGCCAGGAGGCGGAGGATGCCAGGACTGAGGTGGGCCCGAGGGTGAACCGTGGCCAACCCTCGGGGTTGGGGAGGGGGGTCGGGAGCACTGGGACCCTGGTCTGACCGGCTGCGTCTGGGAGGATCTTGCCAGAGCTTCTGACTTTTCAAGATAAACTGGAAGTCCATGTTTTTGCCTGAAATCTCTTTGTTTTCCCTCTTCGTGTTGAGGACAAAAAGTAAATATGTGTGTGTCCCCCCAGCTTTGACCTCTGAGGTGGGGAGGTGAAAGAGTGTCCGTCCAGGGTCGTGAGGGAATCCACGGAGCTGCCCGCTTGGCCACCTGAGCTCTGGGGGTGCTCGGTCAGGTTGGGTGCAGACATCTCAGCCTCACACAGGAAGTGGAAATGGCCCTGCTGAGGACCAGGGGAAGAGAGGGTGTGGTTCAAGGACAGAGCTCCCCCATAGGCAATGCAGGAAAATGCACAACCGCCCAGTGACCCAAAGTAAGCCAGAAAATGGCCTCGCCCTCCCGTGTCCTCCTTGAGTGTTCAGGATGGGCAGGGGTAGTCGCAGCCTGGACTGGAGTGTCCAGGGGTCTCTAGGACACGGAGCACTTAGATTTTCCTGGGGAAGAGAGCAGCAGGGCAGGGCAGGGCTTCCCAGGTGTGGAGCACAACCGGGGGGGCGGGTCTGGGGAGGGTCACCTGTCAGGAGGGGTGGCTCCTACTGGAGAAGGACACCGATCAGGGTGGAGGGGAGCAAGGTCAGGCTATGTGCACTCCTCACAAGACTGGAAACTGAGGCAAGCCTGTTCAAAATAGGGCTACCCATGACAAAGTGTCCCCAGGCCCCCATGAAGGTGAGAAAATGGGGCTGGGCACAGGGGTCACCCACCCAAGGTGGGGACCCAAGCCCTTCCTAAGTAACTGCTCAAGGAAAACAACCCCCAAAGCTCCTTACCCAGCCCCTCTCCTGTACAGAGCCACTGGATTCACCCCAGAGAAGAGAGAGACCCTCCAAGCCTGTGCCACTGGAAGCCATTAGTGGGCAATGTCTGATGAACATAGTTAAGTGACCAATTGCAAGGAATCTTTGATGAGTGCCAGTGGGGGCTGTGCCGGCTGGGTCCTCAGAAAGGCTTCTAGGAGGTTCTTTGGTGGGTCTGGGGGGGGTATGGCGGACAGTGGGCACATTCCTGGTGGTGGGTATTAGGTGAGAAGGGGTTGCAAGCTGGAAAACCAGACTAAGGAGCAGGTTGCTGTGGTGAGAATTAGGGAGTCACTAAAGGTTTGGTGGGGCGGGGGCTGGACACACGTCCAGATGGGATGCGAGGACCGGCTCTCTGTGAGTCATGCACTTGCTGCCTTTCCGTCTTTCTGGGGTCCTTCTTCTGGCCCGAGAGCCCTCGCTGTTGTTCTGGGGTGGGCTGTGGGTTCTAGAGGCGGGTCACAAGCAGTCACTGCTTTTGCTAAACTCCTTAGGTCCTTACTGCCTACCTAGTTGCCAAGGGGACTTTAGATAACTATATCTAGCCCAATATCCCCAAGGAGGGAGGAGATGGGTAGGAAGAGGGTGAAGGAGAGGAGCCCTGCCATCTTTGGCATCTTTCGAGTACCACCTTAATCATTTCACTTAATATTTTATTAGAGACCAAAAAAAAAAAAAAAAAAACCCAAAAACCAAAAAAACAAAAACAAATAACAAAAAACCCTCTAGCTTTATTTTAGCAATGCTATCCAACTTTGATTTGCTAGTTTTTTTATTGTTGTTTCGTTTTTGTTGTTTTTGTTTTTGTTTTGTTTTCTAAGGCTGTTAATCTAAATTGCAGTCAGCTTGGTTCCAGGCAAAACCACCTGCAGGAGTGCTGTGGTCCAACTCCTGCACGCACCCTCCCCCTGCAATGCCTGGAGAGAAGAGCTTAGCAGGAGGGGGGAGGTTTGCTGTGTGACCTGGGGCAAGCTGGCAGCCCCTCTGTTCCTGGCTCCTGCCTTGCTATGAGAGCAGGGTCCTCTCTCTTTTGTCTCCTTTAGTATCTTCCAGGATGAAATCACTCACCCAGAGACAAACACAGGGCATTGTTAGAGTCTTATTATATTACACATCTAAAAATCTCCAAAAAAGGAAAGCAAGTTCATTGACCCTTTGAAGGTTATTTAATGATAAACATAAATGCTTTCATGAAATCTGGGGAATGACTTAAGATCCTAGATCAATAGTTGCCCGTGAGTGTCCGCGGTCTGCGATGCTTCGGGCTGAGTCTCCTGCCCACCCAGGCAGGCTGGTGGCTCCGCTGAGCCCAGCGCGGAGGCTGCCGGGAGGCAAACAGATCAACACAATTTAAGGCAACATCTGCATGGCAGTGGCCAGAGCCTGGGTGTGAAGTTGCTGAGGAAGGGACTGCATTGAGGCCCTGGGGAAGGAAGGGCAGGGCGCTCCTGAGTCCTATCGTTCTGGAGCAGGGGGAGGTGGGGTGGGTCCCAGACTGAGAGGATCTGGAAGATTCCTACACCGCCTGGCACACACTTTTCTCTGCAGCTGCCTCCTGGAGCCCAGCCTCCTTTTCTGAGCTCTCCTACTACCTGAACTTGAATCTGAGCTGGACGGGGGTTCGTGTTCCAGCCCTGCCCGCCCCCCTCCCTACCACCACTGCAGGCTCTGCAGGGTGCTCCCGTGCACCCCCCCACCCCCACCTCCAGGGGGGGTTTCAGTGTCACTTTCAGGTGTGGTCGACTCTGGATCTGGGGCGCCGTGCTGTCACTGTCCCCTGAAAATCAACCAAATTCACCTTGTGAGAAACTTTTAAAATAAAACATTTATTTTACTATAGATTTAGAATTACAGAAATGTTGCCGAGATCGTACAGAGAAATCTCCTATGGTGCTTGTTACCCTCTATTGTCAGCATCTTCCATTAGTAAGGTACATTTGTTACAATTACTGACCCAATGTGGATACACTATTATGAAGTCAATATTTTATTCAGATTTCCTTTGTCTTTACCTAATGCCCCTTTGGGCATTGGTGGGCATTAGGTCCCACCAAGGGGACCACTTTATATCTAGTTGTCACATCTCCCGAGGTGACTCTTGGCTGCTACAGTTTCTCAGACTTTCCTTATTTTTGATGACCTTGAGAGTTTTGAGGAAAGTTTTATAGAATGTCTCCCACTTGGGATTTCTCATGGTTAGACTTGGGTTGTGGGCTCCTGGGCAGAAGACGTGTGAGGTGGATTCCCACTGTATCAAATCAGGGCACTGCCATCACTCGGATCGCGGTGATGCAGCTAAGGTTCTGTTTCTCAGGTGTCTGCCCTGGGAGGTGGGTCTTTTTCCCTCTCTACACTGCGCTCTTCCTAGGTGCTTCCCCGGGAAGGAAGTCACCAGCCACCCACATGAAAGTGCGGGAGTTATAGCCCACCTTCTAAGGGGAAAATTCCATAAAGCCCGTGGAATATATGGGGCATTTGTCTGGTCTTCTCCATGTGCTTCGAAATTCAATCATTGAGCCAGGTCAATATGACTTGTGGGTGCCTGTTGCTACTTTGGGTTTTCATCTGATATTATGTCATTCACTTTGTTGCTAACGTTGTTCCAGCTCTGGCCTTGGGGTCTCTACCACTTGGCTCCGAGCTACGGACTCTGACACCCCAGTCAGTGGGTGGTGTTTCGAGGAATTCCTTACTTTCTGGCTAAAGACGCTCCAGGACCATCTTGTCTATTTCCTGTCCCAGCCCTAGAATCTGCCATTTCCACAAGCAGCCTGGGTTCCTTTTGTTGAGAATGGTACTAAAAATCAAGTGTGGTTGCTAAATGGGCTTGCTGCCTCTGGGATGTCACAGGTTCTAGGAGCATACAGGGGACAGAACAAGGAAAGATAAGTGTGTCTACTAACCCCTGCATACACTCAAGATCTGTGTTATAGATACTGAACTGAACACTAGTTCACAATGACGGATGTCTCTGATCTATTGCTACATGGATCAAAATTTGCTTTTAAAGTGTTTTTTTGGTAGTGTTTTAGATTAAAACCCAAATCACAGGAAATTTGAAACCTGAAATTATTTATACTAAGAGTATTCCGAAGTGTTTTAGCATCTTTGATTAGATGGATGAATATTTTTTTTGAAAACTGAAAACATAAATTATGTACCTGATTAGAACCATTCTTGCCTATTTGGAATTAGGGAAATTTATATGTGTGTGTGTGTGTGTGTGTGTGTGTGTGTGGTGTGCAACTGAGAAAGTAGCTCTTTCTGTTGGCTTTACTGTGTGTATATGTATATTTTTACCCATCTCACTGCCTCTGCTGAGCCCATTAACCATGGCCGGAGTCCTGGGCAGGAGCCCTTCCAGTGGGCAGCTGCAGGGCTAGTCGCAGACACTCAGGGAGAGCAGCAGGGGAGGGCTGGAGGGAGCCCAGACCACTGCCCTGAGGTCTGCCTTACTGGATGGCTTGTTGGTCCCCTCCCCCCACCGCCAGGCCCCACCTGGATTCCTCCCAGTTCTGCAGGTTCACTTCGGGGAGGGCAGTGGCTTCGTCTCTAACATAAACAACTGGCTGTAGATGTGGAGGTGGGGGGGCGTTTCCTTAACTACCAGCATGCATCCTGCAAATGTCCTTAGTTTCAAGGAATGCAAAGGGCGCTCCCGTTGGGGTGCACCAGAAGGAGCGGCGGTGCTCAGGAGTCCTCTTGGTACCGCTCAGAGGTGGGCTTCCCAAGCTTCCTGGCCCTGTGCATGGGAGCTGGCCCTGAAGGCTGCTCCTCTCCACCTCACCAGCTGGGCCCTTCTAGGAAACAATTCCATAAAGGGTGGTGGTGGGAGACCCTCCGGGGGTCTGACAAATACCCCATAATCCTGTGCTCCAAAGAAGGTAGTTCAGAAAGGACAGCGCAAGTGCCTTCAGGTGAGTCAGCCATGGGCTTGCTGCGGGCGGCTTTCTCAGGGTCGAAGCCCACCCAGGGTGCCAGTGGGCTGTGGCTGGGGCTGATCTGGAAGCGATGGCAGCAGTGTTCCTTTTCATTCACCTGTGTGCCATCTTTTCCCATCTATTGCCTTGGACCATAAAAGGGCCCTGTGTGATCGATCGGAAAGTCTGCCCTGGCGTGAGAGGTGGCTCTGCAGTAGGGGGGTCCAGGGCCATGGTCCGTGTCTCTGTGTCCACCCGAGCCCAGGGACCCCACTCCCTACCGCTTACACACGTGCCCCTCTTCTGGACCCTCTTCCTTAGGCTGACCATGAACCGTGATTCGCGGGTTTGCCTCTCTCCATTTGTGGATGCTGTTGTCCCAATGTCCGGAACTGTGCCTTTGTCACCATATGTAGACTCTGCCTCTGGCCAAACAGCTCACGTGTCCTTCCTCCAGAATGCTCTTCCTTTCCCAGGACTCTCTCCTGTCCTCTGCGCCATCCTTTTGACTGGGAATTCGAACCTGGTTCAAAGCAGCTGGATGTCCTGACCTCGAAAACTCTCTGGGCTCTTCTCCCTTCCGCTGCAGCGGGTGTCCGCTAGGTCATGGGGCCGGTCACTCAGGCATTGTGTCAGGCATGCCAAACAGGTGTCCCTCCCATCCTTGCGGCGCTAAAAGTCCTGTGTCATTCCCACAGCGATCTGCTCGGGGTAATGCATGCAGTAGGTACTTAGCGTGTGCTCGTGGAAGAGGGCTGGGTTCCAGGACTTGCGTGACGGATGGAAGCTTGGAGTCCTGGGGCTTGGTGACAGCCATGTGTGCAGTAGCTGACTTCTGTGGGTGTCTTGAGTTCACAGACATGGCTGTTGTCCCCAAGGGGGCGTGGCATGTGATGTGTGCAATATCACTCAAACACGCACATACACATACACACACACACACACACACTATAGTGCATGCCCTTCCAGGGTGTTCATAGACTCTCTCCTGGAGCATCCTGGGTCCTGACTAAAGATAGCCCTGTGTGGAGAATCTTCCAACAAGTGCTTAGCAGGGAGTGGCAGGAGGGAGCCGAGGTGAGCCTCTGCTGTGAGACAGCCCTGTGGTTGAATTCCTGGTCAGAAACCAGCTAACTGCATATTCCTGACTTTGGAAAACTATTTCCTTTCCCTGAGCCTGATTGTCCTACCTGTAAAATGGGAAGATTTCTCTCTAGCACGTCTCCCTACTAGCAACAGTGAGGGCAATGGACACAATTCCTAGAAATGTGCCCGGATGAGTTGTCCCGAGACCGGAGGCTGGCCACTGGCTCCCCCTCCTATCTGCCATCCTGCACCAGAAGAGAAGCCATCAGTTTGGAAAGTCTGGAGGCCCTGTGGAGGCAGCCGCGTCTCTGCCCACAAGTGTGGAGCTGTAATTAATGGATGGTCCCCCAAGGGGAGGCATTTTCCTCTCCCCCTTAGGTACAGAGAAAGAGCAGATATTTCCATCGCAGCAAGTAAGAAAAATATCTCGTTTCCCCACTTTTGTTATAAACAATGTACGACTTGCTTTCTCCTTACTCCTCTTGACCCTCCACACTGTATACATATTTATATATTATTCATAGTGGATTAAAAATGAATGTGCTCTTTACCACGGCTCTACGGCGCAGTGACAATACAAATTAACGTATGATGTACTTACTTTTCACATGGCAGTGATGGGAAATGTTGATGGTCTCAAAGTGAGAGGTAGAGAGAGGGGAGTGCAATGGGGTGGGCAGTGGGGGGCACCCAGGGCCCCAGCTGCAGACAGGGATTGGGGCTGCAGGGTTGGAAAGGCCTCCCCACTTCCCTTCTCCTGTGGAAAGAGGACCAAGCTCCCCAGTGGGTCTTGTGAGCCTGGCCCCTACCTGGCTCCCTCACTGGATTTCTCGTCCATCATTATGACCTCTCCCAGGCCCTTGCACTGATCCCAGGCTTCCCATCCCTGCACCGATGGTCAGGGCCGTCCCTCTGTCTGGAGGAGTACTTCTCTCCCTTTCTTTCTCTCTTTCTCCCTCCCTCCCACCCTCTCTCCCTTTCCTTCCTTCCTTCCTTCCTTCCTTTTTCTCACTCTCTCTCTTTCTTTCCCTCCCTCCTTCCAGCCCTTCTTTCCTTTCTTTCTCTTTTTCTCTTTCCTTCCTCCTTCTTGCCATCCATCCATCCATCCATCCATTCCTTCCTTTATTAAAAAAAAATAGGGGGCGCCTGGGTGGCTCAGTGGGTTGGGCCACTGCCTTCGGCTCAGGTCATGATCTTGGGGTCCTGGGATCGAGTCCCGCGTCGGGCTCTCTGCTCAGTGGGGAGCCTGCTTCCCTCTCTCTCTCTGCCTGCCTCTCCATCTACTTGTGATTTCTCTCTGTCAAATAAATACATAAAATTAAAAAAAAATACTTGCTGGATATCTGTGATGTGCCAAGCACTATGCTAAATGGTGAGACATGGCAATAACCAAAAAACCCCAAAAAACAGACCCCCACAGCTCCTGCACCGTGGAGCCACCTGTTTAGTGGAGAAGATAGACATAATTGCTTTTGTTCAGCTACTGTTGTTGGAAGCTCTCCACAGATTTTGCCCTGATGGACTTTACCAGTGAGTCTGGGGTTACAGGGCTTCCTTCTCGAGGCAGAGGCAGGTGTGCTAGAGGTGACAACCATAGTAATTAAATGAAGTAGGGCAGAGAGCATTCCAGATTAGGGAATAGGAAAGGATGGAACAAAGGTCCTGTGGCAGGAAAGAGTATAAAGCATTTGGAGAACAGAGAGTCCTGTATGCAGAAGGCAGCAAACTCTGGGGGGATTTGAGGGTGAAGACAGTGGAAGGACCTAGAGAGGCTCACATTCCTCTGGGGTGAACTCTTAGAAACTCCCAGTCACCTCTACTCAATCATAGCCTACACTGCCTCGAAGCAGTGTGTCTGGTCTAGCCCTTGACTAGATCAGGGCTTCCCACTAGATGGGAAGATGCTTCCGGTATGCGGTCTGACCCAAAGCCCAGCCTCACCTCCCTTTGCTGAACTTTCTCCAAGCGAAATGCAACCATTAACCACTTGTTCCTTTGGAATCTGAAGGTCGTCCAGTTTTCCAAAGCTCCCGTTCAAGGGCAAATGCCCCAAGGACAGACGATGTTGTAAGCTTTCACTGAAGGCCCCCCGAGGCAGAGAGCACCTGCTGAATCAGGACGTTGATGAAGAACAGAGCATAGAGGCCCCTGACCCGGCTTAGACAGGCTGCCAGAAGACAACAATGAAAACAGTAAGCATGACAGTGACAGACAGCTGACATTTCTATAGCCCTGGATTCCTTCCAGACTTGACACATGATTCCCTCCCAGGCTCACAACATCCTATGGTGGGAGGACTAGTCTTCCCCCTCCCCCGCCTCTGTTTTCAAGCCGTGGGAACGGAAGCCCCAAGAGATCCCATTCCTCACTCACAGCCAGACACAGAGGAAACTCAAGTTTGGGTTAAGTAGCCTCTCGGCCTCTCAAGGGACGAAACTATGCTTTGAACCCAAGCTCTGGTCAGACTCATGCTGCCGAGTGCGTGGCAGGAGGACACTGAGAGCAAAGCAAACAGGCCAAGCCAGGAGAGCTCCCCATCTTCATCTTGGCCAAAGGCCACCGTGGAGTGCGGGGCGTCTCAGTGAAACTACCCTGGACAGAGGCCGTGGTCTCCATGCTAGTTGTTAATGGGGAAGTTTCTTCTGTCTTTGAACTTGAACCTTACCATCTTCACGGCACCTGCAGACCCAGGTGCATTGTCAACTCTATCTCTCAGGTTACCAAGGCTGGTTTTTAATCCCACTCAAAGGGGATGGATGGAAATTTGCAGAGTTCAAAGCTCACCAAGCGGTAGCCCTGTCCCCCTGAGGGCTGCATCAGACTCTCCTTGGGGAACCGGATGTCCTGCCTCCATGGGGAGAAAGGATTTCCTGCAAGCCCCTCCTCCACCCCAGGCAGGAGTGCAGAAGCTCTCCGCAGACTTCCAAGGGCCCCTCCTAATACTTCTACCTGCAGATGGGCCCCTTCTTGGTCACAAATATTTGAACACCTCAGCAAACTATTCCTGAGAGTTCTCAGATCCGGGGTTTTGTTCTGAAGCCCTTGTTCATGGTCTCTGTCCAAGAGCTAACAGACATTGACATCACAGCATTTGTCCCAGTGCCTGGGGCTTCAAGTGTACAAATAGAGAAATCTGGAGGCTTCATCCAGGTTTAGCTGGACTCAGAGACTTACTGGATTTTGAAAGTGCTTTGCATAACAACAGCTTTCTGTTTGGGAGTAAATCTTCCCATCACCCAAGGACAGACCTTTCACTTTAATTTGATCCTGGGGAGAACACACAGCCTTCTTCTGGACCTTTCAGCAAGCCACTCAGAAGGGTGTGTGTGTGTGTGTGTGTGTGTCCTCTCATCACACATGGCAGTCATGGTTCTTGTAAAGATTTCATAGAATTAGGGTGTCTGAGTACTTTAAATCCGGTGGAACTTTGTTGTAAATTCAAACCGTCCAGATTCACTCTATCTTAACGTGCTCATCTTGCCATAGCTCCAAAAGGAGGATAACATACAAAATTATATGTAAAGGCCTATGGAGGGCTTCAGGGTCTCAGGTGTTCGTGACCATCAGGAACTACCATCATTACCGACAGCGCTTCTATCTACAAGGTATATTGCAAGATCAGGATTGATGATGATCCCAATATTGTACAGACTTCCTCCTACACATGTACACATGCAGTGCTCTTGATAGCCAGGCAAGAACAGTGGAAGAACAGAAGAGTCATTTTGAATCCTAGGGACCTGAGGTGGGTTTATTAAATAAGACCACCATTTGGCCATCTTGCCCCCTACTTGGGCTAGACTCTTAGGACCACGGTACCAAGAGTTCTGGTTTTATTTATTTACTTTTATAATTTCATTTATTTATTATTCAGAGTTCTTGACTCCAGAGACTTGTCAGACCATGGTGATAGTGTCCATTGGTGACTTACGGCCATATGATACATAAATTGGTGAACCACAGTAATCAGCATAGTGAGAAGTCACATTGCTGCCCGTGGCGGCATGCCAGAAGATGAAGTCTATTCCTGAGAAGATATTTCTAGAAACCTTCAAAACGTTTCTTAGGCTTCCTGAGAATTGTTGTCTCCGTTCTTCTCAGGTTCTTTGGATGACCTTCAATTAGTTCTTATGTCATTAGCTATAGATTTGGGCCACATTTTCTCAAGAATTATTCCAGCAGGGTACCATGAATCCTCTCTCACCGATCCTGGGTTAGTAATTTCGTGTCTACGGGGGTGAGCAACCTCTTGACTTGAGTGGTTGAATCTTGGAATCCACTTGAAACTCACTGCCCCTCATTGGCACCCAGATTCCTCTCTTTTGTCCATGCCCTAAGTCTGACATGATGAAGAATAGGCTCACTTAACATTCTTTGTTAAACTCCTAAATCCATGTTAGAAGAGGGAGGCTGGACTCTCCTTCCCCACAAGCACACGGCCTTCCCTGCCATCTGTGGGTGAAGCGACTGAGCCTTAAGTGTGGTACCAGGTAGCAGGAAGGGAGGCAGGGGATCACGCCGGTGAATCCTTCTCTCACTTGACCATCAGGTCCAGGCCCCTCTCGCTGAGTGACAGGGTTCTTGCTGCGGTAGGCTCCACAGAAGGGATAACAGCAAGAGTACTTTCCTTGGGTTTCGTTTCTTCTTCATTCCAAAGTCCGTAGATTGACAAATGGGCTTTTGGCAAGTGGGAAAGTTGATCAAATTCAACCTTGTGTTAGACGCAACAATGGAAGCGAAAGATGCAGAAACGCTATCTGAAAATTTAGAATACCTTCCAAGAAAGGCAAGGTGAAGGAATAAGATAATGATTCAACATCACAAACAGTTCCTGCCTTCTCGCCCTGTGCCAGGAAGCAGTTCCATCCAGGAGCCCACAGCTACTCAGGGGGGAACTGATGCACAGTGGCCCACACAAGTGGCGTCCCAGTTGGGCAGAGCCTCGAAAGAAGAGAGAGCATGGAAATGGTATTTCAGGGAGATGGTCACACAGCAAGCGTGTGGAGACCTTGAGGAATGAAACCTCCTTCCGGAGACCACCAATGGCTCGGTTCAGTGTGGATGGAGGGAGGAGGCTCCAGAGAAGCCTGGAGAGGTGGCTAAGACTGGACTTGAAGGTCCCAGTGATTTCTCAGATGGTCGATGGCCATCCCAACATTAAGGCAAGGAAATCACAGTGAAACTCCTACGTTTGGAGCCCGCTCTGGTATTTCTGGGGAGGCTGGGCAGCAGGTGGGACACCCGGGAAGCTCGAAACCCTCCTGCAGGCCACCATGTTCATAGGCTAGGCAAGAGTTGGGACACACTGGACCAGCCTCCGAGCGGGGACGGGAAAGAGGAAGATTCAATGGATAGGTGAGGTTTGTCCTTGTAGACCAGTTGGCTAAGGAGGGAAGAAAGAGAGTGCTCATTCCACAAACCCATTAAGAAGGAAAGAAGATTGGAGCCCCGTGCGCCCTATGAAGTGAAAGTGACCTTCAGCCCCAAATGTTTGGTTGGTCTCCGGTGTCGCAGGAACAAGACTGTTTTGCTAACTACTTAGCAGGACTTCTGCTATAATTGTTCTAGAAAAAGTGCTGAACACGATGTTTGGATGTTTCCTGGTATAAACGGTTGGGCCCATTTATTTACTCGTTTGCTTTTCTGAGCAAATGAAACCCAGCTCTGAGCTCTGACCCCTCTGGGTGCTGGATAGGATAGCATGGACGAGCTTCCAGGAATGGCCCTTCGATGGCTTCCAAGCATCAGGGGGGTATGCAATTGTTCCTCTGGAACTTCCCAAGCCATATGCTTTCCTGGTGGCTCAAGATGGCAGAAACGTGTGCACGTCTGCAGGGCAGCAGAACAGAAGCCTCGAGCATGGGGGACTGTGAGAATTGCCCCAAGAATCCGCCTTCTGTCCTGATCGAGAGCCTGTTGAGAAACAGTCGAGGTCAAGGGTTACTATTCAAAACCTGAACTTTTTTAAAATCGTACTGGCCTTGGCCGTTTGGAGAGTTTGGTTCCCGCCAGACACATTCTACTGTCTCCTCTTGAAATGCTGAGGTTCTGGAAATTCCAAGAGCTTAGACTTCTAGCTCCGCCCCCGAGACACATGGTTCTCTTAGCCCACTGCAAACACACACTCCCTCTCCCGCGTGTCATGCTCCGCTTGCTTCTCTGTAAAGAGTTGTTGGGGGGATGAGAAAGTGAACTGGCTTAGTGCGGAGACCTGAGTCAGGATCCCAGGGGGAGAGATTTATGGCTTTTTGTGTATGTGGAACCGGGATCAGCAAAGCACGGTCCAGGGGCCAAATCCCTCTCCTATTTTTGTACAGTCTGGCAGCTGAGGATGGTTTCTACAATTTAAATGGTTGGGGGGAGGGTGGACAAGGAAGACTAATTATTTCATCTTTCAGGGAAAGCATACAAAATTCAAATTTCAGCATCTAAAAAGAAGTTTTGAATTTCATCACTACAACATTGGAAATTTATTTCTTCTCTTGTCATAGAGGTACCTAACATAATACCTTTGATTTTGTGTCTCGGCATGCAAAGCCTAAAATACTGGCTATCTAACGTTTCACAGAAAAAGAAACCGGGTGTCGGGAACATTGTCTTCTGTCACCAGGAAAGCCTGCATTAAAACTGTCCCCAAGAAGGGGGCCTGGGTGGCTCAGTGGGTTAAAGCCTCTGCCTTCAGCTCAGGTCATAATCTCAGGGTCCTGGGATCGAGCCCTGCATCGAGCCCTGCATCGAGCCCTGCATCGAGCCCCGCATCGGGCTCTCTGCTCAGCGGGGAGCCTGCTTCCTCCTCTCTCTCTGCCCGCTTCTCTGCCTACTTGTGATCTCTGTCTGTCAAATAAATAAATAAAATATTTAAAAAAAAAAAAAAAAAAAAACTGTTCCCAAGATGGGAAGATCTTACATATTCCCAGCCAAGTTATCATTTGTCAGTAACTTATTTATTCTCCAAGTAACTTAATGTTTGTTCAAATATACTGGCTACTTTTCTGCCCTTTACTAATATGATGTTTGCCAAGGAAGTACAATCATACTATTGATACTATTGGTAGTAACGATGGTGTCTTCTGAGCCATGGGGGCTGCATGGGGGGCAAGCAGCAGAACTGATCTGCCACTCTTTGTGTCCGCAGGTCACAGGCCTTTTCAGTGCCGATACTGTCCCTACAGTGCCTCTCAGAAGGGGAACCTGAAGACCCACGTCCTCTGTGTCCATCGTATGCCTTTTGACAACAGTCAGTACCCCGATCGCCGGTTCAAACGCTCCAGAGTCGACTCGGAGGCTTCTGGGAATTTTGAAGACCCCACAGCTGTCAAGGCGGGGAGCTCAGCAGAGCTAACAGAGGAGGGCTGCAAAGCCCAGGAGGAGCGTAACTGAGCAAACTGACCTGTATATTGCAATATTATTTTACACAGTTTTAAGATAATGCATCTGGTAAAAGAGTTTGCTAACTGCATTCCAAGGGGAAAAAAGAAAAATCATGTACAACCCCCAACTAGTGTATAGAACATTTAAAAAATTTAAAAAGATATCTATATATATATATTAAAAAAAAAAAAAAACACAAAAACACACTAAAAAAAAAAACCCACAAAAACAAGTCCCCAGCCCTTGAAAATGGCTGCTAAACTGTTACCCGGCAACAAGTACTTCTAAACAATGCAGGTGGAAGACACCAAGCCTTTTAGTGATTTCTGAAAGGCTTGGTGTCCTCCAAGCCGGAGAAAGCTGGGGGGCCCTTCCAAACTCTGAAGTTGTCTTTGTCCCCCAGTCATGCTTTTAACTGAAAAATGATACCATCTAAATGATTTAGTGTTGCCTTGAAGATGGAGGGGCTGTGTTTTCATTGTTGAAAACACCTCTATAATCTACCACCAGCTGCTGCCATCTCCCCCCAACCCCAACCCCTAATGAGAAGTGCTGAGAGGCAGCCGCTGGTGCCAGTCAGGCTGGAGCGGTCACTGCAGAGAAAATCAATTCACGTGGTGTCCCAACTGCACTCGCGGAGAAATCCTACCCCGCCGCGCCCACTCCGCCGCGCCCACCGCTGCTGCCGGGGGCTGCGGAGGATTGCCATTTCACACGTGCATTTAAAAAAAAAAAAAAACAAACAAAACACACACATACACACACACACAGCCAAGTGAATCCATGGTCAGGAATTATCTGCAGACAGATGCCCATTGCAGGTTTGATGAGTAATTCCTTTTTTTTTTTTTTTTAAGATCAAATTGCAGTATTGAGGGAAATGCTTTTTTTTCTCCATTGTCTTTTTTTTTTTTTTTTTCGGATGAAAAAGAAGTTGCTACTAAAAAAAAAAAAACAGATTAGGGGTACATGATTTAAAATGTTTTTGAGGAAAACTAGCCAACTCTACCCACGGAAGGTGCTGGTGAGAAATGGAAATTCATGTCATAATGGAAAGATTTTTTTTTTTTAATTTTTATTACGGTTTTTAAAAATTTTACTTGAACGAAGGCTGCTCTGGTCCTTATTATCAGCTTTGTTTAAATGTGTTCGTTTTTGTAAGTATCACAGACATGAAGCAAGATTTTCTTCTCTGACAAGCTCTTAGGAAATAGCTTGTATTAAAAACACAAATCTAAACATCCTGCTTTCTATCGCTAATGAAGAAAACTGTTCGAGTTCAAATGTCTGTTTTTGTAAAATAAATGTGTTCTATATTTTTGTAGATTTTAGATTTTTTTACGGATTGGATACTCCAAATTTATTGAGTTCTGCACCACCCAGAGGGAGATTTTGAAGGCCAATAATGAAATACTTAACTCATTTAAAAAAAACAAAAACAAAAACAAAACAAAATAAAAAAAAAAACGAAGAAGAGTCAAGGGTTTATTCTTGAATCTGCTAGAATGGTGTCTAACTAAGTTCAGCCTCTTAACATACTTCCTTTGAGTGACACGAAATTGGTGCTGTTGCTTGTGACGGTAGAGATGTATTGAAGTATTAACTTCTAAAACGAAATCATTCAGACTTAAAATTAAAAAAAAACAAAAACAAACAAACAAAAACAGTCGATATTTCCTTGCAGGCTGGGAGCACAGAATAAAACCCCAGGGCCTTAAAACTTCAGCTCTGCCTACAGCAGTTTACAAAAATTCTAAACTGCAATCAATGTAAATAAAATGCTTAGCGCTATCCTGAGACCAGAAGGGATCTCAGGCTAATAAGGGATCGGGTTTGCATATGCGGTCCAGAGGGCGTCACCCACCCCGAGGTTTCAGTGCAAATGAGGTCGCTGTGCAGCGTGGACCCATCTGGCATAGAGCAAGCCGCTTTCTCGTTTTTCTAGACTAGTTCTCACTGCCTTACTTAAATCGAGTTTATCAACTTAATGCAACTGTTTCTATGATCCTAGAGGAAGGACTGAAATGTTACTGAAAACTTTCTGACTGTAGTGAGCTTTAGGATTTTAACTGCACTACTGTGTTTGGTGACTGTGTCAGTCGCTTGCTTTCTGTGTGTTTGCCCCGCCTTTGGTATCTTAGCAAAGAAAAATATTAAAAAAAAAAAAAACAAAAACAACAAAAAAAAAAAAAGGAGAAAAAAAAAGGAAAAAAAAAACAAGAGGGAAAAAAAAAGTGGGGAAAAAAAATGAGAGCCACATTCCATTTCTAGCACTTTGGAAGCTCTTTTGGTATTCTTTTTGTGTCTTCTGAGCATCCTCAGATGCGACAGGCAATAATTCTGTTTGTGACACTGGGAACATCCCCTCTTCTTTGTGGCGTGTGTGTTGATTCCATTTTGTCCAGTGCTACCGTCCTTATTTCCCTCTGACACAAGCCTTCTTTCCAGAACATTTGTAACTTGTAATACAAACAAGTGACAGCCGCAGTGATACGCAGTGTCAGTTTCTGAATGTCTCCAGGCCCTCATATCTAAACATGTCAAGTTTTTTCCCCTGTAACTTCTGTAGTCTGTGATGCTGGTCATAATACTGTCTACATTCCTACACAAAGAAAAAAAAATCTATCTTGGAGTAAATCTGAGATCAATAGAGTAGAGGATTTTGTTGCTATGCTTGTAACAAGTAGAAAACTTTGTATTTAAAGTTTATTCTTGGTCATTATTTATTATTATAATACATCAGTTGACAGAACTTTATTCTGGTATAGAAAGTATTAAAAGTTGTTTTTTCAGCAATGACTGTTTTCTTTCTGCTGTTAGAATAAAATGTCTTTGAAGCAGTCCAGTTTTATCCAGTGTTTTACGCAATAAAACCTCTACCTCTGGAAAAAAAATCTTTTCCTATTCACTTATGTTTCTTAGGAAGAGTGAAACATCTTTTTCCATCTTCGCCAGACTTCGGGAAGGTTTGGTCAAACCCCACTTATTAAAAAAAAAAAGCTCTGCCTTATTCTGGGTGGGGGGAAACGGTCCCCACAGCCTTGGCTTTTTTAAGCCCCGTGAATATCCCTGTGCAGTTTAAACAACGTGAGTATGTACATGTGTGTGTGTGCGTGCACACCCACGTGCATGTGTGAGCTATGTTTCTTCGAAGGCTGCAGACATCGGTTTCAGGAAAGTAAAACCGTATGATCCTCCCATTACAGCAATTATCTAAGACACCGAAAGCTTTGGGATCTACTATTCCCCTTTACTTGTAGAAAGTTGTTTTAAAAAATCATTAAATGCAAGAAGTCTTTTACAGAGGATAATCTGAATTCTTCCTCTGGAAGAAAAGAAAAAGAATGGAGCACAATAAAGTCTAGGGTATCAGGGCTGCCGATAAAGCAGCCCTCTGATATTGACCTGAGAGGGTTTGAAGTGGTTCCCCACACTTGATGTGCACAGTTGCTTTTTGATTTGTTTTTTGTTGCTGTTGATTTGGTTTCAAAACCAGGCTTGCACAGGAGATGCTGCAAGCAAAAGTATCCACCCACATTGTATAGGAATTTGTAAAACCCCGTATTTCTTTCAGGATGCCAGACTACTGCTACATCCAGAGGGATGGGAGCAGGTGGCTGGAATGAAGTTTTGAGCATCCCGGACTGCTGGTTTTTACAACAGCAAAGGTGAGTCTCAAAGTTTCAGCAGGGGGTTGGGCAGGGACTCCGTCAGGGAGGGAAGGTTATAATGCCGCATACGTACGTACGTGTTGGATCCCAAACCAAAATGTCTCCAGGGACCAGACAAGAACCCGCAATGGTGAGAAGAGGAGAGTAGGAACCGAGGTTCTGGGGTCGGGTGCCTTCAGCTACCGCTTTGTCATGTCCGTGAGGAATGTGGCATCAGGTTTTTGGAGTTTTCCAGAGACACGGAACACCTGTTTTTACATGATGGTTCAAAATGCGTTTTCAAAACCTGCATAATAAATAGACGAACAAATGTGGTCTATCCATAGAAGGGAATATTATTCTGCCATCAAAAAGAATGGGGCACCATGGACGAACTTTGAAAATATGGACCAACTTTGGAAACATTCTGTTGTTTGAAAGAGGCCAGTTATGCAAAAGCACATATTATATCACTTTTAGGAAATGTCTAGAATGTCCAAAATAGGCGTGAGTGAGGACAGGTTGCAGGGTTGGGATAGGAGAAGATGGGGAGTGACCGTGCACAGGTTCAAGGTTTCTTTTTGGAGTGATAAAAATGTTCTACAATTAGCTAGTAATGGTGGTTACCCACGTCTGAATGTACTAAAAACCACTGAATTGTGCACTTTAAAAAGATGAATTTTATGGTATGTGAATTATACCTCAATAAGGCTGTTATAAAATAAAAATAAAACTGGAAGAAGGTTTTTCTGAGAAACATCAATATATATTTCCATCAAAATGTTTTGAGCTCTCTGCAATCATGGACGATCATCAGATTACCACACTGTAGACAATTACAAAATAGGGGGTGTGCAGATTTAAATTTGAACCCTAGCTCTACTACTTACTGGCTGCTTGATCACGAACTTTGTAACCATTCTGAGTTCACTGGTCATATCTGCAAAATGATTAAATTAAATGCAATAAAGTAGGGAAGATCATATGTAGGTTTTGTAAATTTTAGTACAATTTGTGAATTGCACTATTGCGGCATAAGAAGTTATGGATAAATTTGGGATGAATTGCACACCCACAAAACACAGTACGTTAAACTCCCATGTTTGGGGAAAGGCTCCCTGGTGGTCAGGATTCCTCCACATCCATCCCCTTCAGACAAGACAGTCCTGGAGAAATCTTAAGCTCTCTGTTTTCCAGTATCTTCGTTTAAAAAAAAAAAAAAATCACAATATGAGCAACTTTCTTGCCATTTTCCAAGGACTGAAGAGCAGCTAGGAGAGCATAGTGTGGGATGTAGCAAGAGAATTGGTCTTGGGGTTCGATGCTCTTTCACTCACTAGTTTAGTAAAATTTACAGAATACCTCCTGTGTGCCAGGCATCAGGCACAGGCTGGAGAGACAGTGATAGGACAGGGATCACAGCCACACATCACTGAGAAAACAGACTTCAGCCTGTTAATCACAAGCAAACGTAGAGTGTCTGGAAGAGGAGATTCAAAGATGACATGGATTTTTCCATGTCAGGGAGGACTTCTTTAAGCAGTGACAATGACCTGAGACAGGAAGGCATGCGTGCCGGATCCAGGAAGAGCATGTATGAATGCCCAGCCCCATGTGGATAGGGCTCTGAACTCTGCCTCTGATCTCTGGCAGATCATTCCAGTCCCCCAAATCTGCTTCTTTATCTGTAAAGTGGAAAATGGCGAACAACAGGCTCTTTGCAAGGTTAAATGAGATAGTATGTGTACTTAGAGAGCTCTGCAGAGAGCCAGCCAGGGACCTCCAGGTTCCAAGAACTGTCATTAAAAGCCACAACAGCAGGAGCCCACTTAACATTGAAAGACAGTGCATTCTGGAGCCTGCATGAGTTGATGTAGAGGCATGCAAATGACTTACAACAGATTTACAGGATCCCAGAAAATTGGCAAGTTATCTCTCATGCCTGCCCAGAGGCCTGCGCTCCCTGGGAAGGAGTGGCTGGGAATCTTCTACACCCAGTTCAGGGTTTTTGCATGGCCCCAGTTCATCCCTCTGTGGAGTCGCTTGACCAAGCCGACAGCTGTACCATTCGCTGGAGGAGTCTACATCCGGGTGACAAATATCCTGGGTCTCCCAGGACAGGGGAATTTCAGCGCTAAAGCCAGGCCTGTTCTGGACAAACCCCAATGACTGGTCGCCCCAGGACAAAGCCCATTTTTGCTGCCGGTAACCCGGGAGGCCAAGGTGAGGTCCTTGGTGGGGGTGGGGGAGCCGAGGGGCTCAAAGCAGGGGTTTGGCTACTCAAGCCTTGGGTTCAAGCCTTTCTTACCACAGCCCCTTTGCTGTAAGGAGGCAAGTGACAAGGTTCACACAGCACGTGACACGGCACCGGGCACAGGGTCATCATCTAACCCATTCTTGCCCAGTGGCTGAACCAACATTGGTTTCTATTTCCTGCCGGGTGGGAGAAACGGCTCATGCGTGGATTTCTCCTCCCGTAGCCAGGAGCCACTGAGCGGCCGATACTCGGAGCTCAGGTACTATTTTGTGCCGAAACTTTTATAAAGCTAACCCTGCTGTCTCTTGTCGTTGGGGATTTGCGCACTTCCCCTCTCTGTTTAACATCTGTATTGTAACCGTAGATTATGAAAACCTCACCTGGTGTATTGTAAGCACGATCCCAAGGAAATTAGTGTTAAATATTGTGATCTTCTTTTCAAGATAGAAAGGCTGGGCACGTTCCACCGAACTAGAGGTATGTTTCCATGGGGAAGGGAAAAAATTTCGGCGTGTAATGCAATATTAAAAATGTCGCCCAGCTGAGCTTTCCATGTAGGGGCTTGTGTGGAGTTTTAATCTCTTCACCTGTTGGTGTTAAGAGAAAAGAGGGAGACCTAGAGGGAGGGAGGCAGGAAGGTAGACAGGGAGGGAGAGGAAGGGCTTATGTGAACAGGGAAACCACAAGCAAAGAGGAGGGGGAAAATTTAAATGATCCCAGACCGAACTGTTTTGCTGTTAATACAGAAATACAGTGCAAGACACATTTAATGGGCTCTATTTTTTATTATACTATGCTGAATAATTAAGTTTGAGGCTAAGTGTCACATAGATTTATCTTTTAATTAAAAAAGCATGGTTCACGCATATTTGAGTGGTAGTCCAAATAAATGCAGTATAGAAATTTATGTTTGTTTATCTAGGTGTTAATTACCTAGAGATTGTTCTGGATTCCTTCTTTTTATAAAGTGTCATAGGCTCGTGTCAGAACGAATAAAGCTTGCCCATGGAACCTTATCAATTTGCTAACTCTAGAGCTGGCCTGACCTGAAAGGGGGGGGGGTGCCGGGGAAAACTTTGGGTGGGGATTTTATGTATACACACGCCCACATTCAACCCACACCAAATAAAACAGTCGTTTTAGAAAATATTTCGAGGACATAAAGGCACAAATATATCTTCGTTGTTTTATAGCCTCTTGTCCACAGCTATTTATAAAACATGTGATTATTTATGCTTTGGGTTATGAGAAGTTGGGCTGGAAGAGGGCGCGAAGGAGGCTCCATCAAGCCGGGCACCTTACCTGAACACCAGAGAGGTGGAGGCAGGGTTTCCCTGGTCCAAAAGGGGCCGAACGGGAAGTTGGCTGCCACAATTTGCGTAAAACATTAACAACCTCCTGGCTGCTCCCAGAAAAGGCAGCCGGTGGGAGAGGGAGGGAGAGCGATGTGGAGGGTGAGAGGTCCCATTTTTTAAAAATCAAGGATGCACACCGCGAAAGTCAAACCAGAAGCCCCCACAAGTTGCCCTTCACACCTGGGGTCAGCCCCTGCCTTTTTCTTTGTTTACAAAGTGATTTTTTGGTGGCAGGTTCAGTCAAATGGCTTGGAAGAAACCAACGGCTTTGGTCAAAAGGTTTGACTTCAAAGAAAGAGATTTTCCAAGGGCAGGAAGAATCCTGAACCTGGTTTAGGAATGTCTACATCGGGTGTGCTCCTTTGTTCCGGAGGGAGGTCGGTTTTCCTGCCTTTTCTGCAGTGCCTGGCCTCTTTCTCCCGCGCACCACGCCTCCATTTTTGGCTGTCAGATCACTAGAAAATCAATAAAAGTAACTGCAGGTCCCCAGAGGCTCCCCCAGGCCGGCTGGGCCTTCTCCCCAGGGGTGCAGAGAGAGCAGGAGGGGAGACCGGGACCGGCCCCCAACTGCGCTTCCATCCTGCCGGAGCTGGGGGAGGGAACATCGGGAACCCCCAAACAGCAAAGCATCCCTACGTGGAAGCTCTCCGCTGGGTAGGGTTTCATTTTCAAATTTTGCTTCTTTCCTCTGGGGGACTGGCAGCCCGCAGGTCAGTTGGCGGCGCGCCTGGAGAGGTACACCCGGCGGGGCACCGAGCGGGGCGCGGCGCCAGGCGGGGGCGCCCGGGGCCTTCGTGTCGCCGAGGGTGCGGGGCGGGTCGCCTAGGCGCAGACCGCGGCACCCGGCCTCTGAGCCAACCCCGCGGGCTCCCGGGGATCACGGGGATCAGGGCAACAGACGGCGGTGGCCAGAAAGGAGAAGGCCCCCTCCTCAAGGCGGGGCTCTGAGCCAGTCCCCGAGGGCTGGTCTTCGGGGAAGGAAGGGGACAAATGCGCCCCCGAGCAGCTCTGCGTGGAGTGGGGCACCGAAGAGGGTGCGCGGGTGCTGCGGCGCCCACCGAGAACCCCATTATCGCGCACAGGGATCAAGGCCTCGTACCTTTTAAATTATTGACACTTTGACACGATTTTCCTCCCAAATCGCTGCCCATTTCCTCCCCGGATCATGGTTGTTGTCAGCAATTGGGCCCCAGCAGTAGGGGGTGGAGTCGGGGTGCTGCTTGGAGGGGTGCGGCAGCGGGTCCCTCGTTTGTGCCTGAGCCCCAGTTGCTGGGGACACAGGGGAGGACAGCAGAGGAGGTCCCTTGTCCAGTCCCCGACTCCTACCCCCAGCCAATGAGTCAGACAAACTGGGTGATTTGTTGGCAGGTGATGTGGGGAGCCCCTCTAGATCAACGGTCAGATCCCTTAAACCAGATCTCTCCCGGAGGAGTCCCTGGGTGCCTGCCGGTGCCACCAGCCTTATCAAAGGAGGGCCCCAGGTGGAGGCGATGGGGAGTGTGGTGTTTGAAGGCCCGTGTTTGGAGGTGGTAGGAGAGGGCCCCTGCAAGGCTGTAAGGTTCTGGACATGGGTCTGGAATGACATGAAAGATCCATGTGTCCAGAAATAATAAAAATTTAAAAGTGATTTTTTCAGGTGACATTTATATAACATGAAATGAACCATTTTTAAGTGTAGAGTTCAGTGGCATTTAGTCCATTGACGATGCTGTGCAACCACTGACTACATTCCGGTCCAAAACTTGTTCCTTACCCTGAAGGAAAACCCAATCTATGAAGCAGGCATGCTCTATTCTCCGACTCCCAGACTCTGCAACAGCCGGTCTGCTTTTTGTCTCCATGGATTTGCCAGCTCTGGACATTTCATACAAATGGAACTATACAATATGTGGCCTTTTGTGTCTGACGTCTTCCACTTGGCATCATGTTTTTTGGAAGTCCATCCGCATTATAAGTCAGTGCGGTGTTCCTTTCCATGGCTGAATAATATGCCACTGCATGTTCATTCCACATTTTGTTTTCCCATTCATCTGTTGATGGCTTTTGTCTCTTGGCTGTCTCAAGTAATGGCGCTATGAATATTTGAGTGCCTGCTTTCGATTATTTGGGGTGTATCACCTAGGAGTGGAACTATGAGATCAGTGGGTAATTCTATGTTTAAAGATTTTGAGGAACCACAAAGCTCTGTCAGCTCTGTATTCAACAAATCAGTTCATGTCACCACATTGACTAAAACCCTCTAATGTCTTCCCTTACATTAGAATAAAATCTGTACTCCTTACCATGGCCTTCAAGGCTCTACATGATTTGATCTTGCTAGTCTCTCTAACTCCATCTTCCACTTCTGCCTCAACACCCCCTTTCTGTAGCCAAAATGTTTTTTTGGTACCTTACAGGGACCAAACCTGTTCCTGCCCCGGGGCCTTTGCACTTGCTCTTCCCTCTTGACCTTTCTGTCTTGAGCCCTTCTTAGGTTTCAATTCCAGTGTCCCTCCTGGGAAACTTCGTGTCATCACGGGACCCATGCGTTCGCAGTCCATCATCCTGTGTCTACCTTCCTTGCAGCAGTAATTAACTATTCACCAACACTGCTTTGTTTACCCCTTGGTTTACCTGCTTATGGTCCACCTTCCTTACTGAAATAGAATTTCCATGAGATCAGAGACGGACATTGCCTGGTACAGAATAAGACCTCAAATAAATACTTACCAAAGAGATAAAAATTTCCAGTCCAATTACCTTTGATAAAAATCACCAGGGTATTGTGGAAATTTCGTTAGTTATTAAAAAAAAAAAAATCCCTCCATAGCCTCTAGAAATGAGTCTGCAAAACAAAGAAGAATATGGACTAACTCAGAGGCAGGGTGGCAGAGTCCTTGAGAACCGGGTGTGGTCTTCTTTGTATGGACCAGCTTCCCAGACTCCACAGAAGGGCTCACAGCTGTCAAGTGGGAAGCGGCAATCTGGAGACTTGGATCCAAGTCCAATCCTGCTAACTGGACCCATGCCTTTACCACTCAGAGCCTCAGTTTCCCCATCTGTAAAAGGGGCTGCTGATGACATCGGCCATAAAGCTTGCTGTGAGCAACACATGAGATCATGGGGAAAGCTTTTGCAAATGGAAATGCGACACACGTCAATTATTCCCGCAACCATTAATAGGGGGAAATATGTGTGCCCTGCTCATGCCAAGGTGTGGGGTGGAAAGGACAGAGCCAGGCAGCCTGGTGAGCATCTGCTGCAGCCACCCTAGTTCCCTCGCCCGCCCCGGTGACCCTGGCCACACTCATGCCGGTGACCCTGGGGTCAACACCTCTTCTTAATGCCTTTCCATTTCTCAGTTTGCTGACTGGGGTGATTTTCAGTGAGGTCCACATAAATACATCAAAAATAATTCACGATGAAGAGGAACGCTTCTGGAATGGATGATGGCACCAGGAATTAAACGCTTTATAGGGCCGAACGTAAATTATTTTAATGCATGTAATAGATCCGCCCAGGGAGACTTGAGCCCCTCTAGGTCATGCCTCCGTGCCCCCAGGGCCCAGAGGGTGGTGGGAGCAGGTGGCTGGGAGCCTGCTCTGCTGGGGCGTGAATCATTGCCCTCTCCAAAGACCAATTCCCCCAGCACTTAGGTCCTCCCAACCTGAGGGAAGAATGGAAGGTTTCCTTGTCTGGCCAGGCAGAGCCAGGAGCCAGGGGACAGATGGGGTGGCGTGAGAGCATTTGTTAGCAATGACGACGGCCTGACCTGCACCCTGCCTTCCATTCATTGTCTCCTCCTCTCGAGGGGGGTGAGGAATGCTGCTGTATGGCACCAGGCATTTAAAATATTTTGTCTTCCTTGAAAATGTTGGACGGCAGGACTGATGCTCCAGTTCAGGTCATCAACAAACGTTTTACATTCACACTTGTCGCCTGTTCCTGTGGGAAGAGATCTCTGAGAATGCTGTGCCCAACGCACCCAATTTAAGAGAGGAGAAACTTGGGGTTTAGGGACCCCAGATGTGGAAAATAAATACCTTTGTGATATCTAAGGGCTTTTGGAGTCCTATTTATAGAGTGATGTCTCAAGGTTGTTGTTGTGGTTTTGTAATTACTGAAGAGGTTTGTTATGCCAGAAGAAAGAGTTCATTGATTCTAGGATGTGCGAGTATGACCTCTTTGGTCAGCCAGTGCATGGGGACAGTGCGTGAGGTTAGCCAGTTGTGTCCTATCTGGACAGAAGCTTTTATTCCCTCAACGTGTAATGACCGTGCATTAGTTCTAGGGCAGGTGCTGGGTGTTGGCCATCCGGTGCTGAGCTAGACTTGAGCTCTGTGGACCCTTGCTTGCTTCGTGACCTCAAGAAGCACCCAGCGGCAGGAATCACGCAAGGTACTCTCCTGAGTTCTGGGACAAATCTCTTTGCACCAATGGCTCCTCGATGGTCTGTCCATCTGTATCTGAAATTCCACCCCTCATGATCCCAACACGCACACCAGCGTCAACGGGACTGAGCATTGGAGCAGTGGGGACAGAAGATTAAAGAGAGTGACCGTTTTCAGGGAAAGCATGGTGAGGTGAGGTGATGGGCTTTGAACAAAGAAAAGGATCTGGGTGGGAGGGGCCGAGGGAGAGGGAGAGAGGAGGTTCCAAGAGGAAGGGTTGATGTGTGCTCCAAAACAAAGATCCAGAGGTTTCTGGGTGAGGGTTCTTCAACCATGGAGCAGGCCAAGAGAGTCCAAGCCTAAAGACAGATGGGATGGCGTAGGGGGTGGGAGAGAGGTTGAAGGAAGAGGCTTCTCCAGGCAGGTAGGCAGAGGGTGGCCCCAGTGTATTCTCCCAGTATTTTTTCATGGTCATGTAGATCAGGAGGGGAACTGACAGATTTTGTTACTGAAAGAAGTCCTCTGGCTGGTAAGGAAATAAATCATTCTCTACCCCGGGAGGACTTTCCAATGAAAATGAAAATTGGAGCCCACAGAGGGAATCTTCTGAGGTAGTTGAAGATTACTGTCCACCAGTGGTATAAATGGAGTGTATCATCTCCCTCATTAAGCCTTCCCCATCCACCTCTGGGACAACTATTTTCTGTCCGTGCCCCCAAAGCACATGGCTCTGGACAGGAGTTCGGGACTGACCACAGTGCGCCATGGCTGGTTGTCTCCGCCTCCACTGCCCTGGGTCATTTGAGGGCAGGAGCCCGGGCTGGTTCAGTCCTGGATTCGTGATGACCCATAACGGGAGCTTCATGTATGCTTTTATATAAATAAACCAAGTTTAAAATCTGGACTTCCTGAATTTTAGTTCAACATAACCACACCATCTCCCATTTTAAGATTCTAGAAAGAAACCACTCAAACCATCAAAAATGTAATGGGCTCTTCGGTGGCAAGTTTGTTGGGTGCCAGGATGGTGTACTGCTCAGAGCCCTAGCTCAGGGCCTGGCACCAGGGGGCATCCAATCAGTGTCTGCGGAATGAACACCGTGGGGTCGCAGCTCATGTTCTCAATGCCCTGGCCCATGTCCCCTGAGCTCAGCCTTTATCTCAAGTCAGGTGCTGTGGGCATTTCCCAGTCGCTGACAGCTGCTTCCCGTGTAAAGAACCATAGGAATGAGCCCCAGGGCTGGGAAACCCAGAAATACTGGGGGCTTTAATGCCCCTGGGGGCAACCCTTGCTAGAGGAAAGAAGGGGGTCAGTGGATGAATGCCCGGCCCTGGTGTCCTCCAAAGCCCTTCAGGGACCCTCCGCAGGACAAATCCCAGTTGTCCACACATGCACCCTGTTCTGGCATTTCTCCCATCCCTGCCTTACATCCCCACCTCTCATTTGTGTTTTCTGGGCTCATCCCCTAAATGAACTACCTGCACCATTCTTGTTGAGCTCACCAAGTGTCTGCTTTTGGGGGGAACCCAGACGAAGACAGGAGCTAAATAATTATACGAGTAAATGTTGAGAGAATGAACGAACATAAAGGTATGAGCGTGCATACGGAATGATGGAGAGAGGACGGGGTTCTGCAAACGAGCTCTGCACATCCCATAGTCTTCCCTGGGCTGGTCTGAGACCGGGCTGGCTGAGGGAAGGCTGTGGGTGGGGAGGTCTTCCAGAAGCGCAGACTCAGGTAGAGAGGACTGCCACAGGGGCCACGAGCCCTCTGTCCCGCTGGTGCGTCCACACTGGGGGACCAGCTCTCAGCCAGGTTCCCAGAGCACGCGTCCACCTGGAGTTTAAGGAAAGTTTGGTCATCGTTGATGGAGGGAGGGGGGGCGACAGGTGTCCTCCACACCACGGTGAGACCATGCGCGTTTGGAGCAGAGTCTTGCAAAAATAACCCAGAGGCCCAGATAACTGAGAGGGGGATATGGAGAGCGGGGCCGAACGAGGAGAGGACTCGGCGCCTCTGCCAGATGGCTCCTTCCCACCCCCCACCCATTTTGATACGAGGACAGGGACGCATCATGTACCTGAAGGCGGAAACAGAAGGCTCCACCAAAGATTGGACGGAGAAAGCCAGACGCTGCGGAACAGCCAGCCTTCTCTCGGGACCGGCTGTGAGCGCTGCTAAGAATAGACCCGGGCCAGGACGGAGTCTCTCTCAGCAGGAGTCTTGGGAACATTCTAAACTCGTGTAGCAGAGCCCAGTCTGCCGCAGCCTGGTGGGAGGGGAGCTCCGAGCACAGGGCCCCTACCTCTGCAGCTGCGTGCAGAGGAGTAGTCCTTTCTGGAAGCAAGTGGGTCATCATTTGCAGCAGGGAAATGGCCTTTCCTTCCTGCCGCTGGCTCAGTCACTTTGCATTCCCTCAGTGGCTTCAGTCCCCGGGTTTGTACCAAGTGCCTAGCGCATGCATTATCTGTGTTGCCACGGAGGGACACCGGAGAGGGAAGACATCTCTACCCTTGGAGATTCAGAGTCTGCTTGGAGATGCCGGACCGCTGAATGGGTCAGGGAAGAGAATTCCAGGGCAGTCACTTGGTGTGGAGTGGGGAGAGAGGCTGCTTTGGCTGACTCAGTGCGGGGCGGATGGGAAGTAGGACCCAAATCCAAGGAGGAGAAATCTGGGGGGTGTCTTAGGGGTCCAGAGAAGCAGAGCGGCCCAGGAACCTGCTGGGTGGGACCTGGGAAGTGGAGTAACAGGGCCACACAGCTGTGCACGGGGACCCGTGGGCAGTAGCGGGACGGGAAGGAGAGAGGGCTCCTTCGAGAAATTTGGCAATGGAAGATGAGGTCAATGTTGGGGTCCGTGGAACATAAGGTCAGTCTGGCAGGGAGCTGGAGTTGGGGTAACTTGCGTCCCTAATGCTATTCAGAAGCACCCCCCACCCCAACACACACACACCAAGTTGCACAGACCCGTGGGAGAAAACCCCGTCCTGCCGCCAACACGTAACAGATCCTGGTGTTCCTGCGGTCCCCGTCTCAGGAAACCTAGGACACACCCAGCATGCTAAGAATCAAACTCTTCTTTCTTTTCTTTTTCTTTTTTTTTTGTTCTTAAGATTTTTATTTATTTATTTTTATTTATTTATTTTAGGGGCGTGAAGGAGCAGAGCGAGAGGGAGAAAGAGCCTTTAGCAGACTCCTCGCCAAGCGCGGAGCCTGAGGCATAGCTCGAACCCATGGCCCCACCGTCACGACCTGAGCTGAAACCAAGAGTTGGATGTTTAACGGACGGCGCCATCCAGGCGTCCCAGGAATTTAACACTTGCTTCTCTGATAAAATCCTGCAGATGGGACAGGACAGGGGCTAAGTGGTTGATTTTTTAAAGGGTGGTAACAACGCAAGGATTAGGTCATGGAGGCAAGCAAGGCTCAGGGCCTGCACAGGAATAGGGCCATGGCTTTGACCCTGGATACACTGCAGGGGCAAGGGCGTGTACTCAGTGCGGGCCTGAGGTTGGTTCTGTAATCCTGTGGTTTATGCCCGTGTGTCCTGCTGGGACAGGTGTTCACGGAGCTCCTGCTGTCCATGAGCCTCGGTGGAGCAGCTGTGTCTGCTGTCCTAGGCTCCCAGGGGATGCCAGGTTGGGCACAGGAGTAAGGACACTGACCTTGTCCCTTTGTTCCTTAGTGCAATCTTCAGATGCTGTTCAAGGGCCTTCTCTGTAATAGGCATTTACCAGGGCTCCCTCCTGTGTGGAAGCCCGTCTCTGGGAGGAGACAGAGAAATAAATCAAGGTTTTTAAGGAATGCCATCTCAAAAGCCAGGAAGGAACTGCAGTCACATTACTGTGATTTCCCCTGACATCTGGCCTCGGGCTCTCCCTACCGCCCTGCAGAAGGAGGGCCCAGCGAGGCAAGGGCAGCAGGCACCCTCACTCCTCGCTCCACTCGGGGTCTTCTGGTTGGTGGGATTCGGGAGCTGTCTTTGCCAGAGTGGCTGTGTCCACGTCAGCTGGACAGACACTGTGAATGCCTCCTGGGCCCAATCCGCTCGTCTCTCCTTCCTGAGTTCTGTTTTGCTGCTTCTGATGGGCGTGGGTCTCCCCTCTCTTCGTTTTTTAGAAATCTAATTTTACAAGCCGTTGGACTTCAGTGTCTCATTTTATTAATTGGAAAAAAATATCATTTTAATGACCCCCGTGGCCAGTGCTCCCCACCATGCCCCATGCCCCAGCTGCCACCCACAGGGAAGAGCCCTGTCTTTGTGGCCTGGGCTTTGCGATTAAGCATGGTGACTCCTGGTGGCCTGCCCAGCACTGACCAGGTCCACTCACAGGCACCAAGGTAGAAACGAAACCCGTTTCTAGACTGTCTTTTCCCGCCTCCCAAATGAGGCCATGTTGGCAATGGCGGCGGCTCTGGGCTTGGTTCCGTGCTGTCCATGTCCTGGCAGCTGTACCTTGCCCATGACTTCCTCTGACCACCCCGACCCCCGTACCCAGCCCCTGTTTTCCCGGATCCATCAGCTTTATATTTCTTTGCATGTCTTTGATTCTGTGTCCCCAAAGTCAGCCTCCCCTGGAAGCTCTGTCTAGCTCCTGCTGTCCCCAACTCAGCATTTCGGGGTTCACCTTAGACCCCCTCTCTCTCCTGGGGGCCTCAGTGGCCTCTCCTCTTCTGAGCTCCTCTTTCTTTCTGATCCAAGTGGCAAGGCTTGAGTGCACGGTGGCCTGGGCTCTAACCAGGCCTCCCTGCACCAAAAGCGCCAGTGGCCAGGCTCTTGAGTCCTGCTTCCTGTGCCTCCTTGGGGTCCTCAGGGTAGGAGGAGAGATCACTAAGTGCTTGCTGGGGGCTTGGCCAGCTGATCACATGATGGCTGGCTGGACCTGTGGTCTGTGTAGCTGGGTGGATTGGTAGCTCTTTGGGGATTTCTAAGATCAGAAAAGGCAGAAGGAACTACATGGAAACATGGAAACAGATCTTCCTAGAGGTCTCTTGCCTTGCAGTTGTGGTCCCACATTAACCACATCCCAGACTTACAGACTTGAGGACATGGGGCAGTAAGTCTGTCCCTCAGCCACCAATCAGTGCGGTCTAGAGAAGCCCCTTGCCACTAATAGGGTCATCATTTAACTGATGCCTGCTTTCTTTACCAGGGGTCCTTAGCATCTCAAATAGCCTCCTGTGAGCCTAAGCAAATAACGCATTATGCTTATTTTTGCATATTGGCTTACAAGGCTGACTGGTTTAGGACTGCACTGTAATTCTAATGGCCCCTTCCAAGGACACTGTCGTGAAACAGAATATGTAATTTATAACAACAATGGTGCAATCTGTTAACTTGCTTATCCCTATTAGACAACGGTCAGTGAAAAGCAGACGCGGGTTGACCACCTGCCTCTTCCTTTCCTGATGTTGGCTTCGCTTCTCTACTGGGCAGGAGTTCACACGGAGTCTCGCTCTGCATGTATCTGTGCAGAACCTTGGAAACAACTCAGATTCTTTTGTTGGTCTGACCCCCACTGGGATCCCAGCTCTGACTCTTGGTCGGTGTGTGACCTTGGGCAGGGCACATGTGCTCATCTCTGCGGGTCAGCTGTGAGGACCCAGGCGCCACGGGCCGGCCGCTCCTCTGGAGGCAGGGAGATACTGCCGGGCCAGTGCTGGTGAGGGGCGGTAACGGATGGACTCGGCCGTACGGTTCACTGCAGTATTCCCCTAAAGTAGATCATTATTCTGTATGGAATAAATAGTGTTATCGGGCTGATATGCTTAAGGCTAATGAGCCCATGTCTAGCATCTGAGAAGCCAGATAACAAGACATGTTTTTCTCCATTGGCTTCTATTGATGTATTAATTAATGAAATCCAAGATTCCCCTTTGAGCTGGAGGAGTGTTTAAATCACTCCTGAGCTGTTTGTAGCCCATCTTCCCTCCTGCTCCTGGATCTGTGGAGGGCTGGGGAAGGGCAGCCGGCTCTTCCTCTCTGGCCTGGCTGCGGTGGGAGCGGGAGCAGGTACCCCACCTCCTTCATTGGGGAAGGGCCGGCTCTGGGGCCAGAAGGGCTGTGGGGCCAAGGCTCAGCTTTTCCTTCGACCCACTTCCTTCGGCATTTCCGTGCCTTTGAAAGAGGCATTTCCCTGCCTTTGAAAGAGCTCCAAGGTCAGACCTCTCAACTTGGCTATCTTGACACTGACCAAATCCTGCCCAGGAATGAGGCCTTGTGAATGCCGGGCGCGGCCGTCCTCATGCTGTTGGCTGGTTTGTTCTGAGCGATCAATGACGATGGGAAGTGACGGCATGGGAAATGGCACAGTGTTGGCATTAGCTGTGTTTGGGTTTAAGCCTGATTAAGTCTGACCTGGCACTTAGTATCTCCACAAACTCAGTCAAGTCATTCAAAGTCTCTGAGCCTTGATGTCCTTGTCTGTGACGTGGGGACGAGGATGGGGATGGTGATGGCAGTGTCTAGTCCACACCTCTGTTTGTGAAGGTGACATGGCCTGGTGTGGGGGACAGAGTTCCTGAAAGAGAGTCTGCGTAGAGCGCCTACCGAAGGGTGTTGGGACGGTTATTATTTGTAACAGTGATAGCATAGCTTGTGAAATCTGGAATGGTGGGGACGCTGGGCTGGCGCCATGGGTTAAAGGTCCCAACTCTTGGTTTTGGCTCAGGTCATGATCTCCATCTCATGGTTGTGGGATGGAGCCCCGGGTCGGGCTCTGCGCTCAGGGTGGAGTCTGCTCGAAATTCTCTCTCTCTCTCTCTCCCGCTGCCCTTCCCCCACTGTGTGTGAGCCAGTGCACTCACTCTCTCTCACTCTCCAAAAAATAAATAAATAAATAAATCCTAAAAAAAAAAATATATGGAATGGTAGAAATAAGACTGGTGGAAAAGTATTTCTTAGAAAAATGACATTGCATTATTTTTCATTCTTTCTAGGAACTTCAGCTTCTCTAATAATCTGTCAGGAACATACCTTAAAGAACCTGCTCCAATCCTTAAAATCCGTGCGTGATTAGCACTTTATTTGACACACAAAAGCTAAGGGAACTTGAGAAAAAGAAAATTGTTTTCCTAAGTGGCTTACACTTCTTCAACAGCCCTGCTAGAACATTCGTTTGCATTTTGGCCCCACAAGTACCCGTGTACTCTGTACCCCACAGTTAAACATATACCCCCTTTCTCCGTAGCTCGCTATGACCCCCACTCACAGCTGATAGGTAACTGTGTATCCCCATGCCTCATACATAACCACGTGGCCTGGTGTCCCCTAGGTAACCGCTTGTCCCTGAATACCAGGCACCCAGTCCAAACCCATACAGTCAAGTGAAAGTTCTTTGCCATCTACTTGCTCATACACGGAAATTCCCAGGACTACAGCTGTCACCTCCCAGCCTGAAAGAGCAAGGCAGTCTCAGGACATTGTCTACTGCCGCCATCCTGGCTCACTCCTGGAGCCTTTTGGAAGCGGGTACTCAGAGGTCACATGCCTCACTGCTGTAATCATAGTGCCATGTAAACACTCTGTAGGAAGCATGCACTGCAGGCCCTGGACCCTCCATAGTGAACTTCCACGTGTCTCCCCAGATTCCACGATGGATGGTGGACAGACCACATGGCGGCGTGGCCCCCATCCGCTTCCCGCACATTCTGCCGGATCGCCAAGAGGCTTAGCGCGGGTCGGCGTTCACCCATCACAGCCCCGCAACCTGTTTTCACTTTGCATTTCATAGCCTTACACCTAAAGTTTTGTAACTCAGATTCCACTCTATTTAGAATCAATAACCACTTAGAATTAAAATTCGAGCCGAACTATAAACCATAAAAGCCCCTGATTATTTCATTAGTAATTTGCTAATTGGCATTAGATATTTAATTACACATTCCAAATATTTGATGAATTATTTCTGCTCCACAGAGGAAGCCAGGGAGGGGGACTACTGTTTTTAGAGGGATCTGCCGCAGGAAGTGTGGGCATTTTTGTGTGTCCAAAGCCTGAACCACGCCTCCAAGGATTCGCTCTTCCTTTGAAGGAGCCCACCCAGACGGTCATTAAGTCTCCCTCGGCATCCAGCAGCCTGAACCTACACTCTCCCCAGCCCTCCTCCATCAACAGCACTTTCTGCTCATCCTTTCCTTGCAGAGACATTATCTTTTCTGCTTTGATCTGCTTCCCACAACATAAGGTGATTCCCCCCTCCTCTTTTATCCTCCTGATGGGCTGTTTTTTGACATGGACAAGAAGGAGTCCACTTCTTACTGCCCACCCCTCTCTCACCCTGTCCCCTGTCCTCCTGGGTCCTCCCGCAGCCGGCCCTGTCTGCATTGGACACCAGATGGCCCCCACAACCTTCTTAGAATGGATTTGCATTACATACCACTCCGGCTCTGGGCTCTGGCTCCCTCCCTTAAGGTGTGGGAGTGCTGTTTCTCTAGAAGAAGAAAAAAAAAAAAAGATAATTTCAGTACATGAAAAAAATGCACAAATGTTCATTTCTGTTTCTTCTGGGATTCTTCTGACGATAAGTGGGCACTGAATTCATGCAGCCCCCAAAGCCTGTCCTGCTCCTCAACTGTGCCTGGGACCCCAGTCTGCTGGGCACCAGCCTTACCCACGAAAGTCTCCATGGGATGAATCATAAGGGAAGTTGAAAGATATATATTTAAAGCTAGGTGTTTTTTCTCAGTCTGCCGGGCCCTCTGCAGACATCAGCTTGTCTCTCTGCTGCGTGGATAGACTGACAGCTGGACTGGACCTAAAAGGCAGGACAGGACAGCCGCTCCTCCAATCCTATACTCTGCACTAGAGCTAGGAGAGGGCAAACTCTATTTTTCACGATCGGCATGTCGAATTCTCTGTTATTGTCCTAACAGATTGTGGCAGGCCATATGTGGAACTTCCAGTGACCATTACAGAGAAATCCAGGGAGGCTGAGCAGATAGTATAGAAGAGAAAGCTTCAGCCCACCCACAAACCTGCGGTACAGATCAGAAGGAGGAGGGTAGCTCTTAAAGGGCCAGCGTGCCCCACTCCGTGCCTGTCACCTCCTCCAGCCACTTTACTCACATGCACAAAGGTGTCATCGGGAATTAAATTAAGCACTCCAACAGCCCCTCCTTGGAAGAAGCAGATGCACATTCCTGCCCAAGCAGACTTGCTTTAGATTAAGTGTCATCGTTCTGGGATGTCTGAACGGGGATGCACAACGGAAGCTTGGAGACCCTCTCTGCGTCTGTTCACAGTCACTCCCAGGAGGAAGAAGAAGGAAGACAGAGAGTTGTGTCTGGGCACTTGCCCCAGCTCGGCTCTTAATTGGATCTTGACACCATCACTTAACTGCTCAGGTGGCTCAGTTATAAGTATGAAAGAGGGACTGTGTTCCCTGCCCCGTTCATCTACGGAGGGGATCTGCCGGAGATGAGGTCTTGGAGAAGTCACAAGCAGCAGTCCCAGCAAGGGCAGGGGAGTGCAGGAGGTGGTCGATGTTGGCTCCCTGGGTCATTAGCTTTCCCTCTGCTTATCTGGAGGCTGAGCTTTAAAATTTATCTGTATTTTAACCAGCCTGTGTAAATAGATGTACCAATTTTTACGAGAAGCTGCCTCAAATCCCTTTGGAAATAGAGTGGGTATAAAGTAAAAACCAATAAAGTAATTTTTCAATAGAAATCTACCTGCCACCACCAACACAAAGGAGCCCTTTTGCTCTTCTCTGGGCCCAGAGCCACCTTGAAATTGTGATGCTTCCAAAAGCATGAAGTTTGTCCTGCCTCTGGAACTTCTGGATTAGTGTCAAGGAGGAGAAGGGGCACATCTGCACACATCGGCCTTCGGGCACGTCCCCACAGGGTTGAGTCCGAGCTCCGAGCCCTGGCCTCATTTTGGATGTGACCTTCATCCACACTACAGCCTCAGGGTCTCCCCAGAGCATCCTGATGCTGACCCTGACCCTGCGGACCCCTCTTTCCGGACTGTTCTAGCATTTTCAGGACTTCCCAGACCCTTGGAAGAATCAGCTCTCACTGGCTCAAGATCGATGTCGAACAACCAACTACAAGAGAAAATCCCATAGTTTAATTGGAAACAAAGAACGGTCTCTGGAAAGGGCTTTATCATCTGGGTAAATCTCAAAGTCAAGGTGCGACAGGTCTGATGAACTGATTGAGTTGAATCACTTTGCCTGGCTTTCTTCCTTCTGCTTTCAATCCTGTAAGACCTTGAGGACCAACAACAGGGTAGTCTCCTACAGGAAGCCTTTCTGGATTGCAGCCAGAATGCATCCTAGGGTCTCTGTCATTTCCCTCTCTGACACCTAACCCTGCTCTTGGGTAACATCAGCTGTGTAGATGCCCCTTCCTTCCAAGGGGCTGACAATACCTGAACAGCCTTCCTCTGTGTTTGCCCCAGAGCCGGAGGTCTGGCACAGATGATGTGCTCAGTAACTATTTCGGTTTTGAATGAATGGATGGATGAAACAAACTGGAGATATTGTCTTTGAGAGCTGGGAAAGGAAAAGCCCCTTGTATTTTGGGATGCCGCTGACTGCCCTGGGGAGATCACAGCAAGCCTGCTTCTACACAGGCTCAGGGTCAAGGTCAAGGCCTTTGCTTTTGGACCCAGATGGTGGATGGAAGAATGTAGCAGGAGGAGAGGCTGGGGAAAAGGCATTTCTGAAAAGGACAAAGCAATGAGTCCCTTTCCCCTGATGGTGAAAGCAGCTGTGGCCCTTGGGGCTGGCCTGCCATTTGGACAAGGTCAGAACAATGGGTGGTAGCCAGTGACACGGAGGTATGCCAAAGGTTGCCACCACAGGTCAAGCACCATCCAAGGACACCTTCCTTTCCAGCGGTGTTCCAACTTTGAATCCTTACCTGTAGGGTCTTTGAGCTTTGGAAGTGTCTTCCTGCCCTGGATACCAGCCCCTTGGGACTGGGGGTTTAGGGGGGGTGGAGGAGAATTTGGGACATCAGAAAAGGAAGTGATTCTCCAGAAGAAAAATTCGCTGGATTTCAATAAAAATGCCCAATTCCTGATCACCTATTGTGTGGCCCACCCCCCCATCCCCAACTTGTGGACATATGCAAGGTCACTGTGTGTAGGGTAGCCTAAGGGACAGCAGTGTATCATGTTTCCCAGGTCCTAGGAACACGCGCGTACGTGCACACACACACACACACAAACACACACACGCTTGCATACCCCAAGGTTTTAGAAAAGATGAAAAGCAATGATGGACCTGGTTTCTTAAAACAAGTCCCCCCCAATCTCCCTCCTTCCTGTGCGTGCGTATGTACCACTGAGTAGCATGTGGTCAGGCCCTGTGTCAGGGAGTCAGCAAAACAGGGACTTGGTCTCTGCCCTCGTGAAACTGACAGCCTGGCTGGAAAGACACAGAGCCATCAAATAATCAGACACACATTAATCACCAACAAATTTCCTTCCTTTGTGAGGAAGGAAAGAAAAGACATTGAGGTTGAGGAGAACAGAGAGTATGATGTCACCTGACCTAGTTTCGGGGAGGGCGAAGTTCAGCGTAAGCCTTAAGAACCATCCTTCCATATGATAAAGGAGAATCCTTTAAAAGTGGCAGTGACTGAAGTCGTTTCTGCCTTCTGCGGAGAAGTGTTCGTTAGGACAGGTGACACAATTCACATCATCGAGAAAATAACGGTGCTTTGTTCCAGAGGCTAAAATTTGGAGACGGTGGCCTGGTAGGGGACTAGAGCAGCAGCTGATCCTACAAAGGTGGGCAGTGGAGACCGGCCAAGAGCAGGAGGGAGGGTGGGGGTGGGGGAAGGGTTCAGAGGGAGCTGGGGAGAGGCCACTGACCTGCTTTGCATAACAAAGTCGTAGGATTTATTTATTTGAGTTGGCTTGAGTTTCCATGAAATCAGGAGACATGGGCATCTTGGTGCTAGAAAATGTGCAACTCCAAGTGTGCGGAAAGGAAGAGCGAAATGCATTCTGAAATGTTCAATTACCTGCTATGGAGTAGTCCAGTAACTCCCTCGACTCCCTGCTGCCCCCCACCCTCAAGCTGATGGATCCTGCCACGTCCATAAAGCCCGCTACCCAGGCATCCTCCAGTATGTGATGCTTTGGGTTGGATGTGAAAGGGAGTTTAAGAGAACCAGGGTCTCTGCTGACTGCAAAAGTCAGATGGCAATAAAGAGACACCAGAAGCTCCCGAATTTGGCTGAAGCCGGAAGTCCTAAGCCCTGAGCCTCTCGGGAAAGATCCTGGACCTGCCCCAAGTCACGAGGTTGGGGTTGGGCTGATGCGGACTTGACATCTGGATTGCATTAAGGACAAGAACTGGGGATGGGAACCTCTTTCTTTGGTGATACGGTACTAACTACTACCGTAAAGGTTTTAAAATCTGAACAGGGGTTAGATTTTAAAGTGGGAAAAAAAATGAGAATTCTAGGCTTGTTTTAAACAAAACCTTTCATTAAATCTGAGTATGTTCAGCAACTGGCATTAATGGCTACAAAGTGTGGACAAGTGGGTGTCCTGCTGACCCTGCTTTCCTGAAGGACCGACAACCGCTTGTGACAAGCGTGGAACCCCTAGGCCTCCCCAGGGTGGGGCTGAGACACTTGAAAGCTGCTTGTCTTAAAAGGTTCTGAAAATGGTGCCCCACAGTGTCCGTGCAGAGAGCTCATGCTCAGCAAATCCTTTGTGCACAGACGGAGCAAGGTACAGTCTGTCTGCTCCGTATCTGAATTGCTTATTCCAGACCATTTAGGGGCAAATTGGTAAAGGCTGCTGCCTCGAGAATTCCACTGCCTCCGGATCAGTTCGATGGATCTGTCACGGGCCGGGTGGGGGGATGTGCTTCTACTTGGTATCTTCAGGCTGGCTGTTCCTTCTGTGGTCCCCATGGAGTTCAGAGAGAGTCTCCTTTGAAAGGGGGTGCCCTTGAGAATGGGACCAATCGTTCAGTAGGAGGCTTATCCCAGGCTGCCCAAAAGAGGCACCCTGGCTGTCACAGGCCTGGCAACTCTGTCCCGTGCATGGTGGCCGTGGCCTCTGCCTTTCCCCATTAGATGCGGCTGACCCCACCCCCCACCCCCAATGGGACCTCCAGACATGCTCAGATATCTGTAGTGCGGAGCGGTGGCAGGAAGATTGTCCCTGGTTGAGAATCCAGCATCTGCCAGGGGTGGCTTACAAGAATCTGCCCTCAGGGAGCTTATGATCTAGGATAGGAGGAAACAAGGGGCCAAGAGCAGAGGTCAGCCAGTGGGAGAAACCCCAAAAGAGAAAAGCCCGCGTTCGTGGCCTTCCGTACCTCTCTGCATGAGTTTCATTGCGGCGAGTCCTTTCTGCTTTCTCCTTAACTAAGGACTATATTTCTGAGGTCCCAAGTGACACATTCGACTCATTAAGGCTTCTTAATTCCCACATGAATTATGGCTGGAAGGGTCTGAGGGCTCAGTATCTTGCCTTATTACACCTGTAGTTATGAGCAGTAAGTATGGCCTTTATTACAACATTCAGCACCGGCCATTAAATTCGAGGCATGAAAATGATTATTTCACCCCCAAATCTACTCACCACTGGCACACTTCCATGCATATTCTCACACCAGCGCGAGCCGGGAGCACTCCTGACACAGGCTCTCTCCAATGCTCCCGCCCCTCCGCCTCGACCTCGGAACTGCGGGGTGCTGCCCGGACGGTACTCTTCGTTACTGTCCCCACTGTCCCATTTCCAAGTCGGCTTAGGTGTTGGTATTAGCTAGTATTCCAATAAAGAAAGCAAAAGCGAATGCTGTCACTCTTCGCCATCTCACCAAAGGATCCTTCTTTTTCCTCCAGAGATGCAGTGGGGCTAAAACCTTCCTTGTTTAGCTCGGGGCTAAAGACACCCTCCGAGAAGCAGAAAAATCATCTAATTTTTCCAATGAAAGCCTGCGCCCGTCAAAGACATCCTTGCCTACTCACACTTAAGAGACATCAAAAATGTGCATCAAAAATGAAGCCTCTGGGGGCGCCTGGGTGGCTCAGTGGGTTGAGCCTTTGCCTTCGGCTCAGGTCATGATCTCAGGGTCCTGGGATCGAGTCCCGCATCGGGCTCTCTGCTCCGCAGGGAGCCTGCTTCCTCCTCTCTCTCTCTCTCTCTCTGCCTGCCTCTCTGCCCACTTGTGATCTCTCTCTGTCAAATAAATAAAATCTTAAAAAAAAAGAAAAATGAAGCCTCTGCCTCTGCCTCGACAGGCGAGTTATTTCGCACGCCGTTATGAGAGGGAAACCAAGTCAAGGGCGAGCGTGCGCAAGACCTTTTTGAAATAGCCGGGACACCGCGAATGCCTGTTTCTGATTTCCCCGGTCACGAGGAAATTGTCCCGCTCTTCTCTGGGAGAAGTTCTGAACGGTTCTAGAATCTGACTCTGAAGGCTGCTCAGTCGTGCGGTGTCTCAATGACTTTTGACAAGTCCAGTGGTTTCCGCGTGGAGCCCACTGCGAACAAGGTAAAGAGCCCGTGGCAAATGGCCCGGGGTGCGGAGGGGAGGGGATGACCCCCGGGGACTGGGTGGTGGGGGCGGTGTCCAGGGCACCCGGGAGGGAAGAGAGAGGCGGCTGGGTCACTGAATCTTCGTCTCCCACGAAAGAGTTAACCGAAAGAAATAAAATCAGATACGTGTAGCCTCCAGACGTCCATTAAAGTGCAGAATGCTGTTTTCTATCACAGATTATATGCCAGATGTTCAAACTATCTCTAATCATTGCAGATGTAATGGAGTAGAATGCTGCAGTTTGTGAGTTTACTGGCATTAATCCTATATACTGCACAAGGGAAAAGATTTTAAATATATAATTATATCTCATTAATACTCAGGTTTTATTTCCTTTCAATGGAACAGGACTTATTAAAGCAACCATTTACCGCATGTTTTCTTTCTGTATTTGGCTCCGGCATAATCCTGTGTGCATTCGACGTGTAAATGTGTACTAACCTGGGTGCAGAGAAACACCCAGGAATGGTTGGGAGGCCGCCGCTACCAAAATTCACTTTTATATGCATGAGATGTTTTTATATTGTAAATTGATAAGAGGGACTTAACTGCATACTTTCTGAGTTGCAACTCGGGTTTTCTTCACGCTGGAAATATTTGTATTTCTTAATTTGAAAGGAAATTGCCTGTGCTCCGGCTCTTTATTGCCTGCTGGGAGAAGGCGCACCCTGGGCTCCGGAGGGGGGCCACGTGCTCCCCGGGGCTCCCCGGAGGGGGTGCGCAGACCCTGCTTGGAGGCCACCCCATCGTGGGATTCACCAGAGGACCCCAAAAGCTGAGGTTTTTTGGTTTTGTTTTGTTTTTCTTTTTTTTTTGTCCCCCCCCACCCCAGATAATCCCCATGATTGGAATGTATCCCCAGGGGATGTTGCGGTGAGAGTGGAACCGGTTCCTGAGCATCTCCAGCCCCTCTTCCTCCTATAAAACAATAACCTTTCCACCAACCCACTCTGCGGGTTCACGATGACAAGCCAAAGCGGCGGGCAGCCTCCCCTAGACCCAAGCGCGGCCCTGGCAGTATCTCCACTGACCCCCTCCCCCTTCGCAATCAGTGTCTGTCCTCTTTTACCTTCTCCGCATAGGCTGAGGATCCCCAGCTCCAAGGGTCAGGTTCCTCGGCCCCATGGGCAGCCGGAGGCACACGCTTCAAGCTGGCAAATGCTGGGTGATTGAATGTTCAAAACCTCGGCGTTTTCTCTGGACTGAGCTCTTCATTCACGAGCAGGGACGTATTGGAGGATTGTGGCAGTGCACCCTGCCATGGCCGGGACGGTGTCCACCGTGGGCATCCTTCCCCCGTGCCAAGTCCACTGCCTGACCTATAACGAGCTCTTCCAACCTCTTCCTTAAATGAGGGAATAAAAGAATGAATTAATGGAGAGGGAAGGCCTTTGGGGAGAAGCTGGGTGGGGCTGGCAATTGAAGACAACGTCCGTGGCCTTCATGGTTGGTGTGGAAGAGAGTTTGATGGATTCTGCAGTAATGACACTGACGAGACAGATGGTGGCCGCCAGGCGCTCAGCACAGGCCAGGGTGACAGAGAGGAGGCGGCGGCATCAGAACTGAGCACCAGCCGTGCGAAGCTCGGATGTGGTTTCAGTGCCTCGGGGGGCGATAGGATCCTTGGGTGGAATGTCGGCGACGACGTGCCAGCCTGGAACAGGGCAGCCGGGCAAGCAGAGAGGCCAGAGAGGGCTGGAAGCACCTGGAGGCTCCGGAAGGCTCCAGGGGGTCTCGTGGGGGGGGCAGGGGAGGGTATGGAGGACAATCATCATGATGGGGAGATTGGGGGGGGTGAGAAGGGGACCCCGGGTATCTCCTACTTTTGGTTTTGTTTTCTGGTTTTCTGGTTTTTGTTTGTTTGCTTTTTAATACTTAAGTTATTTCTGGGTATTGCCCACTGATTATACAGTCTCTCTATCTCTCTTCTCCTTCCCAGGCCTGGCGGGACATGAAGACCAATAGGGAAAAACAAGACAAAACAAAATAAAACAAAAACCCGGAGTGTTTGCCTCCCAAGATGCAGAACTGGAGCGAGCAGACCTAGAGTGTAATGGGCAGAGAAATGTCCTGGTTAGAATGACGTTGAAGAAGGAGCTGATGGGGTGGGGTGGAAGGGCTGGTCTTCATGGTCTCTTCCTGTTTTGGAACCCTGAGGAAGCCAGAACTCAGAGACCCCTGGAGTGGGGCCCGAGCTGGGCAGCAGCTAGGTGCTAGAGCAGATGCCTCAGGGAAGGAGGCTCAGGCTTTGCAGGTGGGCTGAGCAAGACAGGCCGTTGTCTGATGGCCCCCAGGTCCTGTGGTCAGCCATCCTTCTGGATGGAGGGATCTGGAAACAGACTGGCTTTTCAGAATGGCCCAGAGTTAGGCTGAAATGGCAGAGCATTTATACTCCTTTGTTCAGTCCCTAGATGTGGCATGACACATCTCAAAGAAACTGACAGCTGGAGGCTGTACACCGAACTCCTGGAAGCTGGGGCAACAGGCCCTTCCTTGCAGGGGGGCTGGGCAGCGAGTCATCTGCCTGCCACTGTTTACCCCTCCGGCTCTTCGGTCTCCCTCTCCATTATCCGTTCCCAGTTGTCCTCAGCCTCCCGAGGCTTCTGTGCTGGTCTGGGTGGCTTATTTGGGCCATTATCTAAACCTTCACTCTTCACGTCGGAGTTTCCAGTCACTACATGTTTCTCAGACTGGAATCATGGTGTTCGCCCCTTTACCATCATAACTGGGCGAGGAGACGCCAAGAGTAACCATGTACATCGCCCGGCTGTCCAACACGTCCCCCTTCCCCCTCCTGGGAAAGAGCAGCCTGACGTCCTCCTGATGACCAGGGTCAGGCACCCTGCAGGGATGGTGACTGCTCTCTTCCCTGACGCTTCTCTGGCACAGGTGCAGCTCGTGTTGTCGAGGGGCTCTCTCTGTGTCTTCAGGTGGAAGCGTCCCCCTGTGGGAACCAGGATCTTGAACGCTGAGATGATGAGCATCACATGGTTCGGGAAGCACAGGTTCTCCATTGGGTCACGGGAAGGATGTTAAGTCGGGCCACTTCTACTGCACCTCGTGGGTCTCTGGACCTGTGTGTCTTTCCCGCTGGGTGCACAGCCTTGTTACGCATCTTGGATCCAAAGTGCGTACTATTCCGATAGGATGGGTTCTCACCCCGGTAAAGCACTGCCTTTCAGCAGGCACTTCAGCAGAGCCTTCGGTGGTGGTTCCTGCCTTCTTTCAAGCTGGTAACTTCGGGGTGATCAGTACACAGTACAGTAGAGGGTCCCGGACTCCTGAGCCCGCTACCTCCTCTCTCTGTTATAAACGTGGCCTCCTGGTCTGAGGAGCTGTTGTGTGGATCCCATCCTGGGAGCTCCAACCTTCTATACACACTCAAGTGATGATGTGGTTCCTGCTTTGTGGGCAGAATAGACAAATCCAAGCCCGAGATTCATGCTTATTCGTGTCAGAAGGAATTGTTGGACATTCCAGGACAGACGTAGGTGAATGCCGTCCGCTTCTCCCAACTTGGGGTGTGGTGCTGTTCCTGGGCAAGCACTCGTCTTCACTGCTGTTGGTCAGGTTGAACATTTAGCAGTGATAATGGCTTTGGCAAATGGAAGCCTGGGTGCACACCATCATGGTGCCTATGCTGTTCGTAACACCCTTAGCATAGCACTGGGGTAGCTGAGGAGATGCTGGCCGATGTCAGTTGGCTGTGCCATTTTTCTCCTTGGCCCATCCATGGTGGATGTCCCAAATGGAATTGATTTGGTAGCTGGTTCTTAAGGCAAAACTATATTGGCCCAAGATGTAAGATAGACTAATAAAGGAGGTGGTCAGGGATACAGGCTTTAGATTGGTTTATTTGCATATGAAACACCTGCTCGGGGCGGCAGGGAGGGGCAGTCATGGTCACTAGGTTGCTCTGGCTAGGAATTAGCTAGCTCCAGGAAGGGGTAATCTCTCCAAGTCAGCAAGAGAGAAGCTCTCAGGTCAGGATGCCAAAGCATTATAAAATACAGAACAGATTTTTAAAAAGTATATGAAGACCCTAATTTCTCTTGTTCCAGATCCCTGACCATCTAGCCTGGCTATTTGCCATTGCCCATGGATTCATATATAATCTAACACTGGGCTACTTCTTTGTCCAGGCAAAGTGGATGACCAGTTGTCTTGCCTAGATGCTGCCAATTGAGAGGAACCCCCGCCCCGGCCCCCACCCCCAACTTTGATTATTTTTTTAAGTCATTCCTGAATAGGGCTACAGTACTGTTGCTGTCCATTTTCATCTTTAATCCACACACTGAACTGAACCATCTGTGAATGGTGCCTGGGGTTTTTCTTCCTCTGTCAGGTGGTCATAAGGGATCCCCTGAAGTCATAGGGTGAACTCAGAAAGAGAACAGGAGTCGTGAGTGACAAGGAGGTCAACGCAACTTGCTCCTGCAACTTGCTTGTGTCTTCTGGTGCTGCTCATCCTGGTTCTGGATTAACCACTTCCATCCCCCGAAGAACATTCCCAGGCCCACCAGAAACTGTGACAGACCTCCATCATTTGGGGGTCCAGGGTCAGGCACACCGTCTTTATCAGGACCCATAGTTACCCTGGAAGTGTTTTCTGATGCACACACTGTAGACATGATCTCAAATGCTAGGGATCTATACTGCAATTCTTCCTTTTGGTTACACTGGTAATCAAGTGGAGATATGATGGGAACCACCGTCCTTGCATTTCTTAGATTTTTAATAGGAGCACTTATTTCTGTCTTCTTCCTGGGACATAATATTATTGCTTGTTTTCCATCTTGATCGGGGGTAGGCACTCAGAGTCTTCCACTTGGCCATCTCCATTAGGAGGGCTCCAACTCCATGGGCAAGGGACTCAGTGTGTTAATTTCCCAGTCTATCTGCCGTGTCACCCATTAGAGGATGGGGGAAAATTTCCACCGTAGAGTCTGTGAACCCACTGGAGCCCGTGTGAGGCCGACTTTGGCCAGAACTCCACCGATCACATGTCCTAGAGCTCTCTCTACCAAGGGACTGTGACAATTCTTTGGGTCTGCAGGGTCCATGTCAACTCAGATCCTGAGCCCCACATTCTGCCAAGTGTTTGGATGGTTCCCTCTCTCCAGGGCACAGAGTAGTTCCCTCTGAGGAAGGACAGGAGGACTATTACTGGGTATCCTTGGCTGTGGTGTCACAGGATTCTCCCTGGTGGGGACAAGGCTTTATTTTCATTCAGTGTGTTCCAGGTCTGAAAGCTGGGCAAGGAAGCATGGCTTTTTGTGGAGACTGCCTTCCTTTTCTTTATCATCCATCTCTGATTTCTTTTGATGGTACAAATTGAGTAGAGCCCTGGTGGGTTGCTGTTCTGTTTTGCCCCCAAGGTGTTCTATTAACCATCTCTGAGGCTAGCAGATGAGTGGCCTTCTGACCTTGCCACTTACTATAATAATTATATCCTCTTGGCTTCTGACACTGTGATCCTTCCAATATTGTTTGAGTGTTCTGTTGTCTCCATTGTCCAGTTCTGTCACAGCCTCCTCTACCACAAGCTGTGGACTAAAGGAACGACCACTGAACTTGACAGTGAGCCAGGGCCCCTCTGACCAGGGCACTCCATAGGCCTCTTGTGAATGGTGTATTCTCCAGACTTTTGCACAGAGCATGATCATCTGGTTTTCCCTCCTTAAAGATTATGTCCATTCTGGTATGCCTATTTCTGAGATCCTTTTAATTCCTTCTTCCGCTATCTGCCATGACAATTCTGCCATTCCAGCCTCATTTAGTGTTGATGTTTGCTTTTTCCATACTCGTAGGAAACATTTCAGTAGCACATCTTTCCATTTCCAGGGACCTCACCAAGGTTTTAAACCTTGTATTCAGAAAAAGTGTTCCTAAGTTGACAAACTGTGTCTGATCCAACCCCTTCCTTTGGTTCCCTTGCCCAAATACTACCAGTTTCCAACCCCATATGTAATCTCCTGGTTCCAGCACGTACATGCTAGATAGGTGTTGCATTTAGGGTAGGACCCTTTTCCTTTCTTATCAGACCTAGCATGATCCCAGCTGGGCTTTACTGTGATTTGGTTAGGGTAGAAGCGTGGGAATTGAGGTCAATGTTGAGGGACGTGCATCTTATGATCCAGGAGAGAAATTTGCATTGCCTGCAAGCAAGAGGAGGAGACACTTCTTTAATAGGGAGAAGTGGGTGACTTCTGTGGGTTCAGAGGGTACTGGGAATCTGGAAATAAATGATTTCTCCAGATGTTCATCAGATGTCCCCATTCCAGTGTCAAGGTCCACTTTTAACCCAGTTGGGTTCTAACCTTGGCATAGAAGAACTGCCAAATTGGGGATTGGGAATCTAACTTTTTACAGAGATCAACTGATCTAACAACTCCACCCAAGGCCTGGTCCTCAGCTCTTCTACCCTCCTGCTGCAAGAGATGAGTCTTTGTGTATGTTTCCAAAGGGGCCCAGGGGCTTTGCAGGAGCTTTCAAGGGTTGATGAATTGCTCTTATCTTCTCCTTATATTTTTTCCAGATGACAATCCAATTTAGATGAATTCCATTGTCCTTTTAGTTATTATTTCCTTCATATGTTTCAACTACCAGATACCAGCAAATGTATTTCCTTATATAGGCATATCTTTCCCATTTGGTACCTATGAAAGTTTTAGCAACTGGGCCAATACTGACCAGGAGAGATGGGGTCTTTATGGTCAGTGAAGTAGACATTGAGAGACCCAGCTTCAAAACCCCACTTCAGCACCTACTTTCTCTTGGACTGCTCTTGTTTCCAGCTGGTACAGATTGTGTTTTCTGGGAAGCAGACACTAAGGTAGAGTTTAGCATTGTGATGTTGATGAGAGTGAGCGCTGGGTCTCAAGGCTATAGAATGAAGGGGAGGGAGGGAAGGAGGGAGGGAGGGAGGGAAAGTGTAATTAAGCATCCTGAGGAGTCAAGCTACAGTGATTCAGTGACAGCCCATGGGGATCTTTGGGACTTGAAGAGACCTTAAGAGTTGAGCTGAGATGGCCAGGTCATCTGTCACTGAACATGGGATGGTTGGGAGAGGGCATGATCTGGGACAAGGTGGGACTCTGCAGCCGAGGCAATTCCAGAAGAGCTCGTAGATGAAGGTCATCTGCTGACTACATCCCTGGCATCTAGGACCACAAATACGGAGATCTTGTCACATCTGTGTACCCCACAAAACAGCTTTTGATTTCTCTTCTTAGCATGATTGTTTCTCCATCCAAGACCCTAAGACAGTACCTAGCACACAGCAGATACACACTCAATGTTAAATATAGCTAAATAAATGGGACTAGGCAGAATGTTTCTGAAGCAGTTTTTTTTTTTAAGAAACTGGCTTTGTGCTAAGCAATAGTTGGGGCTCCCTAAAATGTAGGGGTGGTTGACAGAACAGGGAATTCATTTGGCTTGTCCCTTCTGGGCAATGTGACCATGACAGTTTCACAGGCCTGCAGCTGGGGTGGTGGCCAGGGCTGGACCATCGGGTAGTGATGATCCGGGGAGATACATCCGGGTGTGTTGGAGCAGACATCCTACAGCTCTCATGCTAGGCTCATGGGATAAATGGGAAACATCTCTGTTCCCTACGAACAAAAGTTGACCATTCTGCCGTAGAAGCCAGTCAAGAAGCAGATCCCACCGAGATAGGACTCCAACATTTAAATAACTGTTAAATGGCTTTCATTGTCAATAATCTGATTTGCACTCAAGCAAGACAAGTTGGATGCTTTTGAATGGCCTCAAATACGTCAATATGTAACAAGAAGATAAGGAAGAGAATTAGGTTCAGCACCCAGCCTTTTGCTTTACATCTTTCATTTTCTTGGCGAGATTGCTAAATAGTTTTATATGGGACCAGAAATTGCTGCCTAATGCTAATTTGCGAATGATACAATCAGTGCTGAGGTAAATGATATAGAGAATTGATACAGGAGTAAATTGGGATGTGTCCCTTTAAATAACAGTATCGACAAAAGTTTGGCACAAAGGGCAGGGGTCTTCGTTAAGCAGCAGTGCTATTCCTGCAAGAGAGAGTCTGGATTTAGAGAGATAGGCATCTGAGCCAGAGGCAGCCTGGCACCCTGGTGCCTCCACTTGCCAGCCCCATGACCTTGGCAGAGTTACGTTATTTCCCTTAGCTTTCATTTCTATGAGGGTAAGATTATACGTTGCATGTAAAATACTCGCAGAGAACAACCAACAGATATTAGCTGTTATTATTTATTATGATGGTTTATTTCCTACCTGTGGACTGACTACTGGCCTCCAGGAGAGGTGAAATTGGGGCAGTCCTGGTAGGGTAAGTCATATCTACAAAGGTTTCCAGCTCATTCTGTGGAAAGCCAACATGCACCGGGTCCTCTATGATAAGAAAACCCAGGCATAAGGGTACTCAACTTCTTGAGGGAGGGCTGTGGTTCCAATCTCAGAAAATCCTATAAGGAGCTCTTTGAAGTTGGAGCGGACATCTCATGTTCCAACTGAACTTTCCTTAATCCAATAGGAATCTCCCTGCCTCCTTAACCCAATCCCACGCCCATTGACCAGAATCTTCTTGAAGATTCTGATACAGCTCCAAGTCTTGGGTCTTACACAACAAAGCATGTGGATACTCTGAGAATGGAAAGCCCTGCATCTGGCTTCCAATATGATAGCCCTTGGGTATCATATTCTGTTTTGGTGCTATCATCATTTGGGTATTTTATTTTCTGGTTGCCAGTGAACTCCCTGAGGGTATATGTGGTGTCTTGCTCCTCTTTCAGTGACCACCACGGCACCTGCGATGAGTCAAGGACTCAGTACGGATGAGTTGAATATTCTATACCCAGGAAGAAAATCCCGGCATGGTACGTAGCACCCACTGGGCCACCATAACAGGCCATAAGAAGAGATTGGGACTAACAGGGTTTTCTTCCTCTTTTGCTGTTGATTGGATGCTTTGAGGCTGAAAGATGGCTCTGTTTGGTTTGATTCCTGTTAAATATTGGTGCTTTCTGATGGAGGTATTTCGGAAGAGAAGCGGCCCTGGGAAAGGGCTTTTTAGAAGGTACTGTGCTACTTTGCAGAGAATATCACAGCCTCAGATAATATTAACACTGCCACAGGCATCACTCCTGGGTTTAGATAAATTCTCTGGTGGAACTGTGTTCCCTAAGAGATTCCGAGTTTTTTAATTGCTCTCGGTCTTAGGTTACTCATTTCTGAAGCAGGGGTCACCCTTGACTGCTTGAGCACAGTCTTGTTGCTGTTGTTACTGTTATTATTTTAAACCCATGGCAGGGTGTGCATGGAACTCAGGTTTGATGATGATCGAAGGCAATGATAGGGTCTTTGTGAGCCTCATGGCCAGAGCAGCTGACAGCCTGCCTGTCCAACCCCAGCATTCCGTCCCTGATCTTAGCATGTCTGTCCTGCCTAATCCTGGGTCCATGTCTGTGTGTGGCTCTGGTTTTCCTTACCCTCTGCATTCCTGCTTATGTCCTCCTGCTCGTTAGTGCCCTCGAGTTCCTCCTTCCCACAGATATCCCAGGCAGCATAGCAGAGGACACACAGCTTATGGAAAAGCTGGGACGGTCTATGTGACTGTAGCGAATGTTTGTTAAACAAGGCTTGAAGGAGGGGAGAAAGTTCTGCAGTACTTCACTTTCTGCTTCAACCCTTCGGCCCTCTCCTTCCTGCTCAATGTACGAACCTGAGTGGAACCAGTTGCTAGCGGCCCCTGGATCCAAAGGCCTTCTGATCCAGGAAATTGATTTCATCCATTCATCCTTAGTTGAACTGGATCCAAATGGTGGCTTGTAATAGTCATTTTAACATGTTGAAATATTATTTCTAAAATAGTCATTCAACACAACCTGTCTGGAAGTTTTCTGGGGAAGGGATATTTTTGGAATCCTTCTGACAGCCAGGCCAGCACAATTGTGTAGAGAGAATGACTAATGAGGAAGTCGCTTTGTCTCGTAAGCCCCACTTTTTGCTAGCAAGCTTTATTGAGTGCCTACTGAATGCTGGCACGATTTTGCAGTGGTCTAGCCCTATGGACTGTGTTACCTGGAAGAAGGCTCCAGGTATTAAAGATTGTCCCATGTGAAGAGATATTGATTAACTTAAGACTAGAGCCATCTCAACAGCCGGACTAGCCAAAGAGAATTTAGGGTCAAGCACAGACCCTTGGAAAGACTGAATCTATATATGAGGTTATCAAAAGAGCTTGATTTTTAAAAATACCTCCTGATTCCCCTCAACTTTTTTTTTTTTTCATCTGTGAGTAGACAAAGTTTTCCAACGTGGGCGTCCTGATGGCCTTTTACTTATAATAGAAAAAACGGCATTGCCTTTAGCAGCTTCCATTCATGGTTTAAGCCTGGAAGAGAGATGACGTTCTTCTGAAAGAGACTAAAGCCTGGCTGGGGAGCTCTGGGATTGTGTCTCTGGAGCGGTGTGAGGACAAGGACCCAGGATTCAGATCTGCCCTTGGTGCCCCGATGAAACCTTGGCTGGAGCTAAACACCACCCAACGTTAAAGCCATTCTTCTGCTGAAGGCAGAGCAAGGGCGCTTCTGAACGAGCTCTCTAAAGCCTGAGTGATTGAACTCCCCACGCTGAGGCAGAAGAGGGAGGTGGAAGAGAAGGCACACAGCTGACGGATGTAACATTCACCTCATAAAATGGTGACAGAGCCGGTTGGTGGCAGACGCATACGCCGCCCCCAATCTCAAGGAAACTGGCCTCATCAGGAAGGAGGAAGGTCAGTGAGGTTTCCCAGGCCGAGACCCTGTGAGGTCTGATAAGAAAGGGAACAATTTTAAAAATCAATGGAATATTTACTTGGATGTGAGCATAGTCCTCAATCTACTGCAAAGGATGCTTCCCAGGTTATCTATAAATAAAAGATGCTGGCCTTTCCATGCAGGTCTGGAAGAAACTACAACGGGAGAAAGCCATGCGAGAGAGAGAGAGAGGAAAAAAAAAAAAAATGAAGCCCTCTCCATATCAGAACCTTCTGTGATAGACGGTGTGTCCTCCTGACATTTTCATTAGCGGGAAATTTATGTTCCTATTTCTGTCTGTTGTAATGACCATTTGCAGCCATGGTGTGATGGCGGCTAATGGACAGGAATGGGGGAAAAAAAGTCTTTAATTAATGCAAAATTGAAGCATTTTCTTTTTACACTTTGAGAAGCCAAGGAATTCACAGCCGTTCTTGGCCCTAGAGTGGAGGTAAAAATAATTATACACAATTTCTAGTGATTAAAAGATTGTAAAATAATTTTTCTTTCATCTTAACATTATTTATCTTGTAAATGAGAAAGAGTGAGGAAGATGAGAATCATGAGTTCTGAGGTTCAAAGCAGACCCTGCAGAAATTTCCTCCTGGATTCCTCAGCGATCACAGCATGCGGGATCTGGAATTCAGGGTCTGGGATCGCCCTGGACCCCCTTTGAGCCCCATAGATTGCTCGGATTGGCTGAGGCTTTGCCACCCAGTCTTGGTCATACCTCCCCCTTTGGTTGTCCTTTTGGATGAAAAAAAAATTCCTTTTAAATAAAAATCCCAGAGTGTCACTTTTTTATATGATTCCTGCATCTCCAGGTCTTCTTTATGAAGCAGTGCTCTTTGGAGAGCGAGCTTTTTAAATCTTTACAATTGCCCTACAAGAGAGTTTCACTTGGTGTTTTCTTTTGTTTTTTAAAATCAGAAATCAGGCATCAGAGAGGTCAAGTAGGTTGCTGACTGCCTGACACAAGTCTGGGAGACTCGACCCCCTGTGTTTTCCCCAGGATTCTGCACTGGGGTACTGTTTGCAGACATTCGTCGCCTGCCTCCCTCCTGAGAGCACATTGTTGGGGATACACAAGAGAAAGCAAGATAGAACAAGAAGTGGCTGAGGTAGGAAGAATTCAAGAGCTTAGTGTTTTAGTTCTCCTGTGTTCTAGAGAGAAGCTGTGGATGGCTGGCGTGTTGCCCCTGGGTAGAGCTCAGCCCACCCACAATGCTCCGGTGGCATCCTGGTGGACCTGCCCCAGGGAGGGAGGGGAATGCTTCCGGGCAATGTCCAAGATGCCCACCAAGAATTTAGCAATTCACACTGGGGAAGTGCAGGGGGGTCTCTGTGCAGGGCAAGACTCTCCCTGTGCAGGGCTAGCTCATCTTGTTATGTGTGGGTTCTCTATTTACTTGTAAAGAGATTCTGCTCAAATCCTAGAGGGGAAAATTTCTGGGGCTGGAGGACTTGCAACAGCTCAGTACAGTGAATGAAATGACCACATTTTATAGTCAAGTGTACACTTTGTTTATTGAAGGTGTTCTTGGTCATATCTTGAACATGGCTGCATATATTTATATACATTTGTGTATTATACAAACTGTGTAAATTTTAATATGCAAAACCAGGTAGACTACTTTACAGGTGATTTCAAGTATCATTTAAGGGTAAGGGTGCCCGGCTGGCTCAGTTGGTAGAGTGTGCGACTCTTGATCTTGGGGTTGGAAGTTGGAGCCTCACGTTGGGTGTAGAGGTAACTTAAGGGCAATTTTGACAATGTGACTTTTTTCATGTGCTAGCAGAAGAGTCCATTTACTAATATGAATAATTTCATCAGAATCATAACTACGGCTTTCATTGGTTGTGCCTTGCCAGATGCTTTGTTAAAAACTTATTATACAGGATCTTATAGAATTCTTACAACTGCCCTTCAAGGTAGATATTATCTCATCTTCTGAGATGTAGCAGTTACGTTTAGATTGTTAAATAAATAGATGGGCATTTGGGGATCCAAGCGATCTGGTTGGAATGGACACTCTATCCTTTTCTACTGTCAGAATGCAGATAGCTTACTTAATTTCTCTGAGCTCAATTTATGGTTACCACAGTCACAGGTGCATCCCTGGAGGTCTGTGACTTGTCTAGACTCTGAGAGCTCACTCTTGGCAGACTTCTCTTTTCTCCACTGACTTGCCTGTGTACCTTGACCATATTTGCGTGGGTCTAGTTTTTGAACCTATTACGTTCTACTGATACCTGTTTCTGTCCCCTCAACAATAATGTATTGTCTTGATTACTGTGCCATTACAGTGATTTTAAAAATCCGATAATGTTAACAAATGTAAATAAGTGTTTATCCAAATAATTTTTGATTGCTTTTATTACCATATAAAAATTTTCCACATATAAGTACTACAAATGCTTCATTACATTTTATATCTCAGTGTTTCATTTATTTAAAAAGTTTTTATTTTAATTCCAGTTTCAGTACTTCATTTTTTTTTTAGGTTTATTGTGATTTTTATTTGCATCTCAGAAGTGCACTTCTGTAGTGCAAGGAGGGAGCTATATGTCAAACAAACATCCATTGACAGGGAATTCCCCCCCTTCTAACGTTTATCTTTAGTAATTTTTTAAACGATTTTATTTATTTGAGAGGGAGAGAGAAAGAGTGAGCAATAGGACAAGAGCAGGTTCCCCGAGGAGCAGGGAACCCAATGCATGACTCGATCCCAGCACCTGATCCATGATCATGACCTGAGCCAAAGGCAGATGCTTAATGGACTGAGCCACCCAGGCGTCCCTATCTTTAGTATTTTAAGAATAATAAATACATAAGGTAAGCAATCATATTGACTTTTTTCTTTACACACTTAAGGGGAAAAAAAAGTACTTGAAGAGACCGTCCCACTTCCTTTTTTAAAAACTTGTCTCCTGCACCACTGACTCTGTGTTTTGCTCTTACTGTGTATTTTCTTTTTTTTTTAATTTATTTTTTATTTATTTTCAGCATAACAGTATTCATTATTTTTGCACCACACCCAGTGCTCTATGCAATCTGTGCTGTCCCTAATACCCACCACCTGGTTTCCCCGACCTCCCACCCGCCACCCAGCCCCCGCCACTTCAAACCCCTCAGATTGTTTTTCAGAGTCCATAGTCTCTCATGGTTCACCTCCCCCTCCAATTTCATTTTTTAAAAAATATTTTATTTATTTATTTGACAGATAAAAATCACAAGTAGGCAGAAAGGCAGGCAGAGAGAGGAGGAAGCAGGCTCCCTGGGGAGCAGAGAGCCTGATGCAGGGCTCAATCCCAGGACCCTGGGATCATGACCTGAGCCGAAGGCAGAGGCTTTAACCCACTGAGCCACCCAGGCGCCCCAGTATTTCGTTTTTGAAGCTATTATATATTATATTGGTTTTGAAATCTCAGTTTCTAATTCTTCACTGCCAGTGTTAGAGATAAGATTCATAGTTTTATTTTGATCTTTTATCCTATGACCTTGATTATCTCACTTATTATTTCTAAGAATATCTTTATATAATTATATGTAATCAAATATATATATATATATTTGATGTATGTATTCAATTTTATTTCTTCTTTTTTAATCTGTGTGGCTTTTATTTCTTTTTCTTGTTTTATGGCATTGGCTAACACATCCAGTAAGATGTTAAATAGGATGGCTGGGAGTAAACATCCTTGCCTTGTTCCTTATCTTGGGGGAAAATATTTAATCTCCTAACCATGGAGCATTTTCTTTTTTGAGGGGGTGTACATGTCCTCTATCTGGTTTTTATTAGGTTAAGAAATTTCCATTCTATTTCTGATTTACTTTTTTTTTTTAAGTATAAATGGGTGTTGGATTCTGTAAAATTCTTCCTCTATGTCAATTTATTTGTGTATGTATTATTTCCCTCTTTAGACTGTTAATATGGTCTGTTGCATTGATTGGTTTTCAAATATCAAAGCATCCCTACTCTCCCAGGGTAAATCCCATTTGCTCATGGTATCCTATTATTTTGTTTTGTTTTGTTTTTATTTTTATTTTATTTTTTAACTTTATTTTTCCAGTGTTCCAAGATTCATTGTTTACGTCACACTGGTGCTCCATGCAATACGTGCCCTCCTTAATACCCACCACCATGCTCACCCAACCCAACCCCCCCAAACCCTCAGTTTATTTCTGAGTCCACAGTCTCTCATCGTTCTTCTCCCCCTCTGATTTCCCCCAACACCCTTCTGCTCTCCTTCTCCCAATGTCCTCCATGTTATTCCTTATGCTCGCAAGCAAGTGAAACCATATGATAATTGACTTATTTCACTCAGCATAATCTCTTCCAGTCCCGTTCATGTTGATTCAAAAGTTGGGTATTCATCCTTTCTGATGGAGGCATAATACTCCATGGTATATATGGGCCATATCTTTTTTTTTTCCTATTGGTATCCCATTATTTTTATATACTGCTGTGTTTAATTTGCTAATGTTATGCTGAAGACTTTAGCATGTAAGTTCACAAGGATTATTGGACTGTAGTTTTTCTTTCTTGTGCTGTTTTTTTTTTTAAGATTTTATTTATTTATTTGACAGAGAGAGATCACAAGTAGGCAGAGAGAGAGGGGATAGCAGGCTCCCAGCTGAGCAGAGAGCCCGATGTGGGGCTCGATCCCAGGACCCTGAGATCATGAAGTAAGCTGAAGGCAGAGGCTTAACCCACTGAGCCACCCAGGCGCCCTCTTGTGCTGTTTTTATCTGGTTTTGTTATCATAACACTTCTTACTTCATTAGTTGGAAAGTCCCCCTATTTTCAGGAACAGATTATGTAGAATTGATTATTTCTTCTTTAAATATTTGTAAAAAAAAAAATATCTGAGCCTGGAGTTTTCTGTTTCAGAAGTTTTACTTTTGAAACTACCAGTTCGGTGACTTTAATAGTTATAAGACTATTCAGGTTATCTATTTCTTCTTGGATAAATTTTGGTTGCTTGTGGTTCTCAAGGAACTGGCTCATTCAGCCAAGTTGTTGAACTTATATATGTAAGGTTTTTGCATAGTATTCCCTTATTAACATTTGAATATTTGTGACATCTTTCCATACCCTCCATCTTGTCATCTCTGCTGTTTATAATGTATGTTGACTCCTTTTTTTCTTGTCAGTTTGGCTAAAATTTTATATTTTCTTTTAAGTTTTACAAAGACTCAACTTTTGTTTATTGATTTTTCTCTATTTACTTTTCTTTTCATTTTCTTTTATTTCCCTTTACTATTTCCTTCTTTCTGCTTGCTTTGGGTTTATTTTGCCCTTTTTCTAATGTCTTAATGTAAAAGCTTAGCCTGTTGATTTGAGATCTTTCTTCCTTTCTAAAATAAACTTTGAATCATAAATTTTTTCTCTAAGCATTGATTTAAGAACATACCACAATTTTTATCTGCTGTCCTCACATTTTCATTCGGTTCAAAATATTTTCTAAATTTCCTTGTGATTTATTCCTTGATCCATATAATTTTTAACAGTTTATAGAGCAGTTTTAGGATTATAGAAAAAATTTAACAGAAAGTGCAGAGTTTCCCAAAACTTCTCCCCATAGGTTCCCTGATTATTGATATCTTGCATTGGTGTGGTGTAGTTGTCACAATTGTTGAACCGATATTGACACATTGTTATTAACTGAAGTCCATACTTCCCATTAGGATTCACTCTGTGTTGTACAGGTTTTTCCAAGTGCATAAAGTCCTGTGTCTCTCATGTATCCTTGATGCGTCGTACAAAAATAAATTCCTTGCCCTAAAGGTACTTTGTATTCAACCTGTTCATGCTTTGACCACTCCACTGGCCACCCCCACCAACCCCTGACAACATCTCGTCTTGTTACTGTCTTTGGGGTTTTATCTTTTGCAAAATGTCATATAGTTGGAATCATACAATACGTTCTCTTTCCAGACTGGCTACTTTCACTTAGAAATATGCACTTGAGTTTCTTCCATGTTCTTTCATGGCTCGATAGATCATTTCTTTGTATCACTAAATAGTATTCCATTATATGGATGCACCACTGTTTATTCACTCATCGAAGGACATCTTGGTTCTTCCCAAGTTTTGCCAGTTATGACTTAAGCTGCTATAGACATTCATGGGCAGCTTTTCACATGAATGTGGGTATAAGTTTTTAATCACTGGGTGAATGCCTAGAAGCAGAATCCCTGGACCTTATTGTAAGTCTGTGTTTAGCTCCGTATGAAACTGCCAAATTCTCTTCTGAAGTGGCTATACCATTTTGAATTCCCACCAGCAATGAATGAGAGTTGCACTCCATCCTCACCAGTTGCTCAACACCAACATCTCTGGTGTTGAAAGTGTTCTGGTTTGTAGCCGTTCTAATAGGGGCGAGTGCTATCTCATTGTTTTAATTTGTAATTTCCCACATAATGTTAAATACCTTTTTATGTGCCTATTTAGATCTGTATATCTCTTCTGGTCAGGTGTCTATTCAGTTATTTTGTTCACTTTTTAAGTGGGTTATTTTCTTTCTTATTATAGAATTGTAAGAGTTCTTTGTATATTTTGGATACAAGTTCTTTATCACATAAGTGTTTGCAAATATTTTTCCTCAGCCCGTGGCTTGTCTTCTTCTTCTCTCAACAGTGTCTGTCACAGAGAAGAAGTTTTCCATTTAAATCAAATCTGACATCAATCTTTTCTTTCATGGATCATGATTTTCGTGCATTTAAAATTTCATTGTCAAACCTAAGGTCACTTGGATTTGCTCTTATGTTATCTTCTAAGAGCTTTATAGCTTTGTATTTTACATTTAGGTCTGTGATATATTTTGAGTTAATTCTTATGAAGGCATAAGGTCAGTATCGGGATTGATTTTTTTTTTCCTGTGTGAGGATATACAGTTGATCCAGGACCCTTTGTTGAATATTCTATTTTTTCCACATGATTGTCCTTGCTCCTCCTTTGTGAAAGATTATTTGACCACATCTGGTCTTGTTCAGGGATCCGTCTATACGGATCCTGTGTTATCCGGATACTGTGTTATCTTAATTGCTGTAGCTTTATAATAACACTTGAAGTTGGGTCATGTCAGCCCTTTGACTTTCTCCTTCAGTATAATGTTAATTATTTTGGTCTTTTGCCTTTCCATATAAGCTTTGGAATGAGTTGCTACCCACAAAGTAACATGTTGGGATTTTGATGGGGAATTCATTAAATCTACAGATCAAGTTGAGAACAACTGATATCTTAACAATATTAAATCTTTGTATCCATAAGCATGGAACATCTATTCAAATCTTGTAATATTACCTTTGTAATAATTATTTATTATCTTTAAAATGTGCCTGGGTCAATAATGATGGCCCCTCTTTCATTTCTGATGTAGGCAATATTTATCTTCTCTCTTTTCTTCTTGGTAAACCTGGCTAGAGGGTGTTTCAGTTTTATTGATATTTCAAAGAACCTACTTTTGGTTTCATTGATTTTCTTTATTGTTCCCCTAATTTCAATTTTACTTACTTATTTTTTGATTTGTATTCTTTATTCTGCTTACTATGGATTCAATTTGCTCTTCAGTTTCTAGTTTCCTGTGGTAGAGCTTAGATTATTGATTTTAGATCTTTCTTTTTTTCTAATATATGCATTCACTATTATAAATTTCCCTCTAATTACTGCTTTACTGCATCCCATAAATTTTAATAGATTGCATTTTATTGTCTTTCAGTTCAAAATATTTAAAAAATTCTCTTGAGACTTCTTTGGCCCACATATTATTTAAAAGTGTGTTTAATCTCCAAATATTTTGGGGTTTTCCAGCTCTCTGTTATTGATTTCTAGTGTAATTCCATTATGGCTAGAGAATATCCTTGGTATGATGTCTATTCTTTCAAATTTGTTAACGTATGTTTTATGACCTAGAATGTGTTCTATCTTAATGAATGTTCCACGTGTGCTTGAGAAGAATGTGTTGTTGGATTGAACTGCCATTGTTGGATGAAGTATTCTATAAAAGTCAATTAGACCCAGTTGATTGATGGTGCTGTGTGTTTAACTATATCCTTACTGATTTTGTGCCTGCTGGATCTGTCAATTACCAGCAGAGGGATGTTAAAGGCTCCAACTATAATACTGGATTTGTCTATTTCTCCTTGTAGTTCTATTAGTTTTTGTCTCACATGTTTTCATGTTCTGTTGTTAGGGGCATGCACATTAAGAACAGTTATGCCCTTCTGGAGAATTGAGCTCTTATTATTATGTAATGCCTCTCTTTAATTCTGATAATATTCCTTGCTCTAAAGTCATCTTTGTCTTAGATTGATATAGCTGCTCCAAATTTCTTTTGATTAGTGTTAACATGGTATATTTTCCTCCATCATCTTACTTTTAATCTAACTCTGCCTTTATATTTAAAATGGATCTCTTATAGACAACATGTAGCTGGGTCTTGCTTTTTTTAATCCATTGCGATAGTCTCTGTCTTTTATTGGCATATTATGCCATTCACATTTAAAATGATTATTGATAAAGTTGGATTACCATATTTGTGACTTTTGAAATACATTGTCCTTGTTCCTTTTTTCTTTTTCTTGTCTTCCACTCTTTTTTTCCTATCTTCTCTGGTGTTTGTTGAGCATTTTATATCATTCTACTTTTTTTTTCCTCTCTTCAGCACAGCAATTACTTTTCTATGTAAAATTTTAAAGTGTTTGCCCTATAGTTTGCAGTATACTTTTACAACTAATGCCAGCGTACTTTCATATAGCACAATACTGCTTCAGGTATAGCAGTACCCTATGAAAGAGTATTCCCAATTCCTTGTGACATTGTTATCATTCGTTTCCCTAAACTATAGTCACTGAATGCGTGGTTGCTATTATTATTTTGAACAAAGCATTATCTATCAGATCAAGTAAACATAACAAAAAAATATTCTATTTCAGCTTCATTAATTCTTTTTCTAAATCTCTTCCTTTTCTTTTTTCTTTTCTTTTCTTTTTTTTTTTTAAGTATAGTTAAGACATGATGTTACATTCCTTTCATGTGTACAACAAAGGGACTCAACAACTTGGTAGGTTATGCTGTACTCACCACAAGTGTAACTACTATCTGTTACCACAAAACACTATTAAATTACCAGTGACTGTGTTCCCTATGCTGTGCCTTTCATCCCTGTGATTTATTCATTCCGGAACTGGAAGCCTATAGCTCCCACTTGCCTTCACCCCTTTACATATCGTCCTTCCTTAATGTAAATCTGAGTTTGCAACCTGTATCATTTCCTTTTCTCTGAACTACTTCCTTTAACACTCCCTACAAGGCAAGCCTGCTGGTGACAAATTCCCATTTTTTGTTTTTCATGGAAAGTATTAATTTCTCTATCTTTTTTGGAGAAAGTTTTCATTGGATACAGAATCTAGGTTGATGATAATTTTCTTTTAACTCTTTAAATATTTAACTTCAGTCACATATTGCTTGCATGGTTTCTGAAAAGAAGGCTGACGTATGTCTTATCTTTCCTTTTTTTTTTTTTTCCCTCAGCAGTTAAGCTATTTTTGTCCCCTCTGACTTTTTTCAAGATTTTCTCTTTGTCATTGATTTTATGCAGTTTGAATATGTTATGGCTTGATGTAGTGTTTGGGCTTTATCCTACTTGGTGTTCTCTGAGCTTCCTGGATCTGGAATTTGGTTTATGTCATTAACTTTGAAAAATAGACAACTACGATTATTTTAGACATTTTATCTTTTTTCTTTCTTTTTTCCTTCTGGGATTCCTTGATATTTCTATATCCTTTGTCATTGTCCTCCAGTTCTTGAAAATCCCACTCCATCTTTTTATTTTTTATTTTAAGATTTTATTTATTTATTTGACAGGCAGAGATCACAAGTAGGCAGAGAGGCAAGCAATGAGAGAGGAGGAAGCAGGCTCCCTGCTGAGCAGAGAACCTGATGTGGGGCTGGATTCCAGGACTCTGGGATTATGACCTGAGCAGAAGGCAAAGCCTTCACCTCACTGAGCCCACAGGAGTCCCCCAACTCCATCTATTTAATTCCTCCACCCTCCTCTTTTCAATTCAGTTTTGGAAGTTTCTATTGATATATCTTCAAGGTTACTGTTCTTTCCTTTGTTTTATCTAGTCTACTGATGTGTCCATCAAAGGCATTTTTCATATTACCCTGTTTTCATTTTCTAGCATTTCCTTTTGATTTTTTTCTTAATTTCTATCTCTCTATTTACATTACCCATCTCTCCTTTCATGCTATTTTTTTTTCATTGGAGTCCTTTGCATATTAATCACTTATTTAAAATTCCTACACTGATAATTCCAAAATTTCTGCCAAATATAAGTTTGGTTCTGATTCTTTATATCTTCAGACTGTGTTTCTGTTTGTTTGTTTGTTTAGAATGATTGTAATTTTTGGCTCAAAGCTATGTCTGTTATTTTGGATAAAATTGATAGTGTGGTTAAAGAACATGCTTTGTATGACTGCCATTCTTTTAAATTTGATTTGTGACCCATGATGTGGCCTATGTTGCTGATTGTACCATGTAAACTTGCCAAGAATGTGCATTCTACTGCTGCAGTGGTAAATGTTATATAAATGTTAATTAGAACAATTTGCTTGATGGTATTCAGTTCTTCTGTCTCCTTGATATTCTATTTTTTGTATCATTAACTAGGAGAGATACAGTGACATATTTAAGGATAATTGTGAATTAGTCTATTTCATCTTTCAGTTGTATTTTTTTTGCTTCATGTATTTTAAGGCTATATACTTAGGTGCATACATATTTATGATTGTTATAACTTCTTAGTGAATAGACTTTTCTACCATTTGTATTGTCCTTTATTTCTGAACATTTTTCCTGCTTTGATTATTTTTTTCCTTTTTCATTTGTCTGATACTGTTATAAGCACTCCAAGTTTCTTTCGCTTAGCGTTTTCATGGTATATTGTTTTCTGTTATGTTACTTTAATCATCCAGTACCAGCATATTTATGGTAAGTTTTTGTTGATACTATCTAGTTGGGTCTTTTAAAATCCATCTGACAGTGTCTGTCTTCTAATTCATGTCTTTTTCTTGTTTGTTTCCTAAGTTAAAAAAAAAAAGTATGTGTGTAGTTTTTAAGTATTATTTTTATTGTGCTAAAATACACAACAAATGTTTACAATTGCAACTATTTTTAAATGCGTGATTTAGTGGCACCGAGACCATATTACAGTGTTGTACAACCATCACCACTTTCAATTTCCAAAGCTTTTTCCTCACTCCCAAACAGTAATTCTGTACCCATTAAACATCTTCCCATTTCTCCCTGCCCCAGCCCATGGTGACCATTATTGTACTATTTGTCTCTATGAATTTGTCTATTATAAGTATCTCATATAAGTGAAATAATATACATTTGTTATTTTGAGTCTGGCTTATTTTACTTTGCATAATATAGTTGAGGTTCAACCATGTTGTGGCATGTATCCAAATTGTGTTTCTTTTTCAAGTTGAACAATAGTCCATTGCATGTATAAAATGTGTTCTGTTTATTCATTCTTCTGTTGACGGACATTTGAGTTGTTTCCACATTGTGGCTATTATAAATAATGTTGCTATGAAATTTGGTCTGTAAATACCTTTTGAGTTCCTGCTTTCAGTTTTCTTGTGGTAGATACCTAGAAGTGGAATTGCTGGGCCATATGATAATTCTACATCCATTAAAGAAGGGTGCAGAAGGGTTCCAATTTCTCCACATCTTGATGATACTTGTTATTTTCTTGCTAATAGCCATTCTAATGTGTGTGAAGTTGTATCTCATTGTGGTTTTGATTTGCATTCCCCCGATAACAAGTGATGCTGATCATCTTTTATTCTCTAAGTTTTATTTAAAAACTAGTTAGTTAATACACAATGTAATCTTAGCACCAGGCATAGAATTTACTGATTCATCACTTACATATAACACCCAGTGCTTATCACAATAAGTGTACTCCTTAATACCCATCACCTATCTAGCCCATCCTCTAACTACCTCCCCTCTGGTAATCCTCTGTTCTCAATAGTTAAAAGTCCGATTCTTGGTTTGCTTCTCTTTTTCTCCCCCAGCCCTAAGGTCATTTTGTTTCTTAAATTCCACATATGTATTCATGTGCTTATTGACTATTTATGTATCTTCTTTGGGAGAAATGTCTGTTCAAGTCCTTTGCCCTTTTTTAAAGATTATTTATTTATTTATTTGACTGAAAGAAAGAGAGATCACAAGTAAGCAGAGAGGCAGGCAAAGAGAGAGAAGAGGAAGCAGGGTCCATGCTGAGCAGAAAGCCCAGTGCGGGGCTTTATCCCAGGACCCTGAGATCATGACCTGAGCTGAAGGCAGAGGCTTAACCCACTGAGCCATCTAGGTGGCCACCCCTTTGCCATTTTTTAAATTGAATATTTTTGTTGTGCTACAGGAGTTCATTATATATTCTGATTATTACTCTTATTTTTTTAAGATATTTATTTATTTATTTGACAGAGATCACAAGTAGGCAGAGAGGCAGACAGAGAGAGAGGAGTAAGCAGGCTCCCCTCTGAGCAAAGAGCTCAATGTGGGGCTTGATCCCAGGACCCTGGGATCATGACCTGAGCCGAAGGCAGAGGCTTTAACCCACTGAGCCTCCCAGGCACCCCTGATTATTACTCTTATCATATATGTGATTTGAAAATATTTTCTCCCACTATGGGTTGTCTTTTTATTAAGACATTATTATGTCTTAATAATGTTTTTTGTTGAGTTGCCTGGGAAGCTCAGTCTGTTCAGTGTCTGCCTTTGGCTCAACTCATGATCCCAAGATCCTGGGATCAAGTCCCACATCAGACTCCCTGTTGGGTGGGGAATCTTCTTCTCCCTCTCCCTCTGCCTTGCTCATGCTCTCTCACTCACTCAAATAAATAAAATCTTTTAAAAAAATGATGTTCTTAGTTTTTAATTTTGATGAAGTCCAAATGGTCCTTTTTTTTGCCTATGTATTTTCTGTTGTATCTAAGAAATTATTGACAAGTGCAATGGCCATTTTTTTGGGTAAAATTTACATAGTTTTAGCTCTTTGTTTAGATCTTCATTTTATTTTGTGACAATGTTTATATGTGCCACAAAGTAAAGCACCACCTTAATTTTTTGGTATGTAGATATCCGATTTTCTTAGGGCTATTTGTTGAAAAGATTGTCCTTTTTCCATTGGATGGTCTTTGTACACTTTGTACCCTTTATCAAGAATGATTTTATCTTAAGGGTTCATTTCTGTGCTCTCTATTCCACTCCATTGGTGTGCATGCCTGTCCTTATGCCAGTAGCACACTGCATTGATTATTGTAACTTTATAGCAAATTTTGAAGTCAGAAGTATGAGCCCTTGTTCTTTTTCAAGATTATTTTGGCTATTTTGGGTCCCTCAAAATTTCAAATTAATTTTAAGATGAGTTTTTCTATTCCTATGAAAAGGATTGTTATGATTTTGAGAGGGGTTGCATTGAATCTGTAGATATCCTTGGATAGTACTATTACCTTAATGCAGTCTTCCAAATCATGAACACAAGATACCTGTACATTTATTTATGTCTTCTTTAATTTCTTTCAGAAATATCTTGTTGTTTTCATATATAAGTCTTTTGCCTCTTTGGTTATATTTATTCCTAAGTATTTTATTCTTTTAAATGCTATTGTAAATAGAAATGTTTTCTTAATTTCCTTCTTGGGTTGTTATCCAAAAAGACTGCTTTCCAAAAACATTGTATAGAAGTGTAACCCAAAATGTTGTATAGAAATACAACTGACTGGGGGGTTTGATTTTTTATCTTGCAACTTTGCTGAATTTATTTATTCATTTTATCAGATTTTCTTGTGGAACAGTTAGGGTTTTGTTATGTAAGATCATGTCATTTGTGAAGACATAATTTTATTTCTTCATTTCCAATTTGAACACCTTTTATTTATCTATTTTTTACTTATCTTGGTTAAGATTTGCAGTTCCTTGTTGAATAAAAATGGTAAAGCTGGCATACCTGTCTTGTTTCTAACCTTAGGGGAAAAATTTTCAGTCTTTCGTCATTGAGTATGATGTTAGCTGTAGGTTTTTCATATATGGTCTTTATTGTACCGAAGAAGTTTTCTTCCATTACTATTATGTTGAATGTTTTTATCATGAAAGTGTATTGCATTCTACAAAACCTTGTTCTGCATCAATTGAAGTGGCTGTATGTATTTTTTCTTTTTTTTTCTATTAATGTTTTGTATTACATTGATTAATTTATGTATGTTGAACCATCTTTGCATTCCAGGAAATAAATCATACTTAATTATGGTGACTAATTCTTTTACTATGCTACTAAATGAAGTATACTACTATTTTGTTGAAGCACTGTGTATCATTATTCTTCATCAGTAGTTTCTTGCAGCATTTCTGTCTAGTTTTAGTATTGAAGTAATGCTGGCCTCGTAGAGTGAGATAAGAGGGGTTCCTATTCTTCAATGCTTTTGAAAGAGTTTGAAAAGAGCTGATATTTCTTAATTTTTTTTTTCTCGTTCTCCTTTCCTGCCCTCTTTTGGATATTTGAAGATGCATTGTCATTTCTTATTTATCTATTTGTTTATTTTCTTATATTTTAAAAACCGAATCAAAATATATGACATGAAATCAACATATTGTTTCAGTAGTCAAAACAGTGTGCTATTGGCATAAAGACAAACATACATACAGATGAATGGAATAACATACCATGAATGTTCTAATAACAGAAATAAACCCATATTTTTACGGCAAATTGGTTTTCAACAAGGATACCTAAATCATTTAGTGGGGGAAGAATGATCTCTTGAACAAACGGTGCTGGGGAAGCTGGATATTCATGTAGAATAAATTGGACCTGTCCTTCATCATAAATAAAAATTAATTTGAAGTGGATAATGACCTAAATAAACTAGAACCAGAAATATAAAACTTTTAGAAGAAAACATAGGTATAAATCTTCATGACCTTAGGTTTGGTAATGGATTGTTAAACATGACACCAAAAATATGAGCAAAGAAAGAAAAATATAAATAAATACATTGGATTCCATCAAAGTTAAAAAGTTTTGTGTATCCAAACATGTTGTAAGGAATAATTATGCTACCTCAAGTGGTTTTTGTTTGCTTGGTTGATTGGTTTTGTTGTTTTTTGATAATCAGCCAATTGTAGATATGGCTTAACACCATGGGGAGGCATACGAAAGGGAGAGATTTATTATACTGACAGGTCCTACCGGAGGGAGGCATGACATGCATTCAGGGGCCATATGAGAGGGGCTCCCAGGGAATAGGTTGAACCAAGCAGGTGGGGAATCAAGAGAGTGTCAGGGCCTGTGAGCAGGTGTGTTTTTGGAGGCAGGGTGGAGTACAAATACAAAAAATATGAGGGATTTCATTGGCGTGTTAGAATATCACTAATATCAGTCAGGCAAGGGCAAGAAGGGGAACTTGTAGCAGGACCACACTTGTCCACCTGAGTATGGTGCTTATCATCTTTTTGTGGGGATATTGAGGCAACAGAAAAATACAAAATTTTAAAAGAAAGGTATTATGAAGAAATGAAAAATCAACTTACAGAAAGGGAAAATATTTTAAAATCATATATCTTGGTATTGTGTCTAGTATCCAGAATATATAATGAACTCCTAGAACTCAACAACATAAACCAAATGACACAACCATCTATTTTTGACTCCATGTATTTTTAGTTTTTAGGTCTGTTTAGTGATGGTTCTAAGGATTTCAATATACATAATTAAATTCTCAGTTTACTTTTAATTACCATTTTGATAGTTGAAATGTAATGTGGAAACTTTTACCATTCCTCATTTATGTTTTTTTTAATATGTATTACCTTTACTTATATTAGAAATACCACCAGACAATGTTATACATTCTGCTTTCAACTTTTATGTATATTATAAGGAACTTAAGAAGAGAAAAATAGTCTATTATATTTACACAGCTGTTTACCATTTCTATTACTCTTTCTGTATTTACGATGTTCCACATTTCCCATGATATTATTTCTCTTCTTGAAATACTTGCTTTAGCATTTAATGTGGTTATAATTCTCCTAGATTTACTTAATCTGAGGATATATTTATTTCACCTTTACCTATTCCCAGAGAATTATTTCCACTGGATACAGAATTGTAGGTAGAAGTCATCTTTTTCAGCCCCCTAAAAAGATCATACCACTTTCTTCTGGTCTCCATGGTTTTGGATGAGAATTCTGCAGTTATTCAAATAGGTTTTTTTACAATGTATATACAGGTACTTTAAAAGTTTTTTCTTTGTTTTCACTTTCAAGTTAAATGGTGGTGTAACTGGGGATAGATTTCTTTGACTTTATCCTTCTGAGTGTCATAAGTTTCTTGAATTTGTAAAGTTAGGTATTTTATCAAATTTGGGAAATTTTCAGCCATTATTTCTTTATCTATTTTCTTTCTTTCTCTTTCTTTCTTTCTTTCTTTCTTTCCTTCTGTATTTTCTTTCTTTCTCTTTCCTTCCTTCTCTCCCTCTCCTTTTTCCTTTCCTTTCCTTCCTCCTTCCCTCTCTTCCTCCCTCCCTTTCTTTTTTCTTTCTTTCATATACCAATTTCTTTCTCTTCTTGTGAGAATTTAATGATACAAATATTGGACCTTTATTATTTTCCCACTGGTCCTTCATTTTTCTCTCTGTCATTCAGATTGGATAATTTATATGGATCTACTTTCAAGGCTAGGGACTTTTTCCTATATTATCCCCTGGCTATTAAGTTAATATAATGAATTTTTAAAATGTTGTTATTGTGTTTTTTAGTTATAAATTTTAAGAAATTAAAGATTTTATTTTATTTATTTAAGAGATAGACACACAGAGAGAGAGAACACAGAGGGACAGGGTGTGGGAGAAGGAGACTCCTTATTGAGCAGAGAGTCTGACTCAGAGCTCATCCTAGGACCCCAAGATCATGACATGGGCCAAAGGCAGATGTTTAATCAACTAAGCCACCCAGGTGCCCCTAGTTGTAAACTTTTCATTTCATTCTTGTTTATCTTCTATTTCTATTCTTCTATTTCTGAGACATTATAACTTTCCATTTATTTAAGAGGGTTTCCTCTTTATTAGAACACAGTGGTTTTTTTTTAAAGATTTTATTTATTTATTTGATGCAGAAAGAGAGAGAGCACAAGAAGGGGGAGCAGGAAAGGGAGAGGCTGACACCCTGCTGAACAGGGAGCCTGATGTGGGACTCGATCCCAGGACCCTGGGATCATGACCTAGCCAAAGGCGGATGTTTAACTGACTGAGTCACCCATGCACCCCTTAGAACACAGTTATAATAGTGGCTTTAAAGTCATTATTTAAGAGGCACCTGGGTGGTTCAGTCAGTTAAGCATCTGCCTTTGGCTCAGTTTATGATCCCAGAGTCCTGGAATCAAGTCCTGCATGAGATTCCTTGCTCAGCGGGGAGCCTGCTTCTCCCTCTCCCTCTGTCTGCAGCTCTTTTTTTTTCCCTCTCTCTCTCTCAAATAAATAAATAACATCTTAAAAAAAAATAAAGTCATGGTTTAAGAGTTCCATCTTTTAAGGTTTGCTGCCTGTTGATAGTCTTTCCTCTTGTATAAAATAGAGGTCTTTTTTATCCTTCACATGCCACGTAATTTTGGAATGCATCTTGGACATTTTGAATATTATTCTAGATGCTGAATTTTGTTTGAATCTTTTGAGTAATGTTTATTTTTTGTTTGTTTTATTATGTTTCAGAAATAAATTAAGCCAGTTTTCTTGAGGCTGAAGGCCCACAGTCTATGCATTCTGGTTCCAATTTAAATTCCATTTTTAAAGCTTTTATAAGGCTATTCAGACCTGTTCTCCATGTGTCTCACCCAGTGTCCAGTCTGAAACCTAAAAGGTAATATATTCTTTGGGAACTGTAGTTCCAATCTCCTAAATATTTTTCCTAGGGACTTTCCTTCCTGGACATCTGACTAGTTTCTCTCTTCTATTGTTCTTTCCTGCAACTGCATTTACTTCAGGTGTCAAGTGGGGAGGTGATAAAAGTGTAGAAAAAGAATGTGGGTTATCCTCATGCTTTTGGGACCACAGCTCCTCTGGTCAGAGAAGTGTTTCCCTCCTTCGTAGTCTTAGGCATCTTATCAGACCCTGTTGTTGCTCTCTCACTGCAGGATTGCCTTGTGGCTGGAACAGAAGAGATTGAGCCAAAAACAACAACAACAACAACAACAACAACAACAAATAAAACAAAAGAACCAACAAAAAATAGACATTTTTCCTCACTGTTTCTGAAGGGTCTTTTTTATGCTTTTCCTGATTATAATCACAAGGCTTATCATGGACTTTTTTTTTCTGACTGTGCCTGGTGCACAGATACAGGTTTTGGACTGACTTTGAGTTCAGGGTGGAAAAACCAAAGTGGTGGAGGGAAACAAAGGAGACTTGTTTTTCTTTTGGTGGCATTTTAATACCTGTTTCCCTTCTCTGATTTCCTGCTGCTATTTTCCCTTTGGAATCATATGATATCTGTTCCATCTATTTCTTCTGGTTTTAATTAGAGTCAGTGAGGTAGGGTGGCATATGCTTATCCTATGTCAACTAGACTTACAACCCAGCTAATTATTCTTTACAAGTAGACAGAGAGAAAGGCAGAGAGAGAGAGAGAGAGAGGAGGAAGCAGGCTCCCTACCGTGCAGAAAGCCCAATGTGGGGCTCGATCCCAGGACCCTGAGATCATGACCTAAGCTGAAGGCAGAGGCTTAACCCACTGAGCCACCCAGGCACCCCCCAACTAACCATTCTTATTCCAAATCTGCAGTTGAGGAAGCTGATTGTTCAGAAGGTAATTTTATGGTTTCTTTTTGTTTTCTTTCTCTGTAAAACCCAATAGTTCTAAGTGACAGAACTAGAGTATTAACCTTACTCTATCTTATTTTAATGTCTTTTACCTACCGACCAGCTGCCATTGTCGAGAAGTCTAGATCCAATCTGCAAATGTTGGACAGAGATTAAAGTACAAATACAGTGAGTTGAGTTAGCTCATTCCTAAATGAATTATGTTAGCAAGATCTCTCAACTAGAGGTCAGAAGGTCTATGTTTTATTATTTATCTGACCCAAATCCTTAACCAATACTGGCCCTATTGCAGGATCTCATTTTTGTAAGTTTATTAAAAAAATATTCTTAGAACTATCTCTAATGGTTCTCCTTGTATTGATGTTCTTTCATTCTATGGTTGCCAAAAGCTGTCTTCTAGAAATTCAGTAAAGGAAGAGACCTTAGGAGACTGGGTTATACAGGTATTAACTTGTGTAAGATGAATGCGACTCAAGTTCTGTCCTACCTAATGATTAAGCAAGATTTATTAACACAGAGCAGGAGTAGGACTGTTAGACAACTCCAGTTTATTTGGTTTCTAGCAGCCTTTTTTTTTTCTTCTGGTTACATCAGTCTCACCTAACCCTCCCATACATTCAATTCTTATATTTCCATGAGGTTGAACCATTCTCTAGCACGGAAATGGCATATTTCATCTTCCTTGTCATAGAGATTTGTGCAGGGGTGGCTACATGACCTGAGACTACCTAATCAGATCCTTTTATTCTGGAACAATTGGGAAAGAGAAGATTTATTTCTTACATTTGTTAAGCTGGTAAATTGACAGTCTAGTTTATTTTTTTTTCCCCTCTCTTCACCCATTTAGCCCACCCCACCCACCCTTTGGCAACTACCAATCTGTTCTCTGTATCTATGAGCTTGGTTTGTTTTTTTGTTTGTTTGTTTCTTTGTTTTTATGATTCCACGTATAAGTGAGATCATATGGTATTTGTCTTTCTGTGTCTGGCGTATTTCACTTAGCATAACGCCGCATCATTGCAAATGTCAAGATTTTGTAATTTTTTTTATAGCTGAATAATATTCCGTTGTGCATAGATACAGACACAAGACCTGCTCTAGTTCTTTGTCTAGACTTGTAGTTGAAGTCTATAGTCTATATATACTTACCCATAATCTATAGTCTTATATGTACTTACATATAGTCTATATCTATCCATATAGATGTAATATCTATCTATATAGATATGATCGAATACTCTCTATAGTATATAGAATATATAGGATACAGAATGATTTCTATATCACAGCTATCTATCCTTATCACAACTTTATCCATTCATCAAACCATCAGTGAACACTTAGGTTGTTCCCATACCTTCGCTATTGTAAATAATGCTGCAAATAACATGCAGATGCATTTATCTTTTCAAATTAGTGTTTTCATTTTCTTCAACAGCCTAATGTTGATTGTCTTGATTGTCGTTTTCCTCTAATGAGAGAAGAGCTTCTGAAGGGTAAAACCAAGGCAGAAAGACCCGGCAACCAAGGACATGCCAGAAGTCAACGACTTTCAGTTTTTTTCATCTATGTCCATCACTGAAGTCTCTTTATGCTTAAACCAGAATGAACTGAATTTCTTTCACCAGCCCAGATTCGTAGTCTGAGAGGAGTATTATAGCAATGAGAAGAATCTGAGAATGAATCTGGTACTTCAGTGGGGGCGGAGGGGGTTGAAGAGGAGGCACAGCAGGCGGAGGGGGTTGTCGAGGAGACACAGCAGCATTTATAGCAAAAAGCATGAGGAATGAAACTATACAGATAGATATTGGCTAGGTCTTGGATTATTTGTTTTATCAGACCAAAAATGTTGAAATTTTTCTTTAGACAAAGGAGAACGAGGAGCTGTCTGAGCTCGGCTGATGTAGCAACACATTTTCAAAGAATACCGGTTGCTCTGGCATCAAATTGTCTGCAGAAAATGAGCAGAGATCTCCACAAAGTAAGGAATGAGTTGGCCACTGGTTTCTCGGGCTCTGTGTGACAATGCCTTATGTGACCAAATCTTGTGCCAGGTGCTGGGACAATGACTTCTTCTCAGGTACCTTGCAAAACCCAGAATTTCTATTTAGAATACATGGAACCCAGGACCCAACATTTAGTCCCACGGGAACTTCCCCTGATTAGCTGTGGCAAACTTGGGACAAGTCGTTTAACCTCTTTGTTTCAGTTTCCTCAGAAATCTCAAGGTTTCTTTTTTTCATTTTTCTTTTCTTTTTCTTTTCCTTTTCTTCTTTAAAAATTAAAAAAAAAATAGTAAGAATGCACACCTTATTCAGCTGACATGATTCTTTGAATATTAAATAAAATGCTCAGTAAGATGACTTTGAGAATATGGTGAATTAAGCCTGTCCAAGGTAAGTTACTTAAAAGATGCTTAAGGTGCTTCTGCTTCCATTCCCTGAGCCTTGACACACTGGATTTTGGTCTCCAAGAGTTTCATGGGAAAATGAGGCTTTCTGCTTCAAAAGAAACGTGCCCCTGCTCTAGGTCACTTTGAAGAAGAAGGCAGCTTCCATTCCTCTAAACCCAGGATTAGGCAATAGGAGATCTTAAATTGGTCATGGCTGCTCTATGAGGTAGTGAGCTCTCCATCTCAAGAAAGACTCAAACATTTAAAAAATACCTGTAACAGGGGTTATAGGTAGTAATGCTTCATTCTGCAGCTCAGGACTTATCTTTTTTTTTCTTTTTTTAAAGATTTTATTTATTTATTTGACAGAGAGAGATCACAAGTAAGCAGAGAGGCAGGCGGGGGGTGGGGGGGGGAGCAGGCTCCTTGCCAAGCAGAAAGCCCGAGGCGGTGCTTGATCCCAGGACCGTGAGATCATGACCTGAGCCGAAGGCAGAGGCTTTAACCCACTGAGCCACCCAGCCGCCCCTGGACCTGCCTTGTTTTGGATGACACAGCCATGTCTATCTTGAATCCAGGTCCTTGAATCCTTAAGAATGTGTATTACCGGAAGTGATCTGTGCCATACCCTTTCTTTAAAGAATTAAAAGTGTGTGGCTTCACGACAGGTTTGGTGTTGTTATTTTGTACATTTTTGGATTTTCAAAAGCCCAGCTCCCCCCCTTCCCCTCATCACTCCTATCCCCAGCCTTCTGGTTCACAAAATTTAAACACATTGTCCTGCATAAGGAATAATGAAGAAATCGACAAGAAAAGATTCGTGCCACTTGCTAATCAGTTTAATAATGGAGGATATCTCCGCCACATTATAGGGAGACAAATTAAAAGGGCAAAGAGAGCTCCCAGAAATCATCTGTTCGTGTTAACAAAGTGAATATTAATGAAAAACAAAATTGAGTTCCTCTTGTGTCTGATTTTCATCAAATTGTACAGGTATTAAAAAATAGCTATAGAAATCCTATCCATTAGTACTTAATTCAAAATAACTTTGGCCTCTGCTCTCTTCCTGACTATTACCTCTCTCCTGGGCAGGAAAGCCAGTCACCTGGCTGGGCCCACTGTGCCAGGAGAATCGATAATGGAGCTAATTCAGTTCTCTTTATGGACCAAATATTGAGACAGTGGAAAGAGCCAATAAATTAATGATACATATGGATGTGAGGAGGGACAAGAGGGGCATTGGGGAGTGTTTGGCTTTCTTCCTCTGGCAGCCAAGTTCAAGTTGCCCAGGTGACCAATGACTGAGTTCCCTAGATCCCAAGTGCCTTCCGGAGAACAGAGGGGCAACAGAGAGCACGGCCAGGAGAGGAGTCCCATCCAGCAGCTCTGAGCCCATCTTCTGGCCACTTCCCTGCCTCAGCTGTGCCATGGGTTGCCCATCAGGGAAGCTGTGCAGGACGAGAGAGGTCTGAGATGCCCAGATGCAGCTGTATGTGAACAGAAACGTTCTGGGAGCCTCTCCATAACTCAGGGAAGACTACTATTAGTGCTCTCCTTTGGGAGTGAAGGGAAGGCTAATGGCTAGTCCCATTATTAGATGATTAGGATGGAGTTGAGAGTTATGGGGCAGGGCCCAGAGGGAACAATAGCTTCTAGTTAGGGGGAAGCAAAGGCCCCCTCGGTCCGTGTAAGCCCTTCTAGCCAGCTCCAGGACATTTTTGGTCTCTAGGGAGAGGGTAAGATGCTGAGAGGAGGAAGAGGAGACATGAGCTTAGGCAAGAAACCTGGGAAGACCCCGAAGACCAATATGTCCAGATGCTCCCACGTGCTGAGGGCTAGACCTTTTTATCCACAAGGGGCCTCTGTATGCAGATGTCCTCAAGGGTCACCGGGCTGTGGGAAAACATGGAGGTGGCTCATGTCACAGTGAGAACTCGTCTGTCCTTGTGCCCCACCCAGCCTCTAGATTTCAGCCCCTTGCAGATCTTTCCACCGCCCTCCACGTGTCTCTGGCATCCCCGGGGGCAGCCTGGCTTGTGCTCACACAGAGTTCATGTGTGCTTGGTCTTTTCTCTTTCCCATCTCACCTTTGTTGGGTCCAGCCATGTGCACTGGGCTCCTGGCCCCTAGAGTCCACTTCTATCAGGTGTCATATCAGACATGACCAGGGCCTGGGGTGGAGCTGGCCTCAGCTCCCGGAGTGTGGTCAGGATGCCAGAGTGTGGCTCCCATGCTGAGGCCAGGCTCTGTGATGTTCCTTGCTGCACCATGTGACCTGAGGGGACAGCATCAGCAAAGTTACCTCATCCAAGAGGTGTTTCTAGAACCCCTAAGACTGTAGAATACCATCATCATGCTATGGTGTGTGCAGAAGTGACAGAGGCTCTCCTGATCCTGGGACTCAGCTTGAGTCCCGGGGGCCTGGGCTGGGACCAGACCAAGTTCTTGGTCCCTCCTACCTGCTCCAAGTTGAGAGCCGTGGCACCGCATGCATTGGCTGCTCTAGGCTGCTCTAGGATCCTCAGTCTCTACAGACCCGTTTTCTGGGCTGACTCGTGGCTTCTCTGCTTTGTCTGTAATGTAGGATTTATGAGCTCATCCTGCATGAGGCTTGAGTCTCCACTTCTACTAACTTTTCCCTCAGCAGCCCACAGCATAGAGACCCTTTCAATAATGAGGAAGAGTTAAGAATACTTTCAGCTGCAAGGAACAAAACCTAATAAAGGGTGTGGAAACACAGGGAGCTTATACAGTCACAAAGCAGTTATTCTATATAAAGATAATTCTGTGCATCAGCAATGCCATCTGCATTGTTTTTCTATCCTATTCTCCTTAGCATATTGGCTTCTGTTCTCATGCTTGCTGCCTCATGCTTGCAAGATGGCTGCCAACACTTCAGGTGTTGTATCTACATTTAAAGTGGAAAGGAAAGGAACGGGAAAGGAGGGGAAGGGAAGGAAGAAAGGAAGGGAAAGAGAGAAAAAGAAAGAGAAAAAGATAGAAAGAAAGAAAAAGAGAGAAAAAGAAAGAAAGGAAGGAAGAGAAAGGAAAAGAGAGAGAGAAAGAGAAAGAGAGAAAGAAAGAGAGGCAAGAGAAAGAAGGGCAGTGTCTATTGCAATGTTGTTTCCATTCATCTGGGGAAAGCTGGCTGACAGTCATCCGTCCACTGGCTAAGGCTGCTGGGGACCCGCCCAGATGCTGGCTGAGTTTTTATAGAGAAGTCTGGTTGTGGTACACTCAGGGCATTCAGTAAAACAACCCACTGAGTGACAGACTCAGTTTTGAGAGAGGAAAGGACCGATGTTAGTGGAAGACAAGCCTGTGTTCATGGTGGCCTAGAAGAAACTGTGGTCCAGAAGGTCGCACACCCACACTGCTCCCCGCCCACGCCAAAGACTGCCCATTCCCCAGACTAGTGAATGGGACCAGTTTGGTATTAGGGCATGGCGAGGTTGGAGGCCCCACTGTTGATAACATTACTGAGACTGGGAGCAGAGATGACCAAGCCGGGCTTGGCTGGTTCCTCCAAGCTGCCCAGTCTGGGGGTCTTTTTCTCCAAATGCTCTGCTAAAAGGGACCTAAGTATGGCTTTCTCGATTCAGACTTCTCTCCCAGCCCACATCGTGCATTCAGGCCCCGCTCTGTGGGCGGCTAGCGGGCAGTCACTACCCTCCGGATGACCAGTGCGAAATACCCGGGGACCTTTGCAAACCCTTAGAAGACATGCGATTTTTCTCTGCCGGTGTAATTGTTGAGCAGGGAGCCGGAGAAGATGTTCTAATTAATTAGAGCAGGTGTTTGAGGATGCCACTCCGAGCCGGACTCAGGACCAGAATCCAAATTTCCCACTTATCTGCCTCCACCACCGCGACCCGGAGGCACCCCTCTCCTTCCCTGCATTCCTATTTGTGTGTAAACTGCAGCCTGTGACCAGAGCCTTATTAGCTGGTCAAAATTTTACTTTTAAATGGACCATTAACCTACTAGGAAGCAGGGAGCGCACTGATAATGTAATTCTTCAGGATCCTGTCGGGCTGTAGAGTGAACCAGGTCAGAGGGCACATCTATTTCTCTCCATTATCCCGCAGATGGCTGAGGCACGTTCTCACCCGCTGGACTTCTCGGCCCAGATATTGTTTTCTTTTTCTTTTTTTTTCATTTTGCTAGTTAATCCCGGCTCTGCTGTTGACTTGGACAAGTCACTTCACTGCCTCAGCGTCCCCATCAACAGAATGGGACAGGCTGGTTTTTCTCTCCTCGGTCATCTGGGAAGTGAGAGGGAGCAGAGCTGAAGCATGAGACGCCTGGACCCCCCTGGGTCTTGGGCTGGAGAGCTGGGACCTCCTCCAGAGCTCGCCTCTTGCTGTTCCTGCTCTGATAATGGGACTGAGATAGGAGTCAGGGTCCCAGGTCTGAGATAAGAGGCCCTTTCCACCTTGTGGATCTTCTCAGCAGAACTCCTGCTTGGCTGGAATTCCATCCACTCTTGGCAAGGCATAACTTCCTGTCTCCAAGGGAGAGGGGCTTATAAAAAGGCATAAAAATGAGGCTTCTAAAGACATCCTGGACGTCAACTAGATGTTGCAAAATTACATTTTGATGAGTTCAGTGTAAATGAACCAGAAACATATGGATTCAATTTCCCTTGGAATCCACATGGGTTTAAAAACTAAGGGGGGGGGCGGGGGAGAATGCATTTGGGGAAGAGCATTTTAGGTCTCACCAAACTCCCCGCATTTGTAAACAGCAGTTTGAGGTTTGTGATGATTGTGTCCTGGGCTGGGTTTCTTCCTAATAATAGAATGTACAGGATGTCTTACAGCAGCAGCCTCACAAATGTGTCCAGGGAAAAATTCGCAAACTCTGCTCTCCCTCTGTCCCTGTTCCACGGTCTTAGGAAACTCCACAGAGGCTGCCCAGATCCCTGGCTCTAGGTTCGATGATCCAGCAGGGCCCTCTGACTTCTCCTTCTGCCGAGATGAGGCGTTGCAGGGGCTCACTCAGATTCCCCGAGTCAGTGCCTGTCAAGGGCCAGGTCCATGCGAGGGATGGCAGCTTTCAAGCATGGGCACGGAGGTTCAGAGATGTTAAGTTCAAGGTTACTTGAATGAAGTCGATACTTGGGCTGGAACTGGAATCCAGGGCTTTTGGACTGATGTCCAGGGAGATCTCCACTAGGGAGGATACTTTCCTGATGTCTAATTTCAGGGAAAGCTGGTAGAGGCATCTGTTCATTTGGATCCACTATAAGGTAGTCCCTCCAGGAGGATGGCAGGGGTGTCTGGTATCTGCATTGTGCCCAGAGAACTTTTAGGAATTTCTGGTGGTTTCCCCAGTGATTCTTTGGGAGAAAGAATGGGGAAACTGAGGCAAATCGGGAACTGACTCCCAGGACCCCTGTTCCCATCCAGGGAAGCCCCCTCTTCTTGTTTTATTTACTGAGCCTTCAGGTAACATTTTGATTCTAGAAGATTTCTGTAGTTGAAGTCTGAAAATCCTGGATCCAAAGGAATTGGAGACCTCTCGCCCGCCCCCCCACCCCACCCCCGCCGACCCAGTCCAGTTTTGAAGCTGGCCAAATTGTTCGCTGGGTTGGTTCTTAGCTCTTCTCTCGTCTTTGTGCCCACCCTCGGCGTGCTGGGGCTGTAGAAGAAGGCAGACATTCGGATGACTCTCCTGTGCTTAGCCGCACTGCCAGAGAGCGAGGGAAACACAAGCTGGGGGCCCTCCCTCCAGGAAACTGAAAGCATGCTTTTGTTGAGAAGACGAACAGGAGGAGTCACCGTGGGAAGAAGACAATGTAGTGGATGAGCCCACCGTTCTCTGGGTGTCTGGGTCTCGGGTCTTGTGCAACAAGGTGGTCATAGATGGATGTCATGCAGAAGCTGATCGTAGGGGGCTCTCTCTGGGCCGGAGCTTTGGAGGAAGTGCTTCTGAACGACTAGGGCCAAAGCGCAGACTCCTCGGGAGGGACGGCGCCTTTTTGGAGCTCGGCCGGTGGAAGGAGCCCCGCGGCCCCACTGAGTTGAGTCCCCTAGGAGAAGAGCCGCCTCGATCTGCCAAGGTACGTCCCGCAGAGCCCGGCCAGGATGGAGATGGGCCGGGGAGTCATCTGATTGTTATTAGGCTGTGCGACTTTCTTTATTGGCAAACAGTCTGTCAGCAGCTTCTCCTTGCAGAGCGGCCCAGATGTGCTTACAAAGCGCTCTGTGTCCTCTCCATCCGCACCCAGCCCCCACGCACATCGCCACTTTGCCAGACTTTGTCCTGGCCCCAGGAGTCCAGCGGAGGCCAGAGGGAGGAGGCTGAAGTCAGGAGTCAGAGGAGGGAAGCTACAGGCCAGGTACCCCCGCTCCCCTTGTGTCTTTGCTCCTGCCTCACCCCCTGATGAGGTGCGGGAGGTGCCCTGGGTGGGGTGCCTGGGTTTGGGTCCTCGGGAGCATGTTGGGGTGTGACCCATAAAACACCACTAAGTAACTTACTCCTACACATGGTGTCTTGAGTTCTCTTCTTCAATTCTGCATCCTCCCAGGGCGATTTTCATCTATGACTATGTCTGTCTTTGTTATTTGAGAGAACTCACAGGGGGAAATTTCAGAGAACACTGAGGCTGTTGGCCTCTGCTTCGGTCCTTGCTAAGTGGGGCCACCCCCAGACGTTCTGGCCACCCCCGGAACACTCCTTGCCCAGGCAGCCTCCTCAGGCTTGGCCTTCATGATGGAGACCAGTGCTTTGCTCCTTTCCAGTTAAAGGGTTGGCCAGTGAGTGCAAAATTGTGCCAAAAGATACCGCATCTTGTTTGGGAGCAGTTGGAGTCCCATTACCCAGATATCTGATGAATTGTTTTCTTGCCATTCCACACATACTCCCTATCTTTAGGTAACAGAATCCTGAATTTCCCTTAGGGAAACCACGATCTGACTTTCTTTTTTTTCTTTTTTCTTTTTTTTCTTTAAAGATTTTATTTATTTATTTGACAGAGAGAAATCACAAGTAGATGGAGAGGCAGGGAGAGAGAGAGAGGGAAGTAGGCTCCCCGCTGAGCAGAGAGCCCGATGCGGGACTCGATCCCAGGACCCTGAGATCATGACCTGAGCTGAAGGCAGCGGCTTAACCCACTGAGCCACCCAGGCGCCCCCTGACTTTCATACCCTATGGTTACGTGACCCAATAATTCCCCTTTTGCTGAAATGATTCTCATTGCCTCTCTTAATTCTTCTAGTCAGAGGCCCCTCTGCCCACCCTTGGCATAGCCTGAATGTGCCCATCATTCCTGTGTGGAAGTAGCTCCGGTAAAGAATGAGGGCAAGTGAGGCTCATGTTGTTTTTTCTTCTTTGTTACCACCTTTGTTCTTCCTGAAGAGTTCCTTTGTTCCTCCTGAAGTTCTAGGAAACAAGGGGAAAGAAGCACCAGAGCCTGTCAACACACGTGAAGGTCTCTTTCTCTTTCAAGTTATTCTGAGGATCATGAGTGGAAAGGGTGTGCGTTGCCAGTCACGAACTTAGTGCATGTTGGATATTTTGGGCCTCAGAGATATCCTCGCCCATGTCCCTGTTGTTTAGAGGGGAAACTGAGGCATGAAGAGAGAGGCCAGGGGTCTTCAAGGGTCACTTGGGAAGAAGACTTGTGAGGGCTGGGCTGGCTGTAGGGGCAATGTCTCACCCTTCGAGGGCTGTTTCGCAGACCCTGACAGAGATCTCACCAAATCATGCCTTCTTTGTCCAAAAGATGTCCAAAAGAACCTCTTCTGGTTGGTTAACTTCCATCACTCATCTCCCTTGACGATTTGTCTGAGTCAGTCATGGTAACTAACCTCAGCTCACTAGTCATCGATTGGAGCACAAGCAGAAGTAGGACTCATTTCTGGCCAATGAGGCATAGTAAGCCAGCGTTTGCCGGGAGCAGAGTGGGAGGACAGGGATTTCTTAAAAGGATATGTAAAAGGGAGACAAATGTTTTCTTCCCCTGGACCTTATTATTTCTAGGATGAGGGTGGTACATGGGGGGCAGCCATCTTGAGCCCTGGGAAGAAGCTCTCTCAGAGCCAGAGACCTTGTGTAGGCAGGTTGGTGAGATGAGTGGCTCTGAATGAACACGACCTCCAACTCCAGGATCCTCACTGAGCATTCTGGGCTTGTTATCGCACGTGGTACAAATATTCCTATTATCTAAACTGGTCAGAGTTGGGCATCCTCTCTGCTGGTCCCCGTCCACGGGTCCCTGGGGTCGGGTAGGTGACCATCTGCTTTTATCTAGTAGTTTGCATGGGTGGTCTCAGCGAGGCTTGCCCTCCTTATTCATCTTATCTCATTTAGCTGCCTGCCTCTCTTCAGAGTCACAGTGGTTAGAGCCAGAAGGAGGCTCAACCTTCTTCTAGTCCGACCCCTGACCCCATGGATGAGGTCCAGAAGGAGAACATGACTTGGTGACTTGCTCATGGTGCTCAGAAAGGGTGGCCCCAGGATGGGAACCCAGGGCTTCCTTCCCCATGCTGGGTGCTCTCATCTTGCTAAGTTCTTTGCTATCTTGCTCTGTCTCTGTGTCTCCACCATGCCTCTCCCTAGGCCTCCTTCTGTCTCCCTCTCCTCAGACCAGTTTCATCTGGAGCCTCATGGAGCAGCTCTACCAAGGACTGTGGGGGTTCTGGAGGAGACTGTGTTGAGGACACCAGGCTGAGACGCTGCGTGAACGACCGTGAGGCGGCAGGGCCCACAGATGGCTCCTCAGCGCTGGGAGCTGATGGAATTCCATGGCCCAGCTCCACGGAGGAGGCTCAGCTGGGGCTCCTTCCCATCCCGTCCTGCTTCCCACTGACTTGGAGAGACAGCCGGTTGGTGGAGGGCTTGTGTGGATTTATTTACTCTTAATAACAAGCTCATATTTTAGATATTCCCCCCAGGTGTTTCTGCTCATTTGGGGTGAGTAGAAAACCACAGGTCTCTGCACAGAATTTGAGGATCTAGACATGAGGATTACAGCCCCGCCTCCATGCAACCAAACCAGGCTCCCTTTGAAGGAACCGGTGCCAGAGTCCTGTCCCGGCGAAGCCATGATGGGACAGTATTTGTTATCAGTAACCTCCACACCCATCCCTGTCACCACCAGCTCTCCCTTTGGGTCCTCTATTCAGGTCAGGGAACATTTGCTGAGCAGCTCACATGACCAGACCTTGTGCTCTGCCCAGGGTGAAAGATATACAATTCCATGCGCCAGGAGGTCCCAGTCATGTGGGGAAACTAGAGAGACATCTGCACTCGCCACGGTGGGTGGTAAGCTCTGTCACAGAGCATAGCACTGGGTGCTGAAGAAGGCCTCTGTGGCCCACATAGCCTCTCTGGGCTGTGGTCAAGAAGCCTTTCTCAAAGGGGTTTTTAGCCCTGCCTTTAGTCCTGCTTTTCTGGGAAGATGTCCCTCTAGCCACTGACCGTTCTTCACGTGCTCTCCCCTCACCTCCAACCCACCCTGCACAGCTGGTGGAAGTCTGTCTCACCCAACATGGGAAAGTGAACACATCGTGTGAGTGTTCTTGATCTTCCCACCAACACATGGTGAATGCCTTGCCTCAGCGTCCACACTGTGTGACGCGACCCCGTTCTCTGAGAATGAAGTGTCCTTCTTCCATCAAAGACCAGGCCCTCCTCACCCCATGCCCTTGACCCATCTCTTCTCACTCTCAAGGTCATCAGTTGACTCCTCACATTTTCCTCTATTTACAAATGCCTTCACTCTCCAATCCACTCTAATCCAGTTTCCGTCCCCAACACCTTCAAAAATTTACTTTGTCAAGGTCACCAGTGACCTCCGTGAGGTTGCCAGACCCAGCTGGATGTTTTTCCTGTGTTATTATACTAGAAGGCTCAAGAGATGGTCTGCTTCTACCTGAAGACACACACACACACACACACACACACTCTCTCTCTCTCTTATACTCTGTGACCCCACACTCTTCTGACTTTCCTCTTGTGTCACTGGTTTCTTAGCCATATTGGCTCAATCCTCTTCCCCTACCCAACTCTTAAGTGTTCAGTCCTACAGGCTCCATCCTTGGATATCTTCTCTTTGCTACCCACACTCATTCTCAGGTAACCCTACCTAGTATCACGTTTTTAACATAACAATTGGTCCTAAATGTATGTCTTCAGTGCAGACCTCACTTACGCACTCAAACTAGACTTCTTACATCCTCCCTTAGCTGTCCTACAATTACATCAAAATGATGAGGTCCAAAACTGAATTCCTAACGCAGCCCCAACCAACCCCATGTGATAGGCACGATTCTAAGATATTGCCCAAGGTTCCCCACGCCTCTGGTGTAGTCCCTGGAACTGTGAAGGTAATGGATTTGATTCCCCCGAGTAGGGCATGTTAGATGGAACCACCCACCTTAAGAAAAGGAGATTTTGCAGGTGGGACTAACGTAATCACATGAGCCCTTTAAAAGCAGAGAGAGCTCTCCAGTTGGTGGCAGAAGAGGAGTTCAGAATGATTCTACCCAGAGTAGATTCTTCTGTTGGTGGCTTTGAGATGGAAGGAGCCATGGTGGCTGGGCCCAAGAGCTAAGTGAGGCCTTTAAAATCTGCGAGCGATACCAGGCTGCAAGCGGCAATCAAATCAGGACACTGGACCCGTCAGCCCAGAAGAGAGCCCAAGTTCCAGATGAGAGCCGTTGCCTGAGGAGAAGTGCTGGTCCTCTGAGCCTTGGCGTCTCTGTCACAAATGGAGTTACCCTTTTCTCCCTGGACCTCAGAGCTCCACTGCAAAGATTAAATGATGTAGCAGGAGGAAAGGGCCTGGTGTGGTGCTTCCTATCCAACAACTGAGCAGGGACTCAAAATTAAAGGCCGTTACTACTGTTATTGCTAGTGGATGAACACTGCAGGAACACCTTATTCTAGACCCACACCTAAAAACCTGTGGAAATGACAAAAATAGTCCTAAAATATTAAAAATCCAAAGGGCTTTGGAGTACATTTGTTAAAGTGTCAGGTTCTGGTTTTTTCCCCCATGTAAGTTGGCTGAGTCTCCGGAGGTCACACTGCTCTGGGCTGTCCCCTGGGAGCAGGAAAGCAAATCGGAGGCCTTCTGGGACAGCAGCCTGGACCCGGGGAAGAGCGGGAAGGTCCTGCTCTGCCCTGCCCCTGCAGAGCCTGGGGAGCCATGTGCCTGGCTGAGGGCCCCCTTGGGGGAGAAAAGCAGGAGTGGAGAGAGAGGACATGTCAGTGTTTTCTAGGCCCCTGCAGACAAATGTGGCATTGAAGGTGCTGGAAAAGTCTGCAGGGGATGTGCCTGGCTCTGGTGAAGCTCCCTGGAGAAACGCTGACCCAAGAATACGGCCTTGGCACTTGCCTTTCACATTCGGGCTTCTTCACCTGACAAGGTCACCTTATCCGGCTATATGGCCTGAAAGGAAAGACCCCAAAGTTCTGCTGGGAAGATAAGATGGAGCTGAACTGTCCTAAGGGAGGCCAGGGCAAGGGGGTGCTGTGTTCTGGGGAGCATGTATAAGTCCATGGAACAGCCGGGCTCGCCTCACGTCCTCAGTAAATATGACTGAACTCAAAAAAAGGCTGGTGTGCATGGAGCAGAGTGGAAGCGATAGAGGAAGTCATGTTCCAACTCAGATTGGACTCAGAGGGAAACAGAGGCAGCTGGCACAGGCCTGGAGCTATAGCCATGGGGCACTTTGAGACCGTAAGCAAGCCCCCATAAGCCCACCCAAGTCATGGGCACCTTTTGGATTTTCAGAGACTGTGGGGATGGTGGTGGGGTGAAGATCTGAGTCAAGGATAGCCAGGTGTCCAAGGGGCAGGGCCTGCCTGGGGAGGGGGTCTCTGGGTTTGACATCACTTGTCCTTGGTTTCTGGAAGACAGACCTACTTCTGGGAATTTACCAAGGTAAAAGTGTGTTCTTCATGAGCCCTGGAGCCTTTCTGTTGATGACATGATTAAGGATGGGTCTTTGGAAGGACCAGTCATAGTGTCTGAGCCTGCCTGACCTGGGAAGGGCCGGGGCGGGCCACGGAATTCAGTCCCTTGGCCAATGACTTCATCATGGCTCCAGAGTGAAACTCCAGGAAGAACGCTGCACACAGAGGCTTAGTGGAGCTTCCTGGCTGGTGAACACATCCACATGGTAAGAGGGTAACGTGCCCTGATTCTGTGGAGAGAGGGTACAGAAGCTCTGTCTTGGGGACGGCCCCAGACCTCATCCCAGGTGTCTCCTCATTGGGCAGGTCCTGGTTCTTTCATAAGAAAATGGTATCATGGGGTTCCTGGGTGGCTCAGTGGGTTAAGCCTCTGCCTTCGGCTCGGGTCATGATCCCAGGGTCCTGGGATCGAGCCCCACATTGGGCTCTCTGCTTGGTGAAGAGCCTGCTTCCCTTCCTCTCTCTCTGCCTGTCTCTTTGCCTACTTGTGATCTCTGTCTGGCAAATAAATAAATAAAATTTTAAAAAGATAGAAAGAAAGAAAATGGTATCATAAGTGCAGTGCTTTCCTGAGTTCTACGAGTTGTTCTAGTGAATGATCAAAATTTGAGGGGGTCGTGGGACTCTCTGAAACTTCCATCCAGTTGGTCAGAAGTGACCTGGGGACTCCTGAACTCATATCTGAAGTGAGGGTGGTATTGTCGGGGACTGTGCCTTTAACCTGTGGGGTCTACTCTAACGTAGCAGGCTGGCATCAGAATTGGACTGCAGCAGACCAGCTGGGTCACGGGTCTCTTTCCCTACATGGGTCCTTCCCTGCCCTCTTCTCACACCACTTCGTGACCTCACAGATTACAACGCTGAAGTTATTTCTCTCCTGTCTTCCTCTGTTTGGCCTATGATCTGGCAGAACTCAGCCTTTGCTACAGACCATTTGACATGTGCCCTCCGCAGGTTCCCTGGCCAAAGGCAATGGTGGCAGGAGCTCATGGCTGGGCTGCCTGCTCCGGGGTCGATGGGCTGCCTGGAGGGGCATCTGTAAGCCATAAACACCGCCCCACTTTTGCAATGGCAGCAATAGGACTTGTGTTTGGGAGGTCCTCGGGACCACAGTCTGGTTCTAAGGCATCTTCAAGATGCTTTTGCATAGCTGACATATGGTTTTGACTTCGATTGTATGTTTATTCAAAGAGGCTTGGGGTGGGGGCTGAAGGAAGTTACGGGGTGGGGGAGTGCTCAAGTAGGACCCAACCCAGGCCACTGCCGGGCCCGACCACTGTCCTTTTGGTGAGGCGAACAGCCCCAAAAGCGGGAAGTACGGAGAGGGTCCAGGTTATAAATCTTCCCCTCGGAGCGACGCAATTGCATTGTACTTAAAAATAATTAAACAAATCTGTAAAACATGTTTCCATTGCATTAGCTTACTTCACTTGGCCTCGCGATGTGAGGATCATAATTACTTAAATATTTCCCTTTACTATTTTTCAAAACATTTTTCTAAATTGTCAAAAAACATTCTGGAGAGAGTTGGATAAAAAACATAGTGAACATGTGTCTGATTAATTTTTTAAGACAATCAAGATCAGATGCAAAAAAATGATTGGAAACGGTTTCAGTGCAACAATAAAAGACAGAAATCTCGGAGCAGGGAATGTGGTGAGTCATAAGGAAAAACGTATTCATCATTTTTACTACGGTATCTATTGGAACTCGGATGACAGGGAACAAACCGTCCTGGTGTGTAAATTGCCAAAGGTGGGACGTGGCCTGCGGGGACCATGTCCGGAGAGGGGCGTTCTGCCGAGGGTGGCAGGACGCAGGGTCTGTCCCCGTGCTGAGCTTGTAAAACAAGAGATCACTGTGAGCAGCCGTTCTTTGTGGCCTGTCATTACAAACAACTCGAGGGCAATCCGCTGGCATCCTGACAAGAGAGAATCGTCCCTCATCTGCCAGCTGACAATCAGGCCACCGTCCCGAGGCCATCGATGGAGCTGCTGGGTGATGGAAAGCCACTTGTCAAAGGAGGCTTTATGATGTTAACTCACAAGCTCTTCCCTCGCTTGAACTGAATTTTATTTTACTTTATTCAATTTATTTTGTTGAGTCCTTTTCTTAAACTTATTTTTTTAAGTTCCAATAAACAATTGGGATTGGAGAATGAGATTTCTTTCTCTGGCAAAACCCTCCTGCCCCCCCTTGCCTTCCTTCTCTGGCATCCACACTGCCTGGCGAGTGTCACGAGAAGGGGAGGGACGGGACCTCCCGCTGCGCTCGTCACCCATCTACGCGAGCCAGGAGACGATTCCAGGCAGTGTAGACTGTACCACCCCTACTGTTATCCATGGAGGATACATTCCCAGGCCCCCAGTGGATGCCTGGACCCTGGATATGCATCATAGGTAGGTCCCTCATACGTATGCACCTGTGATCAAGTTGAACTCATAAATTAGGCACAGTAAGATTAACAACAATTGCTGAACATCAAAGAGAATGATTATAACCATATGCCGTAATAAAAGTTACGTGAATGTGGTCTTGCTCTCACAAAATATCGTTATCGGGCTGTGTTCACCCTTCTTCTGCTGCTGATGTGAGATGGTACAACACCCCGGCAATGAGATGAGCCGACGGGAATGACACTGGCATTGGGACATCACGTTAGGCTATTGCTGACCCGACCGAATGTCAGGAAGGCGATTGTGTGCTCCTGGCCCACTGTGGATGGCAGGTGACGGGCAGCGTGGAAAGCGAGCCCACAGGTAGGAGATGATGGCTGGATTTCATTTCTGCATCGAGAAGTGCAGGCCAGGGCTCCATCCTGAATCGTAAACCAACACTCCTCTGAAGGGAAAGGCTCACACCAGGCATTATGGCCCCATCAGTCGCTCCCAGGTCCCCACGACATGTTCACTGCTTTATCTTTTAAAATTTTTGTATTATTTGTTATAGTGCAGAGCCGAATGTGTCTTTTGGTTTTAAATGGCAAAAAAAAAAAGGGGGGGGTTGTGGCCCCTGTTTGCTCATCACAAGTAACTATCTATCTCAACAGCACGCAAAGGGCAAGATGTGGTGGAGGTCTTGCCCAGGGTGGCTAAGGCCTTCCCACTGTAGGAGTGGGAACCTAGGCTAGGGAAACTGAGGCAGAGCCAGGGGCCAGGAAGACTGTCTACAGCAGAGTTAGACAATGTCTACTGCATCAGTGTCCCATGCATAGAGGAGAATCATCAGGGAAAAGTAAGAAAGGGATTCTCCCATGGGCATCCCTGCCCAGAAGCCATCCGGGGAAGGCCTCCTTGTTCAGGGCTGGAGGGTCAGCTCCACTCCCCAGATGCCCCTCCCTTTACTGGGAGTGGACAGCTCCCAGTCCCAAACCTGGGAATGGACATCTCTCCCTGGCAGGAGGTGGAACGTGTTCACAGAAGTGGACTGACCGGTTAGAGTTGTGCAGAGAGCATGGCTCGTCACCTTAATGAGGGCTACACCAGTCAGGTAAGGACTTTTCAGGAGCTCCCAGGTGATGGGACGTAAAAAATGCATGTGGCTGACATGCGGGGAGGGAGGGAGAAGAGGCTGGGTTGGTTCATGCACATGCCCGGAGGTGCGCTGGCTGGGTCAGCGAGCCACCGCCAGCTCCTGGGATAGACGAGCAGGGGCACGGAGCGCTGGACTGGCCTCGGTGGCTGAACTGCCTCGGGGACGGTCTGTCCTCCCCCTGCGTCCCGAGCATCCAGGCTGGTCTTCTGCCACCTTCTGCAGCATTCCATTCCATCTTCCTTCTCCTTTTTCCAAAGCATCAGCTTCTAAGCTTTTAAAATGTTCAAGTTACAGTGATTTCAATACAGCATGCCCCTCTAATTTGGTGAGGATTTCTTGCCTGTGTTCGCAATCATAGGAGAAGCCTGAGTATTCAAGAGTGGCAGCTGGGACCCGCCCCCGAGAACGCTCTGTGCTGCACAGGGGGCTCTGGGCAGGGGGCTTCGGCCTCTCTCCAGACGCCTCCACCCCCCTCACTGTGGCCCCCCTCCACGGGCCTGTTTCCCACCCACTCAAGGACAGTCCAGTGGAAAGAAACCTCGGCTTTAGCTCATTCTTGAGTGTGGCATCAATCACGGGATGCTTGGCCGGGGAATCCGAGCCCTCCTGAATAATTCAGAAGTGCGACATGGAAAACTTGTTGCTCCCGAGTGTTAATGAAAATATCAAGGGAATTAATTAACAGTCAATTATATCAATTTTAGATTTGGACGTTGATTCTGAAAGCTAAATCTGCATTTTTGCCACAGTTCCTTTCCTTGGCTCTCAACTCGTCTTAGTCATTTCCAATCAAACTTATAAGGGGGAACATGCTCAAATTATTTCCTTTCCCTCCCTCTCTTGCAACTTGCTTCAGATAAATAAAGAGAAGAACGGTTTGACTGATAGATACTTTGTACAATCCTAGGTGTACAGGGAGCTCTCTTGATCTCGGTATTAAACTTCTGGGGGAGAGGAAGAGAGTTTGAATCTATAGGTAATAAATTACCAACAAAGATGGAAAAGCAAAAATCACGTGCATGCTATTTGCATAGATATGTATGTTTTGCTCAGACCATGACATGGAAGAGTTCACGAGAGATGGGAAATGCCAAAGGGAATCACAGACGGTGTCCTCACTCCCCATTAGTACCACTGGAGCCCAGGACTTTGTCCTTCCTGCACGTGTGGCATGTTTGCTAGACTTGTGTCACACATCACCTCAGAAGGGTTTTTTAAAAACCCTCTGTGATCTTTGATATTAAGAAAAGGCATCTCATTGAAAACAGCCTTTGCATGACTTGGCACGAGCCGTCTAGACTGCTTTATGAAAAATGACAGCTAGTAGGAAAGTAATTAAAGATGTATTTTGCTGAAAGCAAAAGTATTTTTGGAATCAATACCAACCATCTTTAATTTGCCAGCTCTTTCCACGATCATTGTGCGTTATCTGGGGGATCTCAATTTTAGACCATGGGGGTGCCAGCCCCCTTCTGGTGTCACTTGGGTCCTCGTCTCTTGCTCAACATCCTCAGGAATGGTTGAAGGAGGTCTGGGGGCAAAGAGGAGGCATGGTCCCTGTAGAGGGGAGGGAACCACCGCATCTCTCAAAGGCACCTGGCTCCTCATTTGGCCCCTCCCAGGGGAGAGGAGATGTTCAAAAAGGAGTAGCGGTGGAGAAAGGTATAATGAAAGCTTGGGGGGGGGTGCCTGGGGTTTGAGTTAGAGACAGGGACAGAAACCTTTATTTATGGTTTTCAGAATTCTCAAAGTGGAAAGAGATCTGTCTCAGCTCTTCTAGACTTTTTATAGGGTGCGTTTTTCCTTAGCTTGTTGGGAGCTCCCCGTGGGCAGGACTGTTCCTTCTGCCTCCCTGTGACACACCAGGTAGGTCATACATACTCCACATGGGTCTGGGCAAACATTTACCGATGACTGCATACTGAGCTCCCAACCTGCAGGGCATCTTTCTGGCTTTGTTCTCCCCTTCCCGCTCCATCCATCCTTTTGCCTGCCCAAATTTTACTCATCCTTTCGGTGTCAGCTTAAGTAACACCTCCTCCAGGAAGTCTTCTTGGAATGCCTCACCTCTCCCAATTGCATCTCAGAACCTCAGCTCCGATTCCACCTGATTCTAACATTCCTGATGTGGTTAATGCCTACCTTCTTCACCATCTTCTGGGGACAGAGGCTATAACTGTCTCACCAATTGACTCCTGGCTCCCCATCTAGAGCCTGGCAAAGCCCCTTGGATTGGGGGATGAGGGAACATACTATACCTGTAATCACATTTCTGCCCTTCGGTTTTCTCATCGCCTTGCAGTTGGTCCCTGGGTCTAACCTCAGGGGTGGTTCTAGGGTATGAATGGACTGGCTTTTCCTATGTCCTTCTGTATTAGAAATATGAAGACCTGGGGCATCTGGGTGGCTCAGTGGGTTAACCCTCTGTCTTTGGCTCAGGTCATGATCTCAGGGTCCTGGGATCGAGGCCCACATCAGGCTCTCTGCTCAGTGGGGAGCCTGCTTCTTCCTATCTCTCTATCTGCCTCTCTGCCCACTTGTGATCTCTGTCTGTCAAATAAATAAATTTTAAAAAGAAAGAAAGAAAGAAAGAAAGGAAGGAAGGAAGAAAGTGAAGACCTCTTTCCCTCTCTTAGCACTCCAGAGGAAGCTGGGTCAGTGGGAGGTAAGGGCCACGTGGGCAGGAGAATTTTGGGGAACTGCTGGTCCTAATGACTGATGCTGGGGTGGATGGGAAAGGTTCAGGTAATTGAGAAAGAGGTTTGCTTGGGGGAGCATCACAGCTTTAAGAGGTCAAAGGCGTGGGGGCATTCCAGGCCATTCTCCATGTCACAGAGGACATGAGCTGGCCAGCCCTCGTGGGGTCAGCTCCACAGGTCAGAATGTAGTCGTCATTAGCAGGCTCCTTGGTCTTTGACCTCTATAGCTGGAGCCATAGAAGGAGCTGCTGGGGGAGCTCAGAGGGTGCTGTACCAGAAGTGGACATATAGAGCATCCCGCCCAGCCCTCTGCTCCCTCCTCCACTAGAACAAGTCTGCTTGTACCTCTTTTGTTCTAACGAGACCAACAATGCATGTTTGTGCAGGTGCAATATCAGCACACATGTGTGTGTGTGTGTGTGTGTGTGTGTGTAAGTGTGGGCGCGTGTCCAACGAACCACCGCTCCCCTTCTGCTTACAGCCGGTGCTGCGCAGCAAACGCACCGTGCCCTTCCACAGAAGGTGTGCTGGCCTCCCGGAAGCTGCACGCACGGCTGTGCAGGAGAGCGCGTGCAGGCTTTGGGCCTGATTTTCAACATCTAGGTGCTGTGGATTTTCATTGCTTTGGATCTTAACGAGGCATTAATTTTTCCCTCATTGATATGCATAGTCAGATGTAGTTAATCTTGGGGACACCTGCTGGTCAGATGCCTGGAATAAGCCCGGATTAAGGGAATTCTGATTACCAATCCTTCCAAAGTGCCAGGCAACTTGGGAATTCAGGGTACGGACGGCGTTGTTGAGCACAGAGCTGCCCATGGTGAGGTGGCCGGGTCTGTACGGAAGGGGCACTAATCAACGATAGCGTTGATGTCAGTAGTGTGTGAGAACCGCTGGGAGCGGGGACCCGTGTGCCTATGCTGTTTTCAGTCTGTCTTTATAGGAGGAAGCGGTCTGGACTCAGCTTTCCTGGGGCTCTGCCCTCCCGGCACAGTTTTGTGGCTGAGTGTCATGTCCATGGAGAAGCCTGACCTCTTCCCTGTGACAATTTTTTTTTTTTAATTTTATTTATTTGAAAGAGAGAGAATGAAAGAGAAAGAGAGCATGAGAGGGGAAAGGGAGAAGCAGACTCCCTGCTGATCAGGGAGCCCAATGCAGGACTCTATCCCAGGGCTCTGGGATCATGATCTGGAGCCCAAGGCAGTCGCTTAACCAACTGAGACACCCAGGCTCCCGACAGTTCTTAATCTATTGAGAGAACCAGCCCTGGACCAGTCTGGACAGAAAAGAAGTTGCAGTCATCTTTACGTATCACCCTCTTGAAACGTCAGTATTTCCCACTGGCAGGTAAGCTGCAGGAAGGTACGTCTGAAAAGTGTTTGTGGTATGAATGACTCCCTATTTCTGAGGATAACCCCCAAGTCTTAGCTGGGGTGTGTGTCTTCTGTGAAGTCCTCTCTGTGTTCAGAATGTTCTCCACCGTCCCAGATGCTGGTGGGGATGGTCTAAGCAGAGGCTGGCCAACAGGCATCTGTCCTCCTGGTATGGCCTCAGGCACTTCACTCACTGTGCAAGGGGGTAGGACAGTGGTTCACTCACAATTGCGTGTCCTCAGGGAGCTGTGTGTTCCTCAGCTGCAACACTGCCTTTACCGGAGACATTGCCTCCAATCCCAAAGGATCTAGTCTTTTGCGCACACATGGCCTCAGCCCGGCGACCTGTTTGGGTAGGTGTGGCATTCTCTGATTTCAGCTCTAAAGTCAGCCCATTGGGCTTAGGTAAAATGATGCTCCAACACCTGCCAGTGACGATGCTAGCTGATCAGGGGCTGTTGGAGAAGGATCCAGAAGGAGATACTGACATTGAAAATACATAGAACTTGATGGATTCACTCTTGGTATCTCATATACTTTGTTGGGTATACGAGGGCAAGGGCAAGAAAATTTACTGCAAGAGTTTTAGAAGAGGGACAGACTGAAAGCAACCTGTATGTCCATTAATATAGGAAGCGCTAGACGGAGGTGAATGCAGCCATACTAGAAAGCACGATAGAGCAATTATATTTATATATAAATATATATATATATTTATATATGTATATTTGTAAACAGGACAAAAACGTGTGGGGTGGCAGCAGACACTCTTCAGGAAGGAGGGGAATGGACTGGCAGAGGGGAGAGAGAGGGCTTTAGACCCTGGTGTCCCCTTCTGTAAACAAGAAGTCTGTCCTCTTAGAAAAGCTCATCATTCGGTGAGAGTTAAAGTCATTCAGTCTTCAGTGTTATTTATGCATTTACACACAACAAACCTTTGTCCTGTCCCGCACAGGGCAGCCCATTTGCATAGCGTCAGCCATGAAGAGATTTTCTGTGAAGGAGACTTCAGGTGAAGGCGGCCAGCCATGGTCCTCCAGGAGCCAGCAGGTTAATGAGAGCCTCAAGGTCAGGGCTCAGGAAGGAGGAGCAGAGAGTGACTACGAGTGCTGGGCCGGGTAGTGTGGGGTCCTCCCCAACATCCCCAGGTGCAGGCCCTTGCCGTTTGCTGCTTCACCAGCTCCCGAGGGTAGGACGTGTCCGTGGGCTCCCTGTACCCGGGAGCCACTCTTGTCTTCCTCTGCAGGGCACCTCTTTCATTAATGCATGGCTGACTCGGGGCTCCTGGAGTCCCGAGGAAGGGCTGGGGGTCATGGAAGGGTAGGGGCTACTCCTGATGCGGGAGCTGGGACAGGCATCTCAGCTGGGAGGCTAGGCTGGAAGCCCAGGGCGGGCGGGAAGGTAGCCGTAGCTCTCCTTTGAGACAAGGCAACATCCCTTCCACCCAGCAAGATGCTCTGCTTTCTACAGATCGGGTGGCTGCCCATTGGTGGGGGCCTTGCCACACGAGCACTCCGTGAAGCTCTGTTTCTCGGAGAAGAAGCCTTGGCGCTGGTCCCGGTGCTGCTGGAGCCAAGTGGAGGATCGTGGCCTCCTGGTGTCCCGAGTTCATGTCAGGGTCACCCGCGGAAAGGGTCTTGAGACAGACGACTGATGCTGGCAGGTGAAGCAGCTCAGAGAGTGGCAGAGACAGGTGTGTGTACACGCCATCTAAACACACACGTGTGCACAGATTGCCGACCATCGTGGTCCAAAAACACGGGTCATGGGCCCAATTTCTCAGCTTGCGATCCCGGGTTAGAGGGGTACTGATGGCTGGTGAAGGGCACAGGGCACAGGTCCGGAAGCCTGGGGCTGACGGCCCATGCCCTTCCTAAGTGACCTTGCCGAGTGCTCAGTTTGTTTATCTGCAAAATGCCGCAGTAAGGGGACCAGCGTCACAGCCCCATCCCACACCGTCTCGCACAGGTGATATGTGCCAGGGGCCCAGCACTAATGGATGAAACATAACAATAATTGATACACTCCACTTGGCTTGGGACAATAAACACCGTGTTCTTCACTGGCCTCATTCCTCTGCCTCACATCAGCTGCAGCCAGCTGTTAACTCTCTGCCTCATTTTCTCCTCCTAATGAGGGGAAATCTAATATCAGCTTTAGGCTGGATATGGAAATAATCCAGTTCCTCTGATGTGGGGAGGGCACGGAGCTTCCTGCCATCAGCCTGCATGGCCCGCAGTGGCCGTTGGAGGAGGGGCTGGGGTGCTAGCCGCTGTCCCCACCCAGGTGTCTGAGCAACCCCCTCCCACCCCACCCCACCCCCACTCCTTGGGCTGACTCCTTTGAGACCTTAACAAGGGTTGAAACTCTCCTCCTCACGACGCAGAGAAAACTTTGGGTAGCTGACCCCAAACCTCCTCACGCACAGCCAATCTCCCTCCAATTGTTTCATCAGCGTTGGGACTGTCAGCTCAAACCTGACAAGTGACAAGTCTCAGGCTCATGCCGACTAGATAATCAAAGTCTTGTCAGAGCTGTCAATACCCTGCAGATAGGAGAGGACAAAGGGAGGAAAGGTTTCTACAGAAACCGCCGCCTTCACACACGCGTTGTCGAAGCCTCTTACCCAAATCCCTGTTTGTTCCTAAACGTCACTTACTCCTGAATCTATGGGCTCAGAAGCACAGACCCTGAAATGAAATAACAACCCGATGGCGTGCATGGGAAATGCAGATTTTTCTAATTTGCCCGAGATTACTTGGTAATCTTACATATAAGACATACATATGTGTGGTTTTTAGAGTGTTTAATGGCAGCGACTTGGTGAAAGAGATTTCTTCCAGTAAAAATATATTTCAAAAACATCTGAAATGGAAAATGCCAGCAGAGCGACACAGGCTTACCCACAGTGCACATCTGCCGCAGCACAAGCGAAGGGACAGGGGAGGCGACAACCGAGGTGAGCAACGGCACAGGTGCGGACCCACTCCCCGGGGGGGGGGTACTTAGGTCTCCCCGGGCGAGGACGCACATACAGTGAGCAGGCAGCCCTCACCCGAGAGCAGTGGCCGCTTGTCCATCGTTCCCCAAAGCTCGGCAGAGACTGACGTCGGCCCACCACTCTGTGAAGACAAGGGAGCACCATGGACTTGAAAACCCTCCCTACCACGTTCAAGGCCAAGAAGTCAGGCCTGGGGACAGGACACTGGCCTCCTTCCTCTCCTCTTTCCACACCCGGTCGTTGGTCACTACCCAGACTTCATCCTCCGGGGAGGTGTGTCATGGTGGAATCATGCATGTCCAAACACCAGCCTGGCCATCAGCCTAAGGGGACTCTTGCCCGACAACCCGCGGCGAGCTGGTTTCCCGGGACCGCGGGCGCCGGGGCCTCGCAGACGGGCCCTGGCATGCGTGTAGATGGTGTGCGGCATCAGGGGCCCCGTAGCCTCTCGGGGCTTGCGGCGGGTCCCCTTCCTGAGCCCTGGCCACTTGGTCCTGGTGGCCTGGATGCCCTGGCTCAACCAGGGGTGGTGGCGGTCCCAGTCAGAGGCACCGCAGAGGGAGGCAGTGAGGCTGCCAACGATCTCCGTCCACATCCGGAGCCAGCGGACCGCCTTGCCCAGGTCAGATCCGTGCGCACCGGTCAAGGCCGCCTCCGCGCTTGGGCTCTCTGCTCTCTGGCTTTGCGGCTCCCGCCACAGGGGTCATTTCATTTTGTTTCGGACTGTGCCAGCGTGGGCCCACCCGGGGCCCTTGATCTTGCTGTTGCTCGTCGGGTGTCAGTGAGCTCCACCCCCCGCCCCTGCGCGCCCTCGCTAGCACCCTGATGGGTGGCGTACATCCCACACTGTTCTCTGGTAATCTCTGGACCTCATGTCGGTCGTGGCCTACGCCTGGAGGATCATGGATACCGAAGGCGTGAGTAGACCCACTTCTGCCCAGTACAGAATTAGAGGCTGAAGGTACTGGGGAGTCCCTGCTGGCTGCAGATACACAGAGAACTTCTCACCTAAAGGAGGGGGGCCACAGCATCTTGTCTTGGGGAGATCAGGGCCGAATCTGTCTCGACCTCCCGTCACACCTCATGTAAGCTTCTCACTGTATGGGCCGGGACACTCCCCGGTGCAGGAGCTTGGAACCACTTAGTGTCACTGCTGCCCTCTCCTCAGATGCCCTGCAAAAGGGGCTTTCAGGAGGGGGCCTGGCATGCACAGGCAGGTGTCAGTGGCTTTATCACGTGATGCCCGCAGCCCCTGAAGTTGCAAATATGAATAGGGCTCCAGCCTTTCCTTCCATCAGTTCACGGTTTAGCAAAGGAGATGGGTGTGCCCACAGGCTAGAGAATGCAGTGTGGTTAGGGACTAAAAGAGCCTGGGGAAGCAACAAGGAGGAACGCATACTCAGCCCGGAGCAGCATGGAAGACTTCCTGGAGGAGGTGATGCCCAGGCTGAAATGAGAATTTAGAATAAAAATAAGAGAACAAAAGGCCACCTCTTCCTGGCTCAGCGGGGGGGAAAAATGGAGTCTGTCTCTCTGAGTGGCAGGTCTCAGTTGCATCTCTCCGGGGCTGGTAAGATCTGCAGGAGCCTGCAACATGGTGGGGATGGCTTGGTGGTAGTGCACGAGGTTTCAGCTGTTCGACAACGGGGCTTTCAGAAGAGCGCATGCCCCTGCCTTTGTCAGGAGTGGGTGAAAACTGAGCTCTCTGCTCCAGCATTTCCCGCTGGAGGCCCCACCTGAGTCCCTCTCTCTGGTCCTTTTGTAAAACCTTTTTGAAAGCTTCTCTTTCTTTCATTGCTATGCTCTTTCCCAGCCAGCACTTTAATCCTCAAAAGCTAAACCTGACCGTCTTTCTCCCATCCACACCAGCACTTACTCTGCCCTTGATTTTTATGGTGCTGGGGATGGCAGGAGTTTTTTGCTGAAATATCGCTCACTGTCCTGAGTCCCATCAACCTGCAGGCAGCCATATTTCGAGGGGAGCGAGAAGAGAGGGGGGCAGGGGGGGGCGTGCGTGTGTGGAGGCCAATATTCCCCTGTCTAATTTATATTTTACATTTCTTTAAAATCATGCTTAGAGTATTTTGGTAATCTCTGCTGAGATTAAGTATAATGCTGTACATTTAATTGATATAAGTGGTTTCAATTCTCCTTAATATGACAAATCTCCAGTGTGAAATATTCTTAGTTAATGATCAACATAAAATAGAGTTCATTTTTAATGTGAGTACAAGATTTGAATTAATTTGTAGCTAGAGCAGGGTTATTAAATTTTGTGTGCTGTGTGCTTTCTGTGCACAGGCACATGTGTGGTCATACATAGGACTCAGAGCACATATGTGTGCTCTGGGTGATAACAGGAGGTGCACAGCCCTTCCAGCCTGAGCTGAGAGCGTCTACTCCCAAATCATCTGCCTAGCACGCGAAGGAACTGCCCTCCCTACCATCCCCTCCCTGGATGGATCTCAGCCTGTATAAGGCCTTGGTCTTTGGTGCCCCAGGCTGCCCAGCCTTACCCAGGAGCATTGCAGTCAGTCCTCCAAAGCTGGACAGACTCCCGGCAGGCTATACCAAGGTCACCTGTTCCTGCCAGCTCGGTTTCCAACACAGCATTTACTGGCCTAAACATTAGCATATTGCTTTATATTATCAAAACCATATGATGGCTAACGTCATCCAGAGGAGTTCAATGAAAGTTTCAAGTTGAAGAAGTTCCTTGCAAAGTCATGTCCAGGGGGAAGGCTTCAGGGGCAGACCCCCAGCAGCGCTGATCAAAGCCAAAAGGTTTGCATTCCCCTTGCCTTTCTGGATCCAGGGCTCACTCAGGCAAATGAATTTCCCCTACGCTCCAGAGTTAGGAAGCTTCATGCAGAAAGCCAGGGCCATGGACTCAGGCCCGAGATCCAGGCTGAGGGCACACTCAGAAACCGCCGCTGCCTTTACTGCTTTGAGATAACAGAGACCAATTTTCCTACAACTGTTACAAGAGAGAGGGGGAAATAAAAGCTTCAGGATGGGCGCCAAGCAGAATATGAATATCGTATAAACCATGCGTGGGATGAAGGCAGTGACTTGCAGGAAACATCTGTTCTACTGGGCCCTCCATTCCTGGGGCAGCTGGAGCACAGAGCTTAGACTCCTTAAACTTTTCTTTTAGGATGCACTGTTTGGAGACCGACAACCCTCAATACGCAGGCCGACCCTGAAGCTCTTAAATATTTCCTTTGTAGTCACCTCTTTAAGGGCGATGCCATTTGAATCCCAATAACAATGAGGTCTTCCCACCCCCTCGGAGATCTTCAAGGCAGGGCTGTGGGAGGGAGGATGCACTCCAGCAAGTTCAATTTCTATTGGCTTAAGCGGCCGCGGAAAGAATCTTTAATCACATATACAGTATTATTGGCAACGCCGTGCAATAAAAAGGCTGAATGCTTCGTTTTTCTAGATTTCCTTTTATATTTCAAAATCGCTTTTCTTTCAAATGAGTGTACCCTATACGTTTTCTTAAAAGAAATTACTTATGGCTTCACTTTTTTTTTTTTTTTTTTCTTTTGTTGGCTCACCCTTCCTTTTGAAATTACCACCTCACGGGGACTGCAGACTTTCAAACACTTTGCATACGAAATGAAAGGCCTGAGCGTATTATGTTGCAATTTTTAAGAATGGCATAATTTTAATTAGAAATGTATAGATGAATAAAAATAATGCCGCTGCACGTTTACTAATTAGGTATTTTATTACTCTTTGATTTTTAAAAGGAAGCATGCTTGCTCTAACAAGGCAACACAGTATGGTTGTTTGGAGGCTTCCTGGGCTCCCTGGGGAGGTAAGGGCTCTGGAGGACACCCCTCCCCACAATGTCCTGACCTGCTCATCTCCCCAGCAGAGCTGGGGACTGGGAAAAGAACCTGTGCTCAACAAGATAGGTAAAGGGACACTGTTGCGTCCTGTAGAAAATGATCTCTCTTTGCAATTGGTATCAAGAGGCAGCAAATACTTGCCATTCTGAGCATCTCACCCCGCAGCCCAGTGACTGTTTGGGTGATCCTATCGATGGGCTTTTCTCCCCTCCTTGAAATTTCTAGATAAAGAAGTAGCTAGCTCTGTAGCACCTGCTATTTTTCAAAAGGAGTTTGTCTTTGTGCTTTAAGGAGAGACACATGTGGTATGTAATGGTTGCCCTTGGGTAGTCCTTTTTCCCTGGTTGGCTCTGGGGAGCTCCTGGCAGGGGTGGAAACCTGTGGCTTCACTCCAGTCCCCTGAGCCTGCTGCCCCCCCACCCAACCCCCACACACCTGGGCTGACATAGTGGCTTGAAGTACAATAGGCAATTTTGATTGCTGCTGCTGTAAAGCTACAAACTCAGACTCGCCCATCTGCACCATGAGGCTCCTGTATGGGAACGGGAGCAGATTCTACCTTCTTCTCTATTTAGCTGCCTTTGAACCCAGTGGGACCCATGGAGGGAACATTGGCTGTGGTCAAGGATGTCTGTGTCCAAGGGACAGAGTTATGCTCCCTGAGCAGGGGAGAGCAGAGCCTTGGTCCTGGACCTGCCAGCCGTGGGTGGTCTCAGATGGCCAGAGAACACGGCTTATCTGCCCAGCTCTGCTCTGTGAATTGCGCTCTATTTCACCGAGCTCAGTGCAGCAAACGTGGGTTCTCAAGAAGACATGTCACCAGGTCACACCAATGGGTGCTGAGTCCCTGTCCTTAGCAGCTTCAGGCTACCTACCTTGGGCTGGCTTCCCTGAGTCCCCAGATTTCTGGCCACGTACACTGGAGGAGTTATGGGGTTAACAGAGGAACTTCCAACGTGTGGCACTTCTGCAGAGGCGTGCCTTCCAAGAGAAGCAGAGCGGCTTCCCCCATTAGGAGTGGTTTGTGGCCAGGAATCTCCGGGCTGTCACATCTAATTATGCAGCCTAGTAATCAGCAGAGAACTCGGTAGCGTCCCGACTCGGGAAAGTCGGCATCTGTTCTAAATCCTGCCCTCAGAGCAGGAGCCGTGCCAAATACTGCAAAGACTGCTTAGCTGGGTACAAAAGATGCTGTCAACAGGCCAAAAATGGAAAAGGAGTCTTGGTTTGATTTGAATGAGCTATTTTTTTATGGGATAGAAAAAAAAAGTAATTGAATTACATCCAATAGAAGTAGGCTTCTACATTTTTTTGAAAAAAAAAAATATAGACACGTTGTGTCTGGTTAGAAAGAGAGATATTCACTGCTTTGGTTTCAACATACATAGCAAAATTCATGACCCCATGAACGAGGTCAGATGACAGTTTTTAAAAATGATTTCTTTGAGACCGTGCATGGCAGGTCCAGTGTATTTCTCAGGACCCCGTCCTCCAACCCAACTGTTAAACTTTTAAAAATGCTCCTTCTTTCGATGTTAGCGAATGAGGAAGGCAAATTGCTGCCAACGATAGAGACACGGCTGTTCATTGTGTTGCTGGCATGAGCGCTGCTCTGTGCCTGTCGGAGCCCAGACCCCTCCACCATCATTGGCCACCCTTGCCTCTGATTTGCTGTCATCTTTGCTCATTGGGCCTTTCCAATAAAAACCAATATTGGTTGAGAGCCTTAAACCCTGAGGCCCGACGAGCACAGTGCAGAGTGTGAACACTTCCTTCCTGGGGTGTATATGCTCCTTGAAGTGATAAAACGTACCTGTGTGGAAACCCTTTTAACCAAGAGGGATTTCGAGCTAGAGCTGGAGACCTTAGCTGTCCAGTGAACGGAGGGGTAGGGAAGGGGAGAATCTGATCTGCTCGTGTCTACAGCCTTTCTGCTCTGGCTGGAAGGCTGCAGAGAAGGACTTGAGTGGTACGGTAGAAGGTGGCAAGATGGGAGGGAAGGAAACATTGCACTTAAAGGCCAGGTGCTTTTCACCCGCTGGGCAGCCTGGGAAAATGGGGGTGAGAAATACCTAGGGACGTAAGGTCCAATTTTCCAACGATAATCCAAATATGACATAGTACCGACGGTTTGTGTTCCTGAGCCTAGACACGCGGCTAGCTTTTTCATCCCCACAGCAGAAATGAGATGGTCCTCGTGGAGACGAATTCACATACCTTGGTGATTTCAGTCAGTGCGAAGCGGTTGGAGTGGACTTTTCTGGTTTCTTGATTTGCTTGGAAGGTGGGAGGACTACAGTGATCTCCAAGCTTCATGTCCCACAGACCCACAGGAGCGGAAGAGCTCCTGTGCCCTGTGCTAGATACTGACATGGCAAGGGCATTTGGGGACATCCAGCCCTCCCTGATTTGTGCTGATGTGCTCTTTGCCTGACTTCGTAAGGTAACACAGAGCCTGACAGCAACCCTGCGCTATATTCCACGTGGGCCTTTGGGATTCTGGGAGGGGCTGTTTCCAGGGAACAGACTCTTCCCTAGATTTGGGGAAATTGCCATACTTTTCGTGTCTGTCTGTCTTTCTTATTGTTCAGACATCCATATCTTCTCATATCCCCTCTCCCTCCTCCAACATAAAGTGGACAAAGGTCTTAGGTCTTCGTGAGTGTCAGGAAAGAGGTGGTCTCTAGGCTGCTTCTGCTTTGAGCCCCTTCACTGTCCTAAAGCAGGACAACTCAAAACACAAAACAAAAATCTGTATTTGGATAAATACTTCTGACACATCGGCTTCCGAATCCTCTCCCAGGATTTCATCCTGCAGTTTCAGTTTCACCTACTCCATGTTTTGCCGTGGTATTTTTTTGGTCATGCCAGCCTCCCAGAATAATCGATCAGTGGGATCAGTGGTTAGCAAGCCCTTTTCCAGGGTTTCATCTGCACAGACCAGACTCTTTCTTTGGGCCGCTGAAGCTTTTCCTGAGGACTGACACCAGGATCTTCATGGAGCCGCAGGATCTTTCCATGCAGCCCTTCTCAGTGCCTTCATATCCTATAAATCTCAGCTTTGGGAGATAAGGAGACCTCGCTGGTCTCCGCCACTTCCAGAAAACTGCAACTCCTCTCCCTTGTATATAAAACCGAAGTAGAAACCTGTTCCACTGATGGCTCTGCCTTCCAGCGATATCACCTTGATCCCCGTCTCTACTCCTTCTGTTATTGTAGACTTCAGCTCTTGGCTCTCAGCTGTCCTTGTCACCCTGGTTATTCCCAGGGTTAGCGTGAAAGAGGTGTTCTCTGTGGATGCTCAGTTCAATACATGGGCCTTTCAATTCCTTGACCTAAGCACCAGTGTCCATTTCTTCCTCCCACTCCTTGGTGACCAGTTCTTACAGACACATACTCCTTCCCCTGCAGTGCTTAACTTCCTGACCCATTTGCTCTACTCCTCCTACTTGTGTTATGACTGGACTGTCACACAAGTTTCAACTCCAGAGCTCAAGATTTGGTCATTTTCTTGCACTGCCTGCTGCTTCTGGGGCGCTTTGACCCTCTATTCTCTCTGGAAGGGCTCTTAAACCGAAAGAACCCAAGTGTTGGTTTTCTCTGCCTTCGAAGCACAGCTGAGCTCTGCTAGGGAAAACCACAAAACGGGACAGAGGCGTGGTGTAGCGATGGCTGCATTACGAACACAGCCTTGGCTGGGCCCCGACCCTCCTTGATATTCTGTCATAGTTGACTAGTCAACTTAAGCTGCTAACATATCAGAGCAATTTTGTTGAGGCGACTAACATAGGCCTTCAGAAGAATTGGCACTAACCCACCAGCACAGTCCGGCGCCATTTTGTTGTAGAAGGGAGACTTGCCGGATCTGCAACAAAATGGTCTCTCTGTTGTCCAGGCCGTGGCCAGAGGCCTAGAGGATGTCTATCCCTGCTTTCCTTTAGATTGAAGCAAAGGGTTTCTAATGATTTCAAGTCCAGAAGATGTCAGAAATTCAGGGTCACTTTGAGATTTGATCAAAATCTTCCTTGAGCTCTGTCGGTGGAGCTGTGACAGACATTTCTTCTGCTCAGGAAGCCCCCGTTTTGTTCTGCTGGGTTCCAGGGACCAGGGTTCTGTTCTTTGAATTTTGGGGTGGCCATGTGTCTGTGGCTTGAGCACTGTGTTTCCATTAGGAGTTATTTCAGATTCACTCCTGTTGTGCCGTGACACTCATGGAAACCCACATGGGGATGGAGAGTCCTTCACCAAGGCCCTTAATGAATTCCATGAGTGGAGTTTCTATCACTGTGCGGGAATATATCCTTGGGGCCAGAAATAGATTTGATTCTGTTGTTGTTACTGCCGTATAACTTAGCTTAACTTGACTGAACCAGAGGCTACAGAAGTGGACCCTCACAGAATGTCATGGGGCCACTGTCTGTCCATCGTAGGTCCCTTTCTGTTCCCAAAGACCCTCAGTGCTCCCTGTCTCCACCTCTCCCCAGCAGTCCCTCCTCCACTGTGTTTCTCCTCTAGCTTGAGCTCTTAGTCATTCTCTCCTCAGCCTTCCTTGTTGATGGTGGTCTTTGAAGAGGATAATGTGGACCACGTGTGGAAGAAGGAGCACAATTAAGACCTAGACTCCAACTGTCAATCACAGCTATGCGGAATCCAGGAGATAAGGAGCTTCAGGGTGGCACTCCGTCTCCCTTTCCTGCGGGCCACTGTCATGAGGTAGGGCAGGAGCGGAGAGTGATCCGGGGACTAGACATCATTGTTGCTGGAGGGCTGTGTATGCACCTCCTCCCACGGTGTTCCCACCCGAGTCCTTGAAAAGAGCTTCTGGGGCCCCTCAGCCCCTGCTCTTCTTTGCCTGTTCTCCAAAGGGAAGCTATTAGCCTAGGTAAATACTTCTTCTCCAGAGTGACTTGATCTCTGTACTCCCTGATTCAGTTCCTTTGCAAGGTAAATAACTATAAATATTAAAACATGTCAATAGCTTTATTAATAAATGACTTCTGGCTATCTAAGAGACTCTGCACTGTGGGCTTTTGGTGGGTCTCTGGTGCATCCTTTCACACATTTCATGTGGTGTAACCACTGCGGGCTGAAGGATGCATGGGATCTGACTGGCGCATCAGAAATCACAGTATTTGGTTTTCCATGTATGTTGGCTATCCAGAGTGTTAAGTAATGTGATTTCCTTTTCTTGTTTCGATTATCTTTATTTTCATTTGGAGCTCATATAACAAATATAGCCCAATATTAATACCAACAACTCCTTAAATAAGAAGTAGAGTGACAGGGTAGTGTCCTTGCACATTTTACTATTAGAATTTCAAATGTTCAAATCTTAACTTCTTACCTCCATAAAATTTCATACACTTTCCTCACAAGAGCATTCACAACAATTCTGTGATGAAATATATTTGCAGTTAATTGGATATAAAATGCCATATTATTTTTGTAGAAAACCTCACCCTTACCTCTTTTCAGGAATTGGCTTCTCAATTCTTCTCCAAAAAAACAAAAACAACAAACAACAAACAACAACAACAACGATAAAAAACTGAGCTAGAATTGTAATTCTTAAAACCAAGTCAAATTATCTAGATAGGTCATCCTTGAAAATCCATCTCGAGTTTGGCCTCTTCATATCTCATTTTGTATCTTGTTCCAGATAAGGACTCCAAGGAATAATAGTTTCAAAATTCTGCACAGTGTGATTCTCCATTTTTCCTCATGGATTTCCCCTAGCACCACCTTCAGTCTCAGAATGAACAGTGAGGGCCTCGTGGGTTTGACTTGGATGGATGGTCCTGTCCCACCACTCTGGGCAGCTCTCCGGCCATGTGGAGCTGAGCTTGGATCTCTAGCCAGAGATCCGGCTTGAACTGTGCATTGTCTGATGCCTGTAGTGATGCTGAGGGCATTCTCAGATACTTTTCTAGGCAACAGAAAGCCTTACCCAGTGTTGTCCTTGAAAATGCTGAAGCTGCGTCTGGTTTCCCTTCTTCATTCCTTTTACCTAGTAGGAAAAGAAATGCTCCAGGAAAGGAGGCTGAGCTAGGGGCTTACCATGGTTGGGCTCTTCTGAGGAGCATTCAGACCACCAGAATATTTCCCCCTCTCTCTGCCCATCTCTAGAAGGGCAAGCAACATGCAGTGAGGAGTGTGTATCTGGGGAGGTGACTGGTCCCACTTAAGCTGGAAAAAGTCGCTCTGATGGCAGGGCTGGAGAACCAAGAGGAACCGAGAGAAGACTCAGAGAAATGGACAGTAATTCATGGCAGTAGGTCAGGGAGAGACTGTGGTGGCTTGACTCAGGATGACAGTGAAGGATTCAGAGAGAAAAGACCAACTTTGGAGATACACAAGGCAGCAACTTGATTGACTCGACTAGGCGTGGAGTATGAGGGGAATTGAGTGGACTTCTAAGTTTTCTTCTAAGTTTTCCACTTGACCAAGAGGGTGGATGATAATATCATTGACTGAGATGGGAAAAACTTGGCAAGGGATAAGCTTAGGGGGAGAATTAGTGCTCCAGTTGGTCATGGAAGATTTGTGAAGCTGACAATGATACTTTTGATAGAGAATCCAAATAGGTAGCTGTAGAAAGACATTTGGAGTGCGGAAGGATGGTCTGATCTGCAGATCTAGAGACATTTCCAAATAGATGAGATTTAAGTCTTTGAACTGGCTGAAGTCACCTCTGGATATGGTATCCTCTGGAGGGTATAGTGGGGGGGAAGTGGGGAAGGAGTAAACCCCAGGGTATGCTAATATTTATTTAAAATGATGTTTTAGTTTTTTATTACAGGAGACAGCATTCATTTTCAAAATGCTTATCAAAAAAGATAAAATGTGCCTCCCATTTGAACACCCCTAAATCCTGGCCTATCCCCCAACTTATTCCTCAGACCCAGTATTGTGTATACCTCTTTCAGACCTTTAAAAATGCATTACATCCATTTACAGGTATAGACAGAATATGTCATACTTAAATGGCGTCGTTCCCTGCGATGATTTCTTTTTTTAAATTTTCACTTAATGTATGTCTCCGAGGTCTTCATCTGTCAATATATAGAGATTTAACTTGGTTCTTTCAATATCTCCTTGGTGTTCCATATAATTAATGTGTTGCGGTTTACATAACACTTCCCCCATCAGTGGGTCCTTAGGCTGTTTCCAGTGGTGGGCCTTGCATGTCAACATCTGGAGATTGTTTGGGCTGGTGAGAAGATGAAGGGCTACCCAGGTATCGTGAGATAGAGGGAGTGACCAGAGAGGAGAACAAAGATGGATGTTCAAGATTCTGGAAGCCAAGACTGGGCTCAGTACAGGTCACATTGCCAGTGACTGTTATAGGAGAGAGACACCCCAGGAACTTTCCCTCCTCTAAGCCCTTCCTTGTTTTTTTATTATTTTTTTTTTATTTTAAGACTTTATTTATATGAGAAAGAGAGAGAGTAGGGGAAGAAGCACAGGGACACGGACAAGCAGACTCCGTGCTGAGTGCAGAGCCTGATGTGGGGCTCCATCTCAGAACCCTGACATCATGATCTGAGCCGAAAGCAAGAGTCAGACATTTAACTGACTGAGCCATCCAGGTGCCCCTAAGCCCTTTCTTTCTTTGACTCACAAACTAAAGGCACCAAGACATCAGATCTGCGGGACTGAGGAGGTGCCTGTGTTTTTCTGCTAGCCTTTAGGCTGATGCAGTGACATCTCACACCAGTGAGAGCTGATCTCAGTCGTGGAGTGGCGCTTCCTCCAGCCCCTGTCCCACGGTGTGATCTCCACCTCTGCTCTCTGCTGCATTAGAGAATTTCTTCAGCAGGTCTGTTAGCTTTGGAAAATCAGAATCAGGATTTTTTTTTTTTAAATAATGCATTTAATCATTAGGAAAGAAAAAGGATGTAGATACCTTGGACCTTTTGAGATGCATTATGTGTGACTGGAAGGATGAGTGAATGTTTTCATTAGAAAAGTGACTGAGCTGGGGCTCTGGCAAGGGGACATGTTGCAGGGAGGCTGAGTCCACCTTCCAGAGGGATAACGGTCATGTCAAGTGCAGGGCAGCTGAGACGCCACAGAGACGATGCTCCCCACAACTTGCTGGGTCTGGCCACCGCGCTCTGTCTCCAGCTGCTAGAGACATAAATTGTCTTTAAACACCCAGGACCTGCCTACCTCCCGCTGCCATCTTTGGACCCATTTATCAATCCCTGCTCATTCCATGGTCCTTTTTTTTGAGTCTTGATAACGCTTCTGAAGGGAGCTGGGGACACTTTTGCCATTCGTCACAAAATAATGCAACATTCTGTACATTTATTACAGTATACATTATGACTGCACTATTAACTTTAAAAAAACTTTCATTTCTCTGAAGTTTTCCTTTATCTTTACCAAACAGATACCCAGTATGACTGAGAATTTAATACCCTAAAGTTTAAGACCGGTTTGTAAACACAGTCCCTAGTGTCTGCTATTGATCTTTTGCTATTTTAATGCATTTTTACTGACCGACATGTCCTGTGGTAAAGAATATTGCCTAAATTAGTTATCTGATTGGTTCTTTTGATTAATGATGGGCCTGTGCCTCATTACACATGACAACATGATCGGAATAATCACTGTTGCTCTACAAGCCAGGCCTGGCATTTTTTATTCCTTCATTTTTAAAGTTCATTTATAAAATTATTTAATGTATACGTCCTAAGTTGTAATTTATTTACATGACACTTTTTTCGATGGGAACTGTTGTACTGTGTCACAAATGGCTAAGAAAACAAGGTAAACTAGATGTACAGATCAATGTCTCTTGGCTCAAGGGGGAAAAAAAACATAATCAAGATTCAGGAGCTGACCTTGTACCAAAGTCCAACTTGTCACAGAACAAACACTAAGATACCCAACAAATCACCAGGCACAGCAAGACGTGTTCTCATGCAGTCTCTTCTCTGTCGCCTTCTATCTGCCCAGAACTTCAGGCCTGTAGAGTTCTTAATTTCTCTCCTTCTGCCCACGGAACCGTCCCTGCCCTGCTTTCCAGCCCACACTGATCAAGGGGACTTCTTGGCTCCTGCACAGTTTGGCAAGAAGGCCCCTCAGGGATACAGGATATTCAAAATCAGAATTTGGACCAGATATGAGTCACAAAATTGGGCCTGCTTTGTATGAGTTGTGTGGCATTGTATTAATTCTGGAGACATATGTGGATTCCAGTGGAGCCTCCAAAGTTTCTGGTGATCTGATGGTACCTGCTTTAATTGTGGTTTGGCTGGGTAAGAAATTGTCTGGATGCTCTGAAGTTACAGGTAACTGGCATGTTTGGACTGCTCAAGATTTTCCCCTCCCCCTATGTCTTGTTGGTCTTCTAACAAAGACCAAGAAGAGAAGCTCCACCCTTGTTCTTTTCATGGGTTATGTCATTTTGTGACTTTCTGGACTTCAGATGAATCTGGTTTCCTGGGAGCCGAGGCTGGGCCCCAGGAGTCAGCTGTCCACCTCAATGTCAGACCAACCGGAATCCTTCCTGTAAGACCCCATTGCCCGGAGACAACCTGGTGGACATTCTCGTTACCCCTCCCCCCAGGAAGAGTTTGTGGTCAGAAGACCAGCCAGGGGGCATGCTGGATTGCATTTGCATTCCAGACAAGACAGATCGTCTCCCTTTCTGTTTTGCTCACTCTCCTCTCCTTCCGGTTGCCCCCATTCTCCTTATAAGGGGCCTTGCCATCCCTCCCGTGTCCATTTCTGCTCCCATGACACCAGCACCAGTCTGATGGAATGTGCAGGGCACCTGTGCTGTGTGCTTTCGTATCAACCAATGATGCACAATGCGAACCCTCGGTCCAGCATTGAAGACCGGATGAAATGTGTGAATGGTGTCAGAGATGGAATAAAATGGAGCATTCCCTTTCGTCCTTCAGAATCCTCCATCGTCCTGTGTTCAGGAGGTTGACAGACTTCTGTCATTTACCAGTTGAACTTGGGCACAAAGTGGGTAACCCAGCAGGTCAGGTGCTTTGCAGGGTACAATGGAAGCTGTCCAAATGACAAACCACCATGCCAGACCCCTCTCCTTCTCAGGTCCCAGAGCATACGGACTCCACTTCTATCCCACAGAGGAAAGCCTCCTTCCTGATTAGGTGGGATTTCAGCTCTAGGTACGCTGCTTCCTGTGATTCATGGCAACTCCTGGCAACTAGGGCATTTCGTTTTGTTATAAAAAGCAAACAGATTCCAAGCACCCCACAGCACATAACAAAGTGAGAAAGTTCAGCCTTCCACACATCACTTGAATTTCAAAGTAAGGAGAAGGACAAGACACGGGTTGCCAAGCAAAACCACTTAAAATAAAATGAAGTGGATTTATATGGTTCTTTTTTACCCCTGGACTTAATTAATGTTGTAAATAATACCTCCTATCTTGTGCATAATGATTTGCTCTGTTATGCTATTAAAAAGTTCTGTTACGTCAGTTCACACAGGCAGTCATTGGCACAGTTTAGACATTAAATAGAACTTTGGTTAAAAGCCTACCACAGGAAATGAGTGTGTGTGTGTGTGTGTGTGTGTGTGCATGCACACGCAAGAACGTGTGTGTGTGTGTGCGCGCGCGCCTGTTGCCTTGTGAGGCTTTCTGGGGTGTAAGATAAGCCAGCAAGTGAGATTATGTTGAATATGCAAGTTATATGTTAATATGATTAAATGACTACTGGATCACCCAACATAATCAATTGAAATATTCACCAACTTTGTGTTGAAATTGGAAGAAATTATTACCTTGAGGCTGCCAAACACATTTTGCAGCTTTGCATTTGCAATAATGCGTGTCTCACTTAGCATTTAAAAACATATTTTTGACTTTAATAAAGCAAGATGAGTCTATTAAAGAGATGCTCACTAGAATGGAAGGCAGCTCCAATAAGCACGGAAAACCACCCCGAGGAGAGGCAGCTGGGCGATGGCGGTGCCCACCTGCCCTTCCCTGCACCCGGCCTCCCTCGCTCCCTTTCCTCCTTCCTTGTAGCCACACCGCTCATGGACGGAGGGGGACTCAAGGGGAAGTTTTCCAAGGAAAAGCATTCTATTCCAAGCCATTCGTACTATTTTATCATTGAATTATTTGCCTTCACTCTAAAAATCCTACAAAATGATTTAGTCTCCTGATGTGATTTACTTGTATTTTTAAACTCCCTGCAACTCCATCCAGATCACAGGGATGTAAATGTGTCTTCTCTCTCACTGAACAAGCACAGCTAAAACAAATAAAATCAAAGATGCATAGTCTTTCACCGTGGTTTTGCAAAATGTAAGTGATGGGGGTGGGGGGGAGGCAGCCGTCATTCGGCTCTGGTCTGTTATTGACAACAGCAGAAGTAAGAATTAGAAAACAAATCCCCTTTTAAATGAAATGAAGTCAGAGGCCCACCTCGCTCGGGAAATACTAATTGGAACTACCTTGCTAATGCTAGCGAGTCACAGGAAGGAAACATTAAGTTATTATTTTTAATAATGTTTACAAGTATATCCAGCCATTTCCAGCCGGTGAAAGATGTCAGCCTTGGCCAAACGTGGCAGATCTACTTTTCACCAAAGATGCTCCTCGTCTTCCCCCTGATAGCAATCATTAATTTTATTTTTTAACTCGGTCTTCAAATGAAGACAGATGAGCTGGGGAGTTTTAAATGCAGGCTGCTTATGTTCAGAAAAATGGCTGTGAGATAGTAGATCCCGGCATCTGAGCCGAGACCAGTTACTGTTTGGGAAGAAAATAAGAACAGTGAAAGGTGAACAGTGGAGTGGGCCTGAAAAGAGCTACCAGTGAACAAGGGGGCAAGGTCCGTGTGCTGCTCTTTGGGCTGGCTCATTTCCTGATTGCCTTGGAGAATTCGAGACATAATTACGGTTAATTGTTCTTGATAATTTTAACATTACATTTCCATACTTATTTCTTATCAACAACCTTCTTAAGTGTCATAGATCAAAATGCCCCTCAGGTATCCCATCATTGCTAGTATTGTCCCTTATCGTTAAAAACAGTTTTCCCATTTGTGTAAATTTGTCCAAGCTGCATTTTCTCATCAAATATCAATTACCTTCATTTGGTTGCCATCATTTCATCTTTAAGTTAAGGATTTCAGACCTGACCTCCCTAGAGGTGGCTCCGGGAAAATTCAAGACACCCCATCTCAGAGGTTGTGAAGGAAATTTCATACTGGCATGTAGAAAATCTTTCCACTCTCAGAGACCATCTGATTGAGATACTTATGGTTCCATTTCATGACTGGTTTGGAGTGAGCACAAGGAAAAAGGACGGGGGTGGGGGAGGCAAAATAAGCATGATGGAAGGTCAGCCAGAATGGTGGAAATCTGCTCTTCCGTAAAAGCACTGAGAATATTGCAAGACATTGTTGAAGTCAATTTTTTCTGGAACTCCATAAGTTAACCCCAAACCTCCAATGATCTGAAGAGCATTTATTCTTGAGAAAAACAGTTAAGTCTTAGTAAGACTAACAAAAATGAAAGCGTGTTAACTTGCTCCATGTCCTCTCTTCTCCCTAACTCTGCGGTAGTCTCAGGATCACAGTAGGTGTGGAAACCAACAGTATAGCAGCCACTAACGGGGACAGAATGGATTTGAAAACCTGTCTAAATCCCCCCTACCAGGGAATTGTCATTATTTTACCTGTTTGGCAGATCCCCAGAAAAGCCTCATTCACAGAGCTTGTCTTTTTTTTTTTTTTTTTTTAAGATTTTATTTTATTTATTTGAGAGAGAGAGACAGTGAGAGAGAGAATGAGCGAGGAGAAGGTCAGAGAGCGAAGCAGACTCCCCATGCAGCTGGGAGCCTGATGTGGGACTCGATCCCGGGACTCCAGGATCACGCCCTGAGCCGGAGGCAGTCGTTTAACCAACTGCGCCACCCAGGCGTCCCACAGAGCTTGTCTTTATCTGACCTAAAGCTCCTTCAGTGGGAAGAGTCCTACTGCCAGGGTGTTTGTCAAAGACAATCAGCAGAAAATATTTAACACTGCAGTGGTCTGAGACAATGATACGAATTGGGACAAATGAGAAACTGAACAAAAACTTAAAAGAAAAATCTGAGAATTAGATGACTATGGGAAGGACTGACATATTCCTGGGGATTTGGAGGACCATGCATATGCACAAACCTATGCTCATTCCCAGGGCTATAACACTAGTAGGAAAGACTTAAGAAACCCCAGTCTCTCGCCTCTGGCCATCCCCAAGGCTCTGCACAATCAGGATGTGGAAGTTAAGGCAGGGTCGTAAATCACTAGAGCATTGAAGTAGTGACTCCACTAGAGTGTTTCAGCAGGGGGTGGAGCGCACCTGGATCAAGGCATGTAAGGGAATCTCTGCTCAATTATCAGCTGGCAATGAAGCTAACCAAGCAGAGACTTTAGTGGCTTCACATAACAAAAACAAACTTTACAGGACTGATTCAGGAAAGTCGCTATACCAACAAAAATAATTGCTATGATAAGCAATAGAAACAACAAAGGGAAGGGGAGAATCTGATATCCAGAACTGCCATATTATAATCTTTAAAATGCTCAGTTTGGGGACACCTGGGTGGCTCAGTGGGTTAAAGCCTCTGCTTTCAGCTCAGGTCATGATCCCAGGGTCCTGGGATGGAACCCCGCATTGGGATCTCTGCTCAGTGGGGAGCCTCCTTCCTCCTCCTCTCTCTCTCTCTGCCTGTCTCTCTGCCTACTTGTGATCCCCATCAAATAAATAAATAAAATCTCTAAAAATAAAATAAAATAAAATGTTCAGTTTTTAACAACAAAAGAGACATGCAAAAAAACAGGAAACTATGCCCCATAAAGATTAGTGCATAAATAATTAGAATTATTAAAGAAGATATTTAACAAAATCAATGAATCCAAAAATTAGTTTTTTGGAAAGATCAACAGACTGACAAACTTTTGGCTAAACTCACCAACAGCAAGAACAACAGCACCAGAGATGACTCAAATTATCATAATCAGGATGAAAGAAGGGGGGGATCACTATGGATCCTATAGAAATAAAAAGGATTACTTTGATCAACTGCATGCCAGCAAGTTAGATAACTTAGATGAAAGGGAAAACATTTCTAGAAAGACATAAATAACTAAAACTGACTCAAGAAAAAACAAATAATCTGAATAGACATGTAATGAGCAAAAAAGATTTAATTGGCAATTTAAAACACCATTCCACAGGCCCAGTTGTCTTAAGTGGTTGATTCTACCAAATGTTCAAAGAATGAATACCAATCCTTATGAATAGAAATAAAAATTCCTCAAAAAATGCTAATAAACCAAATCCAGCCATATATACATAACTATAAACAAAAATGAACAAAACAATATATAAACAAAATGAAAAATACAAAAACAAAAAATAAACACAACAAAATTATATATTAACAAATATATATGTTTATTATATACTTAATACATAGTATACAATATATACTAATATGTACTACATTATATGTTTACATATACTGTATTTATATTATATTGATATTGATATTTATTTATTTCATACATAATATATATTATAGATTTATAGATTTAAACATGTATATGACTAAATATGTAAAAAGACTATATGTTGTAAGTATGATTTAACCCAGGAATGCAAGGTTGGTTTAACATGTGAAAGTTAATCAGTGTAATACAACATATTAACAGGGTAAAGCTGATCATGATCATTTCAACAGATTCAGGATAATTGTTTTAAAAATGCTGACATTTAACATGCTTTTGTGAGAAAATTACTCAACAGACTGGGAATAGAACTGAACCTTGTCAATCTGACAGAATATCTACAAAGAAACCAAGGTGACATTATAGTGGTGAAAGACTTCTCTTTAGATCAAAAACAAGACAAGAATGTCCACTGTGTCATTCCTGTTCAAAATTTTACTGGACATTCTCACAGGTTAGATAAGAAAAATAAATAAAAGTCATCCAGATTGGAAAAGAGAAGGGGAGCTATGTCTATTCACAGATGATAAGATCTTCTATGTAGGAAATCTCAAGGAATCCACAAAAAAACTATTAGAACAAATAAATGCTTTCAGTGAGGCTGTAGGATACAAGATCAAATGTATTTTTATATGCTAGCAAAAACGCATTAGATTACAAAGGCAATTTGCCTTGGAATAGAAACAAAAAAAATGAAATAGTTAAGAATAAATTTATGAGTAATTCAGAGACTTATATCCCTAAAACTATAAAACATTATTGAAGCAAATTGTAGAGATCAAGGAGGGCACTTGTGATGAGCACTGGGTGTTGTATGGAAGCATTGAATCACTAAATGGCACACCAAAGCTAATATCACACTGTACATTAACTGACTGGAATTTAAATAAAAACTTGAAAAAACACCATTGAAAGAAATTAAAGTAGCTCTAAACAAGTGGAAAGATATCCCATTGACAAGGATAGAAAAACAGATTAGGCAAAGATTCTTACATGGATCTATAGACTTAATGCAGTCCTTGTCAAAATCCCAGCTGCCTTCTTGGAAGAAATTGGGAAGCTGATTCTAAAATTCACATGGAAATGCAAGGCATGCATAATAGCCAGAGCAGTCTTGAAAAAGAACCAAGATGAAGGCATTATACGTCTCAGTTTTACAATGAACAACAGAATATGGTAATCAATATACCATGGTATTGACATGAGAATATCTCAAGGGATAAACATAATAGACTTGAAACTCAAGAACCAAGCCCTTACATTTATGACTTGTGGTTAACTAATTCTGGACCAAAGTGCCAAGACAATTCACCATCCATAAAATCTAATTCAAAATGGATTGTATCCATAAATATACGAATTAAAATTATAAAACTGTTAGAAGAAGACAAGAGTAAATTTTCATGACGTTGGGTTCAGCATGAGTTCTTAGCTATGACATGGAAAACACAAAGAGTAAAATTAAAAAAAAAAGATAAATTCATCTAAGTTAAAAATTTCAAAGGATACCATCAAGAAACTGAAAAGATAGCCCACAAGACAGGAGAAAGTATTTGTACATCATTTATCTCATAAGGGTATTCTAGCCAGAATATATGAGTACTCTTACAACTTCATAATAAAAAAAAAGATAAATAACCCAATTAAAATATGGGGAAAACGTTAAAATAGACATTTTTCCAAAAAAAAAAGTATGAAGAGTCCCCAAAACCTGTTCAATACCATTAGTCTTTAGGAAATTGCAAATCAAAACCACAATGAGAGACCACTTCCTACTCATGAGGATGACTAAAACGAAAGGGACGGACAATCTAAGTGTTGGCAAGGCTGCAGAGAAACTGAAATCCCAAACATTCCTGATGGGATTGTAAAATGGCATGGCAACTTGGGAGAACAGTTACAGTTTATCAAAAATTCAAAGAGAGTTACTGTATGACTCAGTAATTCTACCCCTCAGTATATACTGAAGATAAATGAATACAGATGTTCACATGAAAACTTGTACACAGATTTTCACTGTAGCATTATTAATAGACAAAATGTGGAAACAAGTCAAATATGCATAACTTAATGAATGCATAAATAAAATGTGTTATATCTATTCAATGGAAATGCAAGAAAAAAAGAATGAAGTGAATGAAGTACTGATAATACTACAAATGGGTGAATCTTGGAAACATTATGCTAAGTGAAAGAAGCCAGTCACAGAAACCACACACTGTATGACCCCCTTTATATGCAATGTCCAGAATAGGCAAATCCATAGAGACAGAAAATAGATTAATGGTCCTCAGGGGCTGGGGCTGGGGGAGTGGAGGATGATTGGTAGTGGGTGTAGAGGTTCTATTTGGGTTAATGAAAAGGTTCTGAAATGAAATGTTGGTGGTAGTTGTATAACTCTGTGAATATACTAAAATCCACTTCACTGTGCATGGTAAAAAGATAAATTTTGTAGTATATGAATTATACTTATTTAATAAACTATTGCTTCTTAGCTATTTAAACTATTATTAACTATGGTGACCAAAACGGGAAAGACAATTCCCCAACTGATTTGCATTTTATATCATCATCAGCCTCTGAGAAAAAGGAGGCCAGAAATGATAACTTTGGTGTTTCAGTGAAGATCAAGAAATCGAGCATTGGGTACTGGGATCACTGTCCTTGTCATGGTGTAGCACACATTCTACTTTCCCAGTGGGTGTGACAACTTGTACAAGGCAGGGCTGCCTTGCTCATCACTATCTCCTTCCCTAACACCTCACTCCCTGCACCTGCCACAAAGTCTTGAAAATATGGTGGTCTCAATAAATTATAGGTGAATAAATTGATTAGCCTCCAAAGGTGTGCATATCCCATAAAAGAACTGTGAAGTAGTAACGATGATGATGAAGAAGAAAAAGGGTGGCACTATTTTTAGAGAGGCTAGCAAAACCAGCTTTGAAGGAACTCTCCAAAGGCGACTTCTAGAAATCTGTTCTGCAATGGCTAAATTGCAGAAATAAGCTTTGAACTGCCCAAGGGTACTATGATCAAGTTCAGCTCTTGTATGGAGTCTATGCTTCTTTTTTTATGTGCTTATTAATACTTTCCCAGCTGATATGTAGGAGTTCCAAAGAAGGGGAGCACAAAATGCAATTTTTAAAGCCAGTTTCAACTTCTATTTCTCTTTGAATTGTTATTTGTCTTCCTCTTTGCTTAACATTGGCCTTTAGGTTTTGGAGAAAAGAGTCCAGTACAGACCATGGCCGGTCTTTCTGTGCTACTGGGCTATGTCTGTCCCTGGCTGCTAGCAAGCCTTCTACTGTGGTCTGGACTTCTGAACAACAGCCATCATTCTTCTGCCTTGGTCTAGAACAGATTTCTAGAAGTCACCTTTGGAGAGGTCCTTCAAAGCTAGTTTTGCTAGCGTCTATATGAATAGCGCCACCCTCCATCATCATCGTCATCATCACTACTTCACAATTCTTTTATGGGATTTGCACACCTTTGGTGGCTAATCAACTTATGCATCTATAGTTTATTGAGACCATCATGTTTACAAGACTTTGTGGCAGGTGCAGGGAGTGAGGTGTTATGGAAGGAGATAGTGACGAGCAAGGCAATGTGTCTTCTGATAATTTGGTAAGAGTTAAGGGAATGTTTCTGCATCTGCTTTGTTATTTCTACCAGGGGCCCTTCTTCCCACATACCCCACTTCAAAGCCTCTCCTCTTTTTCTCTCTCTGCCTGCTTTCCCTTCCCTCTGTTGTCTTTTCCTGTAGGTGAGAGAAGAGCCAGGAGGCCGGCACTCTTTTCCAAATGGAGGAGAGAAATCTTATCAAACATAGGAAGGAGAATTTTAAAAATGAAAGGCGGTGTATGGTGGGGTGGCTGAGAGAGAAAGTAATGGTGCAAAGTGGGGGGAACATAAACTTTGCTCCTGTTAGCATTGCCATGGGGAGTGACTTAATGATATTCTGTGCTGTGTCTGTAGGAAATCCCTTACATCTTGTAGATAGAGAAATGATTGAAACAGAACAGCAAAAACACGGTGTAAAAACAAGACTACAGAGGTTAAACAGGTTGAGGTGTCTGGCAGCTCCAAAAACAGATGAGAAATATGGCCCTGGGGTGCAGCAAATTTAATCTCTGAGCAGGTTTATTGTTTTATCAGGTTTTTGTTTAAGGAGGGTTTCATTATATATAACATTGAGATAAATTTTTGCACGGCAGATTTACTCAACAGGTTTACTCCTTTACCAGGTCTCATAGTATTTTACCACTTGGTATGTGGGGTCTTATTCATCAAAAGGGTTTATGACTTATCAGTTATGAATTTTAAAAAGTTTTACTAATAATGCAGGATGTGCTGAGATTTATACACAGTGCGTTCATTCTGTCAGGAATTTTGTTTTGGAGCAAGCTACACTGGAGACGTAATATAAGCAAATTGCATGGTTTATTTGTAATGAGAAGACCTGGTCTCTGCAGGGCCCCTGCTATGAGCAATGGATTTTATTCTTCATTTTATTGTGGCCTGAGATACTCTAATGATTTCTGTGAGTCAGGTCATCCGTGAGTCTAAAGCTTTGTCTAAAATGTCTGTGGCCCTGTTCCTTGTAGTACAGGAAGCTCACCTCACTCGCTGGTTTGGAAGCACAGTGGCAGACTGGCCACCGAATCATTCTGTTCTGCAAGTGTTTTAAAGCCCCATTTCTTCAAGTAGAGACAACCATGGCTGCCGGTGCTGAGGTCAGAATCATTAATTTGCACTAGTGGTCATCCTTAGTACAACTCAGGTGAGGCCTCCTACCTGACCAACAGATATTTTGTAAAGGAGAGCTCCTGCTTGCCTGGGCTTAGTTACAGGTGTTTATTTCATCATGGCGATATGGTTAAGCCTTTGTGCGTAATCCCAGCAGAATGACAACTTTTGCAGTCCTGACCTACCTGGGTATCATTTACGATTAATTTGTGGCATTTTCCATAGTTGCCATCGCATCCTGGATCGTCACAAAAAATTTTCTATAGAGCCACCAAACATATGCTCAGTTTCAGTAAAAGATTTTCTTCCCTGTCTTCGTTGAGCAGACAAATGAGTGTAATCCCAGCAGAGTTCCAACTTCTCCAATCACTGGGATAGAAATTCCTGGCAATGGGACAAAGTTCTAACAGAAGTAACTCCGGTCAGTGCTTCCAAAATTAGATAACTATATTCTTTTTACTCCCAGAGGAAGTCCACACTGCAGAAGACACTGATTTCAGGAGGCAAGGTTAGCAGTTGGTTTTCATATCCTGGTTCAGCACAGAATCAACCATTCCTTGAGAGAAAAACATGATTCATGGTCAATGACTGGTCAAAACTTACTGCATTGGCTCCTCTCGGTCCTATGCCTCAAGTCTACTGTATAACTCCTTTAACTGTTGACTCCAGGACCACCTCCTCCTTCTGAAAACTATTCTGACCCCTTTGTTCCTCTGTGTGATTTGCATTTATTTTTCAAAAGAATGCCCAATAGGGTTGGTTTCCACAGTTCCCTCGTCATAGGTGTTGCTTCCCTGATCTTCATCCATCTGTGGTTGGTCCTTGTGACTCTGAGATGTTCCCTTGTCTTTTGAGCCCTGCGGTGAGGGCTGTGGCTGTCTCCACCTGCGCAGCAGGGTAGCAAGGCTCTCAGTACAAGGTGCTCTTTGGATCTGTTTCCTCATGAGGAGCTCAGGCAGAAGTCCTCTAAAAATATCCCCATAGTTACTTCCTCTCTCCTGGCTATTTTCCACACTGAAGCCAGTGAATCTTTTTAAATGAAAATCTTATCATGCCAACTTTCGAGTAAATCTGCTAATGCCTTTGCGTTTCCCTGAGGTCAAACCTCACCTGACCACTGAGGTTCTTCATGACCCTGGCCTGCCTCGCTCTCCAGCTTTATTTCAAGCCCTCTTCCCTCACTCACCAATGTTCAGGAGCTCTGTCTTCTTTCTTCCTGAGAGCTTTGAGCTCCTTCTCAACTCCGAGTCTCTGACCCTTGGCAATTTTCATCTATTCTTCTAATATCCTTTCCCCTACTCTTCACCTGGCTCCCTCCCCAGATCATTTCTATCATTTCCTCAGGAAGTTCTCCACAGTCTCCTGTCTGGATGCCAGGCACACATTAGTGATGAATCTCTGCACTTTCTTCAAAGTCCTTTTTGGAAATCTAGCTAGATGTTACACAAATACTCAGACAAAAAAATATGTATGTTTCCTTAATATAAATGTGAGTTCCATTGACGACTGGACCATGTCTGATTCATATCAGGGTCTCCAGGATTGGTTCAATGGTGTTGAGCAAACATTTCTCGAGTGGGTAAGTGGATGAAGGAATGTTTCTTGTCTTCCCCATAAGTTTTAAAATCTATTTGTGCTGGGATTCTGTCTTCACATTTTCATCTCTGTCCATGGCGTCTTGCCCAGGACTGTCGGTCTGACTGGTTAAATTCAGAACTTTGATCTCCTTAGCACTACCCTCCAAACAGCTTCCAGCCCTCCCAGAAGTACTTGAAGCAGAGTGCTGCCAGTGTTGGTTCTGAGATTTCTTCAGGAAGACTTTGAAGGGTAACATTTTCCTTGTTGGTTATTTGCTGTCTGTAGTTTTATGCAGTAGCCTCGTGGCAAACACATTTGCTATATCCCATTTCTTTCTTGCTGGTAGGGGCCAAGTTTTTTATTTTTGTGCTTGCCCCCCCCCAATGAAATTATGTTACATAATATTTAATAGAGCTATCCCAGGGCTCCTGGGTGGCTCAGTTGGTTAAGTGACTGCCTTTGGCTCAGATTAGGATCTCGGGGTCCTGGGATCAAGTCCCACATCGGGCTCCCTGCTCAGCAGAGAGCCTGCTTCCCCCTCTTTCACTCTCCCTCCTTGGGATCTTACTCTGTCTGTCAAATAAATAATTAAAATCTTAAGAAAAAAATGATGGAATTATCCCAGCCCCAGAGGAAAAACCCAGTTGGTATAAACAAATAGTCCCCAAAGCATGGTCTACAGAACCCGTCTCTGAGACATTTTGAGGGAGTCCTTTAGGTCAAAACTATTTTCACAATAGTACTTCGACGTAATTTGCTTTTTTTGCAATGCTGACATTTGCTCTGATGGTAAAAAGCAATGATGAGCAAAACGGCTGGTGCCTTAGCAGGAATCAAGGCAGTGGCACAAAATTGTACTAGTAGGCATTGTATACTTCACTACCATACCCTCACAGTACAAGAAAGAAAGAAATCTATTTTATTGGAGGATACCCTGATAACGTAGCAAAAAATACAATTTTTATTAAATCTCAACTCTTAAGTACATGCTGTTTTATTATGCTGACTGAGGAGGTGGGAAGTAGGCATACATCAGTCTCTGTTTACCAAAGTACAGTGACATGGACATCCCAAGGAAGTGTGTTTGGGCAGTAGTTTGAGTTGTGAGCTGAGATAGCTGTTTTTTTTTTCATGGAACACCGTTTTTACTTTACATAATGTTTGACAAACCATGGTTCTTCAGACTTGGGCATTTGGCAGATGTTTTCTCAAAAATGAATAAAGGAAAACAGTGAAGAATGTCCATTGCCAATGATGAAATATAAGCTTTTGTACTAACATTAAAATTTTTAGAAAAATGGTTATTGCCACTATGAGCCTGACAGTTCCCAATATTTTAAGAATTTTCTGATGAGGTTGGTGGAAACACGAAGGAATATAATGTTTCAATTTTGCATAATAAAACATCTCAATATTGGAAGATGGACACCACTGAGTGAATCAATATTTTCCAGATGGTCGATGTATGATGTCACCAAGTCATGCCTATGTAAAGATTCATTTAAAGAGCAAGATAAACCAATGGATGTTAGTGTGACAGAGTATATAAAAAGTTCTTGGACATGGCTTTCAACTCCATATTGCCCCTAATCTTCAAAGAGCTACCACTTGTTGAGTGTTAGTACAGTACCAAAGAAGAATATCCACGGTTATCTGAAGAGATTATTAGACTACTCCCCCCTTTCGCAACCACACATCTTTATGAGGCCAGATTTCTTCTTATCCTTTTCAATCAAACCACATACCACAATAGACTGAAGGCAAAAGCAGATCTGAGAATACAGCCACCTTCTACTAAACTACGCATTAAAACTTTTACAAAAATTAAAAAGAATACCATTCTTCTCACCATTTTTTTCATTTGGGTAAATGTCATTATTTTTTTATAACTATATGTTATTTATGTTAAGATATTTTGGGTTTACTATTTTTTCTAGGAAATAAATCTTTTAAAGTCTATCGTGTTAATTTCTTTTTTAAAAAGATTTTATTTATTTCTCTGAGAGAGTGAGAGAGAGGGACAGAGAAAAAGAGCAGGGGGGAGGAGCAAAAGGAGAGGGAGAAGCAGACTCCCTGCTGAGCAGGGAGCCTGATGCAGGGATCCATCCCAGGACCCTGGGACCGTGACCTGAGCCAAAGGCAGCTGCTTAACCGACTGAGCCACACGAGTCTTGCTCAACGTCGTTAAACCATAGGATTAACCAGCCCTGGAGCTGTCTGGTCCCTAGGTTTCTTGATATTTGAGAAAATTGGGCTTCTCCCATTGGGGGAGGGGTTTTCTTTCACTTAAAAGCCAAGAGCATTCTGATATAGGAATAGCTCCCAAACTTTAAACATATAAAGTAACTCATGACCAGGATGAAGAGTCCTTTTTTTTTTCCCCCTTTTGACTCTTTTGACTACAGAGCTCAAATTCACATCCTCCCCGAAGATCATTAGTACTGCGTGCCCAATCTCTAGGTTTTATATATGGCAGTTTGTGGGTGGGCATATGATTTTTCCTCCTCATAGTCCCTCTTACCATCCAAACCAGCAGAAAAATAAATAGCCATATAAAAGAGGTGAATGCCACAGACAGCAAGAAACTGCCAGGATCTATGCTGTGCTTCCCCCAAAGAGTCATTTCAGTCTATTAGGCACATAATGCATGTTTTAAAAAAGAGCCCGTTGTAAATACATATTTGTTTAGATGGACTGCAGCACACAGGGAATCTCCCGGGGAGAAAGGATGTATTTTACAACCTGCCGAAAAAGATCCTGCAAAAGGTAAAATAAGGGCACACAGAAAGGCATAGAACCCCTCGCTGCCCCAGCCCCCCAGAGGCTGAATGGAAACCTGGTCCCTGGACAGTGCTGCCCGGGCTGGCGTGACACTCGGACACCCTGACCACAGAGGCAAGAGACCACGGCCGCTTGTGTTACTGACGTCCTGGGACCATTCAGGCTAACCCTGGGACCCGAGAAGAGATGGGGAGGCACGTCCTCTGTCACCAGAGCTCCAGGCAGTGGTCTTAAGCCCTGACAGGACTCAGGTGAAGCTGAGATTGCTTTTCCTGGCTGTGGCAGAGCATGAACAGAAGTGGAGTACCCCCACCTATCTGTGGTTGGCTCGAGTTGCTACTTCAAACTCAGAGGAGCTCAGGACCTTTTTTTAAGGGGTAAATGAATTGTCTTATGCCCAACTAGTGCCACAGCTTTAAACAATAGTGACATCTGAACCCCTATCATATTATACTGGAAAATTCCAGGGAAAGTAGCATCAGTTTGATGATTAGTCCCACGTAGGAGGGGTCTTGGGAGAGAAAAGCTGTGTGCCTAGTATTGAAGTTCAGCCCCTGGGAGGTGTGGGGGTCCTTTTCTACCTTCATTCTGTGGATGCAACATACTTCCTCTGTGTTTCGCCAGAAAACATTGGCTTTTGGGTACAAATAGTGTGCCCCACTCCCTTCAGAGTAATTACGCCGGCGATGATGTGTACTTCCTGAGGCATCCCATCAAGAGGACCGAGATGTCAAGTTGTCTATTAATCAATGATGCCAAGATTGTTCACCTGGTGAAAGCCATAACTTCCCTGTCTCTCCCTTACAGAAATAACCCTGGGGATTTTGTAATTAGTGAATAATCTGCAGGACAGTTCTCAGGAATCATGTAAATATCCTCTCCTCCAGGGATTTTTCAACGCAATGATTTTAGAACAATCCATGACTGAGTCAATTATTACATTAATGTTTGCAAAATGGTGATTTTTCTAATGCATCGTTGCTTCTACAATCATTTGCTGGTGTGGATACGTAGACAAATATGTGTTACCATAGACTCCTGGATTCTTTTTTAGTCAGTATGCTATAATCTATTATTACCATTATTGTCTTCGATGCTCAGATTGTCTCCAGTTTGGCTCCTAGGAGCCCCTGGAGCTTAAGGACTTCCTTGCTTTTTATCATGGGCTGTTCCGGGTCAGCTTTCCCCTCTTGTCCTAGAGCTAGAATCAGCTACCTCACCCAAAGGCTCTAGTTCTTTGTAGTAGAGAATGGTATTTGTAAACCAGGATCAATGTGGACATTGCTACTGAATGGCCATTGCTTCTAGGCTATTTCCATACACAGAGCTAGAAAACAGAGTGTTTCTTTTTTACTTCTTTCCTTGTCTGTCTTTAACAAAATCATGACTTCATATGAATCCCTCCAGCTCAATTCCAATACCTCAAGTGCTTTCCCTGCTTTCCTTTAACCCACATTGGTTGGTCATTTCTCAGGGAAAATTCTAGCTCATGGCAATGCTAATCACACTAATGATATATGGATTTTCCCCCTTCTGAGTTACAGTATGCGCTCCATAATTTCAAAATTACTAATTATTGATAGCACGGCGAACACCAACCTTCTAACTAAAGTTTACTGTATCTTTGCTCGTTCACTTTGTAGTTGTCTTACTGATGTGTTTAATCTGAGTCCAGTCACATGAGGAAGTATTAGAGAAATCCAGATTTGGCTATGTTTCACAGGATAATTGCCTGGATTCTTCAATGTATCAATGCTAGTGAAGTAAGGGGAAAAAAGGGTGAGAGAAACAGTTACAAGTTCCAGAAGATAAAAGAGACATAGTGACCAAATGTGAATGTAGGATCTTTTATTGGATCCTGAAAGGGGGGGGGAGCTGTAGGGGTATTTTTAGGAAAAATGGATAAATATAGACTGTATATTACATAATATTACTGTATTCTTATTCAATGTCTTGGCTGTGATAATGGTACTGTGGCTATATATTACATTTAGGGAGCAAGTCTGTATTTTGTAGACACTTCTGGGTCCTCAGAGATACTTTTTGTTTTATCTCCCTTTTAAAGGTACAGATGATGAGAAATAAATTTAATTCTAAATTTAACTCATAGGCATGTACTTTTGATGTTTTATCTTAAGCTATGTCTAATCTACTTAGACCATCCAGTTTTACTGTGTTTTTCATTTCTAGACACTCTAAAAAATCGGGTGTTTTTTATTTTCTTTAATCCACGTGTTCTCTTTTCAAAATGTCTGTTTCTCCTGTTTCCCCTTCCATCCTGCAGAAAGTTAATTTTTTTTTATTTTTAATTTAATTTTAAAAGATTTTAGATATTTATTTGAGAGAGAGGGAGCAAATGAAAGAGAGAGAGAGAGAAGGGGACAGTGGGTGGGGCAGAGAGAGAAGGAGAAGCAGACTCCCCGCTGAGCAGGGAGACCCAGTGGACTCCAGGGTCATGACCTGAGCTGAAGGCAGTTGCTTAAATGGTTGAGCCACCCAGGAGCACCTCAAGTAAGCTTATAGATCCAGACCACTGAGGGAGTTTCTGTTTCCTTTCCCCATGTTGGCCTGTGACTTTTTTTTTTTTTTTTTTGCCTCCCCTTTAACAGAGGGTGCAGCTATGTGAAGGTCCCTTGTGGAAGGAGGCATTCTATTTCAAGCCCTATCCACACTAAGGCCAGATCTTTAGTCTTCATACAGCTTTTAAGCCCCCAGCCCTGGATTTCCCTAAAGGGTACTGCCATGGGCTGGATGGTGTTTCTTCAAAACAGGTCTGTTGAATTCTAAACCCCAGAATTTTAAAAGGTGACCTTATTTGGAAACAGAATCTTGACAGAGGATATCAGGTAAATTGAGATCATGAGCATGGGCTGAAATCTAATATGATCGGTGTCCTTGTGCAGAAAGGAAATTCGGACACAGGGATAGACACCCACAGAAGGAAGAGGATGTGAAGACACAGAGAATGCAATGTGAACAGAGGACTGGTGTGATGGGTCCCAAGTCATGGGAGATCTAGGGCAGCCAAAGCCAAGAAGAGGCGTGGGACAGCTCTTCCCTAGCAGCTTCAGAGGTTTCATGGTCCTGTTGACCCCTCTACTCTAGACTTCTGACCTCTAGAGCAGTGAGACAATTCACGTCCATCATTTTAAGTGCCCCAGTTTGTGGTAGATTATTACAGGGGTGCTGGGGAGCTGACCCCATGTTGCCCACCGCCAAAGGACCACATGTTGCCCACCGCCGAAGGACCACAGCATTGGCACCTGCTCATTGCCCTTGACCTCAGTTCCCTCTTCACTTCTGACTCCTGAAGATTTCCTTTCTTAAGCTCAGCTTTGTATTTGTATTATTTTTGGGTTGTTCTGTCCTACCCAATGTTTCTCTGCATGTGTCATTGGAGAGAAGTCATGTTATCTCATGTTCTCCAGCTGTCCCCCATCGTTGACCTGTGAGCTGCTGGGAACCCAAAGGACTACAAGACAGACATTTCCAGAATAAAGAGGCAGCCCTGAATGAATGCTTCCCACTAGTACCACTGTGAGTGTCACCTAGTGGTAGGGCCTACAGCATGTTGCATTGGACTCAGATCTGGGCTAGATGCACATGAACCCCAGGCTGACTGAGGCCCGAGTGAGGGACGCAGTGAATAAAGCTGGCTGGGTATATCAAATCCCAGTTACTTTGAACCCCTCAGACTTCATGGTGTCACTGTTCTTTTTCTTTGAAAGCAAGCTGGGTCTCCCGTTCTTAATTCTACAGTTGTGTACTCATGTCAAGCAAACTTAATGCCAAGTGGCAACAGTCTTCCAAGGCCTGAAGAGGCAGGTCAGGGTAAAGTAAGGTGTGTCCACTGTAGGGTGGCTGCTGTTTGTGAAATATTATCAGATTACTCTTATTTTTCAAAAAAAGGAGTTCAGATCTTGATGTGAAATATCTTGATTTTGGAATGTTGGCACTAAGAAAGAATTCAAAAAATTTTAAAACATTGGTCAAACAAAATATAGGTATATGCTTGTTTCAACAATTTACGGAACACGATTTGATGATTGCCTTTTCAAAACTACTAGTGATATAGCTTTTCTGAGGAGGAAAACTATTCTATAAAACAATGACAGACGTTTGCAGTCTTCTTTACCCCTCTTCGTCGCAAATAGCACATTTCCCTCTGGCAAAAAGCAAATTCTAAGCAGTGGCACTTTTGTTGGCCTTTTACGTATTTTTTAAATGCAGAGAAACTCTTGGTTTTAAAGGCATGTTTTCCTTTAAGGAAAATGTTAAAGAATGCAATTAATTGGAAACAGACATCGCTTGACCCCCAAGTTCTGAAAACAGACAGGGAAACTCAAGGTCAACTTTGAAATTCCAAGTTTAATTTACTCTGTTGTTTTTCTTCCTTCTCCCTCCCCAGAACACTCTATATTTTGCTAGCCTCTGTCAGAGAAATATAGCTTCATTTTGATCTCCCTCCTTGGGAGGGGGTGTTAAGTAATCATGACTCTGAAGAGGCCATTTCACAGAGAGACACCTGCTCTCACCTGTGGGCTGTTGTATCACGAGGGATGTCTGGGCATTGTTTTCTGAGTCATAGGAGGTGAACTAACTTGTTCCTGAGTTTGAGGGACATACTCTAAGCTCTTCTAAGTCAAAGGTTAGCAGTGCTTGGGTTCAACGTGCTTAGGATTCAGGTCTGCCCACTTGTCCCCTACAGTAGGAATGAGGAGAAGCTTCAGTGACAGCATGGAGAGTCTGTACTGACACTGTTGTGCCACTTTCATTCTTTATGGGTCAAAGGAAGCAGAGAGCTCCAGCTGGCCACCCATTTAACCCAACCAGCCTCTCAGATGTGATTCTGACACTGCTTGTCCTTCTCAATGTCTGTTTTGGGGCAGTGCCTCTGATACGTTTTGTCTTTCCTAATAACGAAGTGTAGGTTCATCAATTTGGAAGTTTCTCCATGGTTTCAGCCTGAATGATCTCTCCAGCCTGAGGGTTTCATAATCTCCTTTTCAACGGAAGTCTTTTATCCGCCATAGAGAACACTTCCGTTCTCTCTGTACCTTTGCCCATGGCCTTCATAGTCAGTTGGTTTGCAGGATCTGCGGCCCTGTGAAACAGCTCTGTGGATTCTAAGGGTTGGTGAAAAGTATGCCTTTAAATGTGTGCCTTCTCCTTTATTCCCATTAACCTTCCATAGGAAACTTCTTCAACATCTGTTGCCCCTCTCTATCAGCCTGTCTACCCTCTCACACCATCATTCCCATAATTCAGCCAGAATGAGCTTTCTAAGACAAATGCTGACCACATCATGACCAAGGTTTAACGTTTTGATGACTCTGTTACATAGAGAACAAAAGTCAAAACCTATAGCATAGCAATGAAGAGCCTTCAGAACCTATCCTTTACCAAGTTTACCAAATTTTTCTCTTGGCCTGATGCCTCCATTCAGACAACATCAAAATGTTTTATGTACACCAGGTAGAAGCAGCATAGCGGACAAGAGAATTTAGTTCGTCTTATAGAAAGTAATTTTATATACCCAAGATCATGATTTCGTAACATATAAAGCAAAAGTAGTAGAAATATAGAAAGACTGTAATAAATTCTTGTTTATACTGAGAGATATTTGCCTGACCTCTCTCAGAATTGAAGAAATTAAGAACATACAGACTAAAATAAAAATGAGAGCCAAATGTACACCTCAAACATGTACACTTGTATGTCAATTATATCTTCATAAATCGAGGAAAAAATAAAAATGAGAAATGTTAAAAAGATTTGAATAATCAATAATGAACTTGGCTGTATATATGTTTGCATATATGCACACACTTCTAAGCAAAAAGAAAACTCACATTTGTGTCAAACACGCATGAAATATTTGCAAAAGTGACCATGCATTGAAGCCACAAGGAAAATTCCTATTAACGCCTCGAATCAGAAATACCATGGATCGTAAAAAGAGATCGCATTAAAAATGCAGACCTCTAAAATCATCTATGAGTTAAAAAGAAGATAAAATCAAAATAATAAATCTATGAAAAATAAGAGTCATACAAATATTTTGGTAAAACAACTAATGGCAACTGAATTTTAAGCTTAAAAGGAATTTTAAGGGTATATACTAGATAATTAAAATGGTGAAAACTAAATGAACCAAATATGTAATTCAAGAAGCTGGAGAAAATATAATAATAAAAACCCAAAGAAATTAGGAAAACATTGATGATATTAACAAATTCAAAATTTATGAAAGTTCTTTAAAATGCATCATTAGCTTTAATATCTGGTTTCAAAAAGACAAAAAATGTCTGACTGGTATGGTAAAAAAAATAGGATATATAAAGATAGATAATATTAAAAATGAGGAAAAGAATGTAACTTCAGCTAATGAGATTGTAAAATTAAGTAAATATTATTGACTCTTAAATATAGGTAAAATAGAAAATTTTCTAGTAAATACAAAAATTAGTAAGATTGATTTAACTGGATAACCTTTGCTTAAAAAAGCAAAATTTGTAGAAGAATTTTTTTAAATAGCATAAAAAAAAGCTTTCTTAAAAATGGCTCCAGATCTAGACCATCTGTAGATAAGTTGTACTAAAACTTCAATAAAATGGGTAATACTTATATTTCACAGAATCTTTCCCAACTATTCTACAATAGTAATATTTCCCTGACACTAGAAGACCAAAGTACCATAAAAAAGAGAACTTCCTTTATTTAATGTATAAGCATAGATACAAAAACTCTAGATAAGATATAATCATGAAACTTTTTATTAAGTTGAGTTTATCTTGGGAATGTGAGGATAGTTACATCTTCAGAAATCTATTTCTGTAATTAATGAAATTAAAAGATTAAAATAGACATGTCATTTGAGTAGGCATTAAGTAAAATTAATCTCTCATTCATGATTTTTAAAAGCCATGGTAAACTGAGAAAGGAAAAAAAAATTTTTAACCCAATAAAAAGGTTAAGAAATAGAAATTAAACATGTAAAATTAGGAATATTTTATTTGATTTTGTTAAGAAACTAGACAAGAAACTCACTGAAGTCCCAGCCACTACATAGAGAAATGAAATTAAGTGAGTAGATAAAATACTGTAATAGAAAAAAAAAATCACTATTTAGAATTAGTATGTATACATACTTGACAAATCTAAGTAAATTCCTTGGAATTATTATTTGAAGGTAGATGGATACAAGATAAATATAGAAAAACAGAATTTCTAAACAACAAGAACAATAAGAGATACACAGTAAAAATAACTCATTTGATAACAACGAAACACATACATCATCTAGAAAAAAGCTAATAGTGCGTGTGCAGGACTTGTAGAAACAAAACTATAAATGCTTATAAACGACACAAAGGCAAGAAGGTAACTGAAGAGTCCTCAGAAGTAGGAAGACTTATTTGTGCAAACTTGTCAAATCTCCCCACATTAATTGTCTATTCAATATTCAGTGGTTTCCTATCTTGGACTGAGGACTTCTTCCCTAGGAAGTAAAACTAGAGACAAAGACTTGCCTGTAGGGAGTTTATTTTAGGAAATGATCCAGCAGCCTCTGGAATAAAAAGGGCTGCTGGGGCACCTGGGTAGCTCAGTGGGTTAAACCTCTGCCTTCGGCTCAGGTCATGATCTCAGGGTCCTGGGATCAAGCCCCGCATCGGGCTCTCTGCTCGGCAGGGAGCATGCTTTCCCTCTCTCTCTCTCTCTCTCTGCCTATTTGTGATCTCTCTCTCTGTCAAATAAATAAATAAAAATCTTAAAAAAAAAGGGGGGGTTTTCTGAGGACATCACAATGGGGTCTGATACCTCTCCCAATCAAATCCCAGTAACAGATTTTTAAAGAAATGTGACAAGCAGATTCTGAGACCATAGGGGAGAGACATTACAGAAGAATCCTGAAGACAGTTTTGAAAAAAGAATGTAGGACGATGTAGTTAGGCTAATTTCCCCACGAAGTTTCCACACCTAATCTAACAGCATGGCCATTGCAATCGTGTGACCTTATGAAACAAAGAGCGCGTTGGCATAACTTGAAGAGGGGAAGAAAGAGGACCATGTATCTGAGGGTTAAGTTTATGGCAAAGGCATTACTTGGCATGGGAGAGGAAAAACAGACCAATTACCCAACAATGAAGATGGTCAGCTATTCACTCGAAAAATTAGCCCTCTATTTCATGACATACAAAATTTCAATATCAATTTAAAAGTTACTAAAAACAATTAGAAGAAAATAATATTGGGGCATAAAAAGGACTCCCAAATAAAATGTGAAATCCAGAGTCTCTGAACAAATAGGTGGACATATTTCACTGTATTCAACACACAAAACTCTTCTGCAGAAAAGACAAATGATATATTGGGAGCAATATTTATAACATATATTTTTAAACATTCGAATTTTCTAATAAGCAGAGAAATTAAAATTAAGACAAGAATATCAATTTTTATACCTTAGAATGGCAACATTTTAAATGACTAGTATATCCTGAGCAGGCAAAGATGTAAAAAATATAACATGCTGGGATTAAGCCTCTGCCTTCAGCTCAGGTCATGATCTCAGAGTCTTGGAATCGAGTCCCGCATCGGGCTCTCTGCTTGACAGGGAGCTTACTTCCTCCTCTCTGTCTCTCTGCCTGCCTCACTGCCTGCTTGTGATCTCTGTCTGTCAAATAAATAAATGAAATAAATAAAATCTTAAAAAATATATATAACATGCCATCTACCATTTGATAACATCACCTGAATTTAAAGTGTACACACCCTTCAAACAAGCAACCTCAATTTTGGAAATCTAGTTTACAGAAACACTTCCACGAGTGTGCAAGGACCTAATATATGAAATTTCATATCAAAGTCTTATTTTTTAATAATGAAAAAGTTAGAAGCACCTTAAATATTTTATAATAAATTATGGTATATCCATATTATGAAACACTAAACGGCTGTTAAAAAATAATGTGTATTGGTTTTGAAATACCTATGAAATGAATTAGGTAAAAAAATTAGGGTTCAGGTTAATATACATGATAGAGCTTTAAAGTTAATACAATAAAATATATCTTCTATCATCCATATATATTACACATTGTAAATATCTATGGAAATGTGTAGAAACAAACGACTGGAAAGAGGTACCTCTAATTGTTCCATAGTGCTTACATTTGGGGAGGAGCACAGAGGTGGGGATAAGCTAAATAAATTCATTTATTCTATGTATTTCAGTGATGCCTAATTTTCTTTTTACCATTTTATGTTACTGAGAAAAAAAATAAAGTAAAAAAATATATAAAGGTGTGCAATTTTATTACCAAATATCACTTTCTTCCCACCTTCACTAAATAAATGCTGAACAAATATTTAAATATACCAGCATGGAGGGGCCTCTAATTATCAGCTTGCCTAGGGCACCTCTGTGTGTCCATTGGATCTGCTCCCATTGGACTGCCTCCGGGTGGGGCAGGAGAGGTATATGAGGGCAGGCCCGAGCCCCAGGGGCATATGGACTTCTGCAGCTACAGACAGATACAAGGGAACACATGTGCTCAGCAGCCCAGGTTCACCCAACTCCAGGCATGCTGGGAATGCAGGGAGACACCATGATGGAAAACGTCTCCTGTTGACTCAGGACCAGCAGAACATTCCAGAAGTCCTGTGTGAGGGGCATCCCCAGCTTAAAGGTGCTCACTGTTAAGCCCCCAGGCTCCCTGGAAAGTTAAGATCAGCATCACCTTTGGAGCTAGTCACAGCATGCCTGGAGGCTAGCTGAGTGGAGAGATCCATGGCAGCGTTTGGACTGGCCTTCTGGAGGAGCCCCTGCTTCAGATGGACCCTTCGTGCTGGGCTACAATTGCTCTCTAGAGCATGAAGCTGCATATTGCATTTTCTGAAAGCTTGACACATTACCATTCTCCGGGACACACCAGGCTTCCATTCCCAGGTATTGGTACTTGAGGACAGGATGGTCTCAGGGATCTAAGATGTATTGCCTTCCTGTTAACCGTCAATAGCTCGGCAATCCTAACGTCACACCCTGTGACGAGCTTAGCCAACAGAATGAATGAAACCCTATTTCTATCCTTCACACCTATCTGAGTCCTCCCTCAATTTTCCTCTCCACTTCTTGAACAAGTCTTCTTGAGAAGGTCTTTCTATTTGCTCTCAGTACAAATGGAAATGCTATCTTGCTACCCAGAAGCTTCCAGCAAAACTCGCTAACAGGGCACTTGTGAGATCTGAGATCTCATGGTCTTGATGCATGAATTCCGTCTATCACCGGGCCCTGAACATCGAGGAGTACAACCTGACGTCACTGCACTCAGAGGTCTGGAGCCTTCAAACCAGCATCACCTCCAGGCATTGCCACTGGCAATCTCTTGGTCTCCTGTGAATTACATTAGCCTTTCTGAGACTCTTATGAAAGTGGGGATACTGAGTCCCACTTAGTGTGGTTGGTGTGTGGATGATAGCATTCAGAAGGTGTCAGGATTCTCTGGCCTTTTATAAGACCCAATAAATCGTGGCCATTTGCAACTTGCACCATCGGACTCCTCCCAAGTCCAGGTCCGGGCACTGGGAAGGAAGACCCAAAGGATCCGAGAGCATGATTTTGCTTCTGAGACACATGGAGAGAAGCTTCTAAGAGCAGATGAATCTTCTGGTCCAGTGGACTTGTAGAGCTAGAGGCTTTCAGGCTCTTAGGCACCCCTACAAAACAACACACATGCACACGCGCATGCACGTACACACTCAAGCGTTCATGAGAACTATATGCTTTCTTTTTTTTTTTTTAAGACTTTATTATTTTATTTGACAGAGAGAGCAAGAGAGGGAAGCCAAGCAGGGAGAGTGGGAGAAGCAGGCTTCCCGCCAAGCAGGGAGCTAGCTGGATGTGGGGCTCGATCCTATAACCCTGGGATCAGGACCTGAGCCCGAGGCAGACGCTTAACAGACTGAGCCACCCAGGCGCCCCGTGAACTATATGCTTTCTCATAGCAGCATCATTCACATCGTGTTTTATTGAAAATGAACATTTTTATTCCTAGAGTGTGTTCTCTTGGAGAGAAGGACAGAGTGACATTGTCCTCAAGAACACAGTCGCGACGACCTCACACCTCTAAGTGTGGCCTGAGAGGTCTGGAGGACAGAGGATGAGGTTCTGAGGGACTCCTCTTACAGATCTCCTGAAAGGCAGATGCCTTCCTGCGGGGTCTGCAGAGGCAGGAGATCTTTCCAGGTGTTAGCGAGGAAGTTGGGATAGTCACTCCATCTCTTTGATTTTACAGGATTTTTACCATTTTTCCTAGAGTATCGTTGGAAGGCACAGACCACTCAACTGACCTCACGTTACGCTTAGAGTTCTGAATATGAAGTAACTCATTCTTTTCAGATCGCCCTAGTCTTTCCAACATTTACAAACTGTGGTGTCCTCTCTGATGTCTCTTCCCACTGTTGTTCCTTCCTCTGCCTTAGAGAACATTTTCCTGTATTTAAGGTCCATTTGGTACGGGTGGTCTTAGTAAGGAACATTGGAGACTGAAAACATTCCCCTCCCCCCACCCCAGGGTTTCCTAAGCAAGGATGGAGGTCAGTTGGAAGGTCGTAGGTTATTTCTCTGAAAACATGGGTAGGAAATGACCCCGGACAGCAGTGGCAAGGTTGGGGGTGGGGGTCACGGAATCAGGGAACACATCTCCCTTTTTCTCTGGGAACTCTGGTCTTGTATTTTATTCAGCCTCTCTCTATACATCGGTATGCTCATGCTCCCTCCCTCCCTCCCTCTCTCTTATCTTATGACCTTACCCTTTTCTGTTTCCTCAAGATCTGCACAGCCGTGACCTTCCTTAGCCTGCAACCAGGAGCCACAGAGACCTAGCTTAGACGCTCTATGTTCCACTTCTGAATTTCCAAGATAAAGAATCTAAACAGCTCGTTCTCCGGGTTAACGATCTCTGGGTCAGGGGAACTTCCCGACTCTCGGAAGGTCACCAAGGGTGGGCACCGGCCTCTCCACTTGGGCCAGCACCCAGTAGGTCCTCCCTAAAATGGACCAATTGACTGATTATATGCTGCACAGAGGGCTCGAAAGATCCGACGGTGTGAGAATCGCTTTCAGATTGTCACTTGCCCCATCGAAGAATAAATGTCAAATGATCCAGGCTGAATAGAGTGTTGGATTCATCTATTTTACTTTCTGTAGACCTTCTGGGTGAAAGGCAGGCTCATAAAACATGTGTATGAGCTGGAAAAGCTGGGGTACTTGCAAGGATGAATTGTAAAGTGTAATTTAACAACATCACTTATGTGTAGTGTTAGGATCTTGGTGGGATGCGATGGGCACCACGCTGGTGCGGGTTTTGCTGCCTTGGCAATTGCAGGCCCTTTAAGAGACACTATTTCTTCCCCCAGCTAAGTCACTGAGACAGAGGGAAGAAGAGAACGGTCCTTCTTAATCAGCAGAAGTGACCCACACACTTCCCAACCTGGCCGCCTCTTCCTTCCCTGGTCCATGTGAGCTTAGTGGAGAAGGAGGAAGAGGTAAGAGGCAAAGAAAGAGGGAACAGCAGAGGGGAACACCTGCAAGAGGTCAGGTTTCCTTCTGTCCCTGGCATCCCAGGAGGCCGGGCACCATCAGGCCCCCAAGTGGGCCACAGCCCTGGTCCTCTTGGGGCCTACACCCCCACGTCACCCTCATGTGACCTTCACCTGACGTCTTAGCAGCCCCCAGTCACCCAAACACGGGCCCGGACACACGGCACCAGGCCACGGTGGCATCCGATGGCTGGTTAGATTAATGATGTGCTTGTTTTCCTTTTGGAAACCCCAGAGCAGATATCTGCAGATTTAATTCTTGTTTAAAGGTGGAAGTGTGGGTTTGAATCTTGTATCAGGTATCACCCCCTTCCTGCTCAGCACATCTCCGGAAAGGTCAACAACTGGGAGAGATTGGAGTGTCGGCGTCTTCTCCCCAGCGCTGTGTGAAGACTTCTGACCTTTCCGGTGGGCCTAATTCCTTCCCTTCCTTCCCTCCTAATGCTTCCCCTCCCCCCCCCCTTCTGCACTATTATTTATCGAAGTGTAAAAGATGTTGTGCACACATACACATATTCTAAATTTAAAAAGAAACAACTTCTCAAAAATAGCACAGTACTTCTCAGCACCGTCAAGGTCATCAAAGTCAAGGGGAGTCTGAGAGACGGTTGCAACTCAGAGCCAAAGGACATGGGACAGCTAAATGCGAGGGAGGGTCCCGGAACAGACAAAAGCCATCGGGTAAAAACCAACAAAATCCGAATCCAGCCTGGGCTTTAGTTAATGATAATGGATCACTGTGGGTTCATGGATGACACGTGGGCCCTACCCATTTTAGATTTAGTAAGAGGAACCGCATGTATGGGAATTCTGTTTTAACTTCTCGATTCTTTTGGACATCTAAAACTGCTTTAAAAAACGAAGTTGATTCTAACGATGAAAACCCAAGACCAGTGCACACGAACACCGCAGGTCAGACTGGACACTGGACAAAGCATCATCGCCTTGGCTGCTGGGGCTTTAAAGGCGGGCAGGGTGGGGGCTTGGGCTCATCCTTCTTGGTAACCAGGAGGTGACTGAGCAAGGAGCTCATTACACAAATACATATCAGGGCTTGCTTGAAAAGCTAGAAATTACCCACGGAGGAGGACCCCGTGTGGGTATTCTCAGTATCCTGTTAGGCTCCAGACAGAAAGCATTGCACACACATAGTGCCCCGAAGGAAGAACCTCTAGGGTGTGGGGGAGGGAGGGGCAGTTGCAGGAAGAGGGGAGGCGGATTTTCTGGTAAATGAGCGATGCTCCTGGAAATGCCGGTGACTGTCATGGAGCCCGTGTTTCCCCCGCCCGTCTCAGGGACGCTGCACAGTGAATTCTGGTGGCCCTCGGCATCATCAGAACTACCCAACCCAAACGGACGCATTTGGGATACTAAACTGGGGCACCACCGCCTTTGCCTATTCTGTTTGAATACCTCCCTGACCACGGGAAACGGACGGGCTTTGTTCTCCCCATCCTGGCTCTGCCCGGGGCCACCATGCCGGTCAGCACCGCTCGGGAACTCCTCCCCGCGGTGTCTTTTCTCTCTCTCTCTCGTTGACATCCCAGCCCTTGAAGCGAGGTCTTGGTTCCTTTCTCATTCCACGATTTCGTTTTGGGGGAGCCAGAACACCTGTCCGCTGATGGCCTGCCACTCCGCATCTGGGCCCGGCTGACAGGCTTGTCTGCTTTGACTAATGATGTGATTGATGGACAAAATAAGGAAGAACATACAAAAAAACATTTCTGTCTGGTCTGGTGTGTCAGCAAGCCTTCATCAAGTGGCTGCTGAAGGTATATTTTGCTGCATGCCTCATTACACAGTAATGGCATTCCCAGGCAAAGCTGTTTCTTTTCATGACACAAGACAGCAGGCAGCTTTATGGGCGCTGGGCCCACCGAGCCCGGAGGAACGGGAGGCACGCGAAAGAGCGGTCATTTCCAAAAGTGCCTCAAGTTGCTTTTTTGTTGTCATGAATTTAATATGAATCAACACGATATGAAATGGGCATGAGGGATTTTAGTGACTAGTGATTTTTTAAGACTGCTGTCTAAACAGCCATCAAGAAGAAAGGGGAGGGTAGAATCGCCACATTTTCTTTCTCCAAACCTGTTGCAAAAAGGAGTCATCTGTCAATTTTATTGCATTAAAAAAGTACACAGAAGCATCTAGTCCAAACAAATGTCTTCTTTCAGGCTAAACATGTGGAAAATGCCACAGAGCTGATGCCGGAATCATCTCACTCAGCAAACCGAGTATTCACAACCCTATTCCGGTGGCCTGCTGGGGCGGGGCGGGGGGTGACATTCATGAGACTCACACAGCCCGCGCGGTCGCCTCTTTGTGCGTGTAATAATGATCCGAAAATCAGTCCTGGCTGGAACGAGGGACGCAAAGAACTGCTTCGTTCGACTAACAAGATCCGTGTGAGTTAGAACCCAGTGCTGCAGGAGGAAAAGAATCATGCTTAAAAATAAGAGAGAAAGTAGGTAAATTCTTGGCCTGATTTTTTTTTTTTCCTTCTCTTTCTTCATTGAGCTACAGTTTCAGCAGGTGCATGAGTTGGGCCACAAAATCCCTACTTCCTTTTTGCAAAGTATTTGAACTCTTCTTGATATTATGGTCCTTTCTTTCCTTCCTTCCTTCCTTCCCTCCCTCCATCCTCCCTTCTTTCCTTCTTTTCTTTCTTCCTTTCTTCCTCCCTCCCTCAGTCCTCTCTTCCTCCTTCCCTCCCTCCCTTCTTCCCTTCCTTACTTCCTTCCAGCAAATTTTCTTTGCCAAGGTATTTTATTACACACGTTCCACTCCTTTCTTTAACATGTTGGACTGTCTCCAAAGAGGAATGCTTAAAATGAAGTTTCATTTAAAAAAAAACAACACACACACACTTTTTAAAATTTTTTTCTTGCTACCGTGATGAGTCTTTAGTGGTGGGTTATTGTGAATAATATGTGATTTTAACGAGTTGTGATTAGACAAAACTCTCTTCCTATAATAAATACCAGGTAATAAATTAGAAAATGTATATGAGATTTTTATTCCTATTTAAAAAGAGAGAAAGACATAAATGCAAAATCTTGTTATGATAAATGTAAGAGATAATCTTTTAACATGCATTTAATTTGCTGTGAGAGTATAAGACAGCTGTTCAAGCTTCCGTGTCTATGTTGACACGGCATCGCACCAGCCAGTCTGGCTCTGGGGACGGTGGCCACCTTCCCACCAGGGTAAATGCTAGCCGGACCCCCAGGGAGGCAGAGACATTCACACCAGGCAGAGCAACACACGTTTCGAAATAAACAGGTCACCAAAACCAAACCATCAGACGACTTCCTCTGTGCACCATAATGAGGACAAAGAGAAAACGAAGGAGGAAATGTGTTCCAATGTTTGGTTGAACAAAGGCAAAAGTAGCTGTCAACATCTTTTGTTAATTTCCCACATCTGTGCATATTGTTCATTGAGTTTTGATATCAACATATCCGACTGTCGAAGAAAAGGCCCCTGGAATCCCACTAGGCCCAGAGCGGGGCAGCGTGAGCAGCCGTCTGGGAGCGGAATGAGTCGGGACGCGTGGACACCTGCCCATGCCCCGTCACTTCACCACTTGGAATTCAGAAGCAGGTGGTTCTTGTAAGGGCGGAGGCCGTTTTTTTTTTTTTTTTAGCTAATAGTTTTCTTTTTTTTTTTTTTTTAAAGATTTTTATTTGTTTATTTGACAGACAGAGATCACAAGTAGACAGACGCAGGCAGAGAGAGAGAGAGAGGGAAGCAGGCTCCCTGCTGAGCAGAGAGCCCGATGCGGGACTCGATCCCAGTCCCCTGAGATCATGACCTGAGCCGAAGGCAGCGGCTTAACCCACTGAGCCACCCAGGCGCCCCAAGAGCGGAGGCCGTTTTACCCGGAACATGGTTTCCGTGGCTGTGCTCCACTCACCTTGGAGCAGGATGACTTGCTGCCAGGGCTCGCTCTCTGCTCCCACTGCCTGCACTTGAGGCCCGAGACTCACCAGCCAGCCACAGGTTTTCCTAGAAGCCAGCACCCTGCACTGTCCCTTGGACCAGCAGGCTTTGTGGGCACCTTCTTGACTGATGGCTTCAAAGCTAAGCATCGAGATGCTCCAACCTGGCATCCACTCCCCCCTGCCCCCACCCCCATGCTTGGACCAGAAACAGACCTCCCTTGCCAACGAGGCCTTCACAGACCTGGAACCTTTATTCTTGCCTTGCCTTTCCATTTCTGAGCCAGAACCTTTTCAAAACCCCAGGGGCACACAGCGGGGTGGGGCGTGGGCTCTGCGTGAGGGCGCCTTGAACGCCAACGCCAAGGCTACGACCCATCCGTTCTCCGGCGGGGTCGTTTGTTCCAGAGCTAGGGGCTGCGGGAGCCACTTGTGAGCGAGATCATTTAGCAGCAAAAATATTCTCTCTCAGCAAATTGCTTGGAGCCAGGGGCATGAAGCTTCCAGGTGGGTGATGGCAAGCACCGAGTGGAAGGAGAAGGCGACCCTAACCTCGGGTTATTTTCTCTAATCTTGTAGGAACCAGCCACCCGTTCACGGACGGCTCTATATATTACCACCTACATTTTTCCTTTTCCTAATCAGGTTTGTGTATCTTTCGTGATTGATTTTCTTTCACAAAACTCTTAATATTTTTCCAGATGCCGTCTACCTTTTGTCCTTCCAGCTGCCACTCACTTCGGAGATGTTCTCCGGATCCCAACAGACTAGAAACGTGTGTATTTTCTGCTTCAGTCTCTGTTCTCTCTACAGTTTTATATCCTCTCCCTATTATTTTCATCATTTCCGTCCAAGTGATGGCATTATTCAGTTTTGCAAAGAACCTCAAAACGCACTTGGTTCTTGTCTCTGGAACACAAAGTGGCTTATTTGAAGGTATATGGTTTTTAAACTCAATATTAGATTTATTTACTTAACGCGGGTGATTGATCTGAGAGATGTTTTTGCATTGAAAGGAGGCTTGCGGGTTTGGTTGGGAGATGGAATTTTCTTTTTCTCTTTTTTCTTTTCTTTTTTTAAAGATTCTATTTATTTATTTGACAGAGAGAGAGATCACAAGTAGACAGAGCGGCAGGCAGAGAGAGAGGGGGAAGCAGGCTCGCTGCTGAACAGAGAGTCCAATGCGGGGTTCGATCCTAGGAACCTGAGATCACAACCTGAGCTGAAGGCAGAGGCTTAACTCACTGAGCCACCCTGGCACCCCTGGGAGAAGGAATTTTGTACTGCATTCCAAGAAGCTGCCATCCAGGGCCAGCCAGGAATCTTGCTGGAGACTCTTTTCTCTGTTCCAAGCAAATGTAGATGTTGTGTTGGCTGCCTGCTCCCTGAAGCACATGGCCTGGGGACTCTGCTCCAAGCTCCTTCATAAACAGCTCCTTTGATGCGTGCGGCTGGCCAGGCAACATGGCCCAGGGTGTGTGTGTGTGTGTGTGTGTGTGTGTGTGTGTGTTTGAGGGGAGACAAGGCCTCCAAGGTGAAACCACAAGAGGACTCTGTAAGAAGTTGACCTGCACCAACAGCCATTAATCTCTGGACTGGAGTGAACGGATGCAGAGCAGGATTCCCCAGACCCGAGGGCCAATTCCAGACACCTCCCAAGCACCACTATAGACTGTGCGAGCTTTGCTGCCTGTTATCCCGGCTGCTGCTCCGTGGCCAGTTCTGGGAGGCCCCGTTGACTTCACAGGGGTGTCGCAGACAGCCCTTCCCAGCTGCATGGACCTCTGACCTCCACGCCAGTGACTCCTGGTGTATTCCAAGTCGGGGCATTCCCTGGGACTCACTCTCTTCTGCCCAAGTTTGTGTCGCTCAGGAGGACGGGAATCATGCGGTTGTTTGGAGCAGATATAATTTTTTTCCTGTTCTTGGCATCACCCTACCCATGCAGAAGGACTGTCTTGAGCTGTGGCTTTGTGTGGTCTCTCAGATGACAGTATCGTGAGATTAAGTAATTCGATGTACTCAGAGGTGGCCGGCAGAGAAGCCACACTTATGCTGCCCACACCTCCTGGCTTGCCTCAGTCCCCTAGGTTCTCACTTCAGCTTCATGGATTTGAACTCTGTAATGAGATGGTAGCCCATGAGCTTTCCCCCAGGTCACACCTCATGGGGAACCCAGACTAGGGCTTAGGGGCACTGGGGGTGGCAGACTGGCTGATGCCCAGACCACCAGCCAGGCTTAGTGGTCTCCAATTGGCTATCCGACCCAGTGGTCTCCGAGTGAATGACTCTATGCCCTGTTGGCGCCTTGGAAAGAGCTTGGGGATACGAAATCATGGCCGCAGGAGTTGGATGCAAAAAGCGACATCGTTTGTAGCCATGCCAAGATGCTGCAGACCCAAGGGCTGCCTGGATCAAACACATGGCTTTGTCTCCATGGTATGTCAGGTGGCGGGTGGGCCACGTCTGAAGAGGCCAAGACCCCCTCCTGCTCCGGTTCCACACATCTGCTTTCCACCTTGGAAGCGCCATGCTCGTGGCTCCAGCCTTTGAACTCTGATGAGGTGTGTGAAACACCCCATCGACACATCATATCAGATATCTTTTGAAATGAAAATCTCTTAGATCAGTTTCAACTCATTCCAAATGTCACATGTATCCTCCAGGCTGAAAATCAATCTTCCCTCTGCCCTGGATATTGTTGAAAAAATGCAGTGTGGGTGTTTTGGGCAGAGAAGCTGGCACAATGGCAAATCGGGGGTTGAGCGGGGGCTGGGTTCTGCCAGGGCACACCCTGGACACGGCCCTTCCTTCCACCCATTCAGGGTCCCACGAGCTTCTCCGTTTGCCCGGGGCTCCTCTGCCTGGCGCTGTCCTCCCCTCTCCTCGGCCTCTCTAAATTCCCCTTGTCCTTCCAGGACAACTCAAAGCCCGCATTCACCAGCGGAATAAACTGAATTCTTGGATTCCATTCGGATCCCCCCAATGCCTGCAATGTGAGTCACAGAGCCTGGTCCTGCCTTGGGCGGTTCTTCAGTGGGTTCATGTATGTGAATCTCATCCTACTAATGATCTTCTCCTCCCTGTGTGTCCCCGACAAGGTTCAGCTGAGTGCCAGACACCGGAAACTTGGCGAGTCTTTGTGGTTTGACTCAGGGGTTTTGGGAAAAAGAAAGAGATGTTCAATCTCAGTACTTCCTCCTCCTCTTCCACCCCAACCAGATCCAGTTCTGCCTCTCTCTATTCCAGCCACGTGTTTCCTTGTGTGGATTTATGCAGACCCCCTCCGTGACCCTGGAGATGGTTGTATCAGACCCACTGTTGGAGGGTTTGGTTAATCACCTGATATTTCTCCAAAGGCACTTGGTGTAAAACAAAACAAATCCAATGCACAAATCTTGTCATATATAAAACAAAAATGCACGCCATAAAAAAGGGAGCAAAATTTAAGCTACAGTGAATACTAACTTTAACATATAAATAAGACCAGGGACTCTCTTTTGACCCTATTTTGAAATGAGAGCTACTGTAAAATGAAGAAAGAAACTTAAAATAATAGCAATTTAAGGCAAAGTGTGTGTTATTAAAAGTTCGTGATGTTGAAGCGCCCAACTCCTATTCCAGTACGAGATTTAATATGTACTTTACACAAAAATAAATCATGTAATATTTTCATGGCAGACATAGAATTTTATGGCTTTTATGACTATCATGGAATTGGGATTCATATTTTATAGACAGCTCTAATAACATCAAGAAAGTGCTCTGGGAAAAATGGGGACTTAGAGAAAGACGAGCGATCACTCAGCAGAAGCTGAAATCAAGCATAATTAAAGCCCAAAGGTAAGGCAGTTCCCCACACCATGGGCTCCCAGCGGGGCCTGAGCAGCCACAGATGGAACACAATCTTGGCAAAATAGGTCTTCCCTGGTGCTGGTTTGCTTGATCCTGGAAATGTCCACCACTGGGATGGGACTACATTGGGAAGGATAGTCTCGGGTTTGATGCCCATGGCAGGGGTCAACCTCAATGTTTGCAGGGAGAAGATCCAGTTGTGGAGATGCCTCTAGGACCTTCCATCTCACCCACCCATCATCCCAACGAGCACTGTCCCCCTGAAGCTGGACTGGCCGAGAGGGTGGAAAGAGTTGGAAGTGACCCGGCAGCGACCAGCAGCTGTTAGGCCGTTTGCCGAACTTTGCAAGGATTATCGGCTTGAACCCTCACACCCACTCATCAGGTAGAGAGCTGGGGGTCATTCTCTATTCTCCTTCCCTGGACACCAGCTCCCCGAATGAGGCATTGGTGGGTGAGTGCCATGGAGAACACATGTCCTTGATGAGCTACAGTTGAAGACCTGAGTCTCGAATTGTTTTCCCTTCTGAACCACAGACTCCAAAATAGCTTCTCCTCCTGCTGCAGACTGACGCATAGGCTGGCCTCCGAGTGGCCTTGCTCTGGAGCTACAGTATGACCTTGACTCCAGTTCCTGGTCACAATTCTCCCCACGTCACAGAAGGACCCTGAGTCTCCCTGTGCTCACCTCCAGGCTGGTCCTCTAATGCACTTCTGGTGAAAGTGTAGCAGCGGTCCAGAAGTGACAAGGAGAGACCGAATGGAGGGCTCCCCATTGCCTGGGCCACTTCCATTCCACCTCTATAGAGAATATCATGTCTTGGCCATTCTCAGGAAATATACCCTTCCATATCCTGGGATGCATCTAGCTCCTTCCAGCACATCAGGTGCTGACCTTGTCTTCTATTCCCATTTGGCTTCTAGACCCAACTCCCTGGCTGTGTCCTTTGTGCAGGTTCCTCCATGCTCCCAGGCCCTGCATTGCATGCGTGAGCGGCAGGAGCTTCCTACCTGCTCACCCTCTTCTTCCTCCAGGGGCGCTGTTGTGAGCACCAGCAGCTCAGCAGAAGTGAAAGCTCTTTGTAAACTGGAACATGTTATGTGCAGGGAGGGTCTGGACATAATGACTTTTTTCCTTTTCCCTGGGGATCCTGTCAGGAATCAGGGAGGCAGAGGGGAAAAGCAGGAGTCTGTTCTGGGGTTCTCACTTGATGTTTCTGCTTCCTTGCGCCTGTAATTATACCTATCTATCCATCCATCCATCCATCATCTATTATCTTTCTATCTACCTGTCTATTATCTATCTACCTATTATCTATCCATCTATCCATCCATCATCTATCTATTATTATCTTTCTATCTACCTATTACCTATGTACCTGTCTATCTGTCTATCATCTGTCCATCCATCCATCCACCCATCCATCATCTACTATCTATTCATCCATCCATCCCTGCATCTTCTATTATCTTTCTATCTACCTATTATCTACCTACCTATCATCTATCCATCTATCATCCATCCATCCATCCATTATCTATCCATCCATGCATCCATCCATTATCTATTATCTATCTACCTATTATCTATCTATCTATCTATCTATCCATCCATCCATCCATCCATTATCTACCCATCTATTATCTACCCATCCATCCATCCATCATCTATTATCTTTTATCTACCTGTCTATTATCTATGTACCTGTCTGTCTATCATTTGTCCATCCATCCATCCATTATCTATATATCCATCCATCTACCCATCTATCCACTATTATATATCTATCCATTATCTATCCATCCATCCATGCATCCATCCATTATCTATGATCTATCTGCCTTTATCTATCCATCCATCATCTATCTATTATCTTTCTATCTACTTATTACCTATGTACCTGTCTATCTATCATCAGTCCATTCGTCCATCCATCCATCTATTATCTATATATCCATCCATCCACCCATCCATCCACTATTATATATATATATCCATCCATCCAACCATCTATCCATCCATCACCTGTAATCTATCTACCTACCTGTCTGTCTATGTTTCATCTATTTGTCTGCTCCACTTCTGCTCTCTGATAGGCAAGTAGCCATCATACCCTGTCTGAATCTGACCAGAGAGTCCTGAGTGTGTCACCACAATATCATGTCTCTGCTTTCATCTCCATCCACCTCCTCCCAGTCTCCCTTAAGCCCTCAGCTTCATGAGTTTTTATACAGGTGTCCCCTTGTCACATAGATCTGTAGCCCGCTACACTCCTTTTTAAAAATTGCATTAAGCTGTAATTGACATACAACATTATATTAGTTTCAGGTTTACAACATAATGATTAGATGTTTGTATAGGTTGCAAAACTAAGTCTAGTTAACATCTGTCCCCATATATAATTACCAATTTATTTCTTGTGACAAGTACTTTTAAGATCTAGTCAGCAGATTGCAAACATACAACACACTGTTATTACCTACAGTCATCACTCCACACATTACATCTTCGTGACTATTTTATAAGTAGAAGTTAGTTCCCTTTCCCCCTCCCCCAACTTTTTTGCCCACCTCCGCACTCACCCCCCTCTGGTTGCTGCCAGTCTGTTCTCTGGATCTATGAGCTCAGTTCTTCTTTTCTTTTGTTTATATTCTATATCTAAGTGATATCATATGGTATTTATCTTTCTCTGTCTGACTTGTTTCACTTAACCTAATACCCTCTAGCTCCATCCATGCTGTCATGAGTGGCAAGATCTCCTTTTCATGGCTGAATAATATTCTATTAGATTGATCCATCAATCTATTAATCTATATATCCATCATCTATATCACATATATATTGTATGTCAGATCTATCTATCTGTATATATCATATACTTCTCACATTTTCTTTATCCATTCATCTGTTGATGGGTACTTGGGTTGATTCTCTATCTGCCTATTGTAAATAATGCTGTAGTAAGCATGGGGATGCACATACCTTTTTGAATTAACATTTTTGTTTTCTTTGCGTAAATACTTAGAAGTGAAATTTCTGGGTCATACGATAGTTCTATTTTTAATTTTTTGAGAAACTTTCATACCATTTTCCCCAGTGGCTACACCACTTTGCACTCCCACCAGGAGTGCATAGGGACTCCCTTTCTCTGCATCCTCACCAATTCTTGCCATTTCTTGATTTTTTTTTTAATAATAGCTATTCTAATAAGTTTAAGGTGACATCTCACTGTGGTTTTGTTTTGCATTTTCCTGATGATTAGTGATGTTGAACACCTTCTCCTGTACCTGTTGGACATTTGTCTGTCTTCTTTGGAAAAATGTCTATTTGGATCTTCTGCCTTTTTTTATAATCAGCTTTTTTTTTTCCTATCGAGTTTTATGAATTCTTTATATATTTGGGATATTAACTCCTCTAAGATGTATGATTTACAAGTATTGATTTTCTTTCCCTGGGTAGGATGCCTTTTCATTTTGTTGATGGTTTCCTTTGTCGTGAAGACCCACGACTTTTTGAACGTGACTCCTATGTCCACTAGGACTGCTCTGCACGGGTCTGCCCTTAGGAGGTCGGGAGCCCCAACTATGATGACACCTATAGGGGTGCATGCAGGAGGAAGCTTGTGCTCTGAAGCCTGAGAGCCCAGCAGTCCCCTTTCCTGTGCTGGGCCCTGGCCCATCTCTCATGCAGCACTCTCGTGAGGCCTGACCTTTCTGTAGACAGAGCGAGCTGTCACAAATGGGAGGCCGTGTTCTCAGTAGAGGCCCCTTATACAAGATCCCATTGAGGGTGACACACCATCCCTGTGACTCAGGTCCCAGGAGGGATACAGTCCCAGCTGGGGGCTAAGGGCCCCTGGAGATGCCACCATCCAGAGGTCATCCTTTCTTCTGGAAACCACGGCCCCAGGCTTCTACCTTGCTCTAATCCTGCCTGTTCCTAAAGCTGGCACAGGCGTCAAGGGCTGTCTAGGAAGCACAGCAAGTTAGGCTGCCGAAAACCTCTCTTCAAAGGTTTATGGTCATTTACATTCTTATTAAATTGCTTTGATAAAATATTCAGCCACAGCCCCTCCATTTGACTCTCAACTTGGTAAGATGTAATTTGCAATTGATTATTGTTCAAACATTCCTGGCACCACATTAGGATCTGCCCATACAACTCACCCTCTCCTGGCCAGTTCTGAATGGAGGGAAAAATTGGTTTCTTTGACCTCTGACCTGGGTGAGGAGGGACCAATAGGTCTTTCGGGCATCAGTAATCCCAACACCCCGTCTGCAGCCGGCAGGGACTGAAATGGAGATGGACAGCTCTGAACCGAGCTTTATTTTTTTTCTTGGTAAGATACAGGTATTTTTCAGAGTTGGAAAATGTCTTGAATAAATGAGTTTCGTATATATATGTTTTTAATGTGATTTGCCTGTATTTATTTGGGTGATCACAATTTATGCCAAGTGAAAAGGTTAAGAGTCCTGGAAACTGAATTATTCCGTTTATTTGCAGACATGATACAGTGCAGGACAACAGAAGGGTGCATTCTCATCTTGCCCTGCCCCTGACCTTGCCCCTGACCTGGGGGTGCCTCCTCCGCCCAGCCAGCCTGCTGGCAGGGGCGACCACCCTCAGGGCTGCTGGATGCTCATTAAGTAAGCATTCACTGTGTATCTTCTGAGCGTTCTCTCCTCCAAGGCTAAACACCCAAGGAAGGGAGGGGGGGAACCACCTAAAAAGGAGAGGAGGTCACAGCTCCTCCTTCTCCCTCCTGTCATTGTGCAGGCTTATCTTCCCTTGGGTAATTTCCTCACATTCGCCTAACAGCCCTGGGCAGAAGCAGGCAAGAAGGCTGGGCTCCCGGTTCACAGGGAGGACCCTGGGGCCCAGAGAGCTCCCACACCTTGCTCAGAGTGAGGGGCTGAGTGAGGGCTCACAGTAGAGGGGCTAGGACCTGGTCTCCAACCCCTTTCCTGTCCCCAGCCAGGCCCATTTTCTTGGGGCTTTGGGGAGGGACTGAGCCATTTCTGACTCCAAGGAAAGGCTCTCAGAGTGAAGGACCAGCCTGGGGGACAGCTTGGACAGAGGGAAAGTCTGGACACTGGGGACTCCCTGCTCCCCCACCCCGGATCTTCTCTCCTTCTTCCGATGTGGCTGTGTCCATGGGCCTGAGCCAAGGCTCCAGCGTCCTCTTCACACCCACCGTCCCTGGGCTGTGGCCTCTTGGCTTGCTACCCCCTCGCTTTCATATTACGCTGGAGTAATTGGATATTGGCAACCGATTACTGAATTTTTCACGTCAGCTTCATCAGTGACTCTTAGACAACGGTGCCAGAATCTCTTTCAATGAAGAGAAGAATTATAATAATTTGCATTAATGTTCTGTGAGACCTAGAAAGCCCAGGCATTTAGCCTGCTGGGAAAGAGGGGAGGAAGGAGACCGGAACCCTGGCCTTTGGTGGGCAGGAATAAGCCTCCCCTCCATCTGCTTCTGTCCTGACCCCAAAGATGAGTGACTCCTCCCCCAAACAAAGCCTATTTGCCTTTGGCTCATTCCTGATGAATAGTGGGGAGATTCTGCCTCTGGATACAGGAACTAGGGAGGGCTTCCTGAGGTGCATGTGGATAGGCAGACCCAGTGGGGAAACAGCTCAGTAGTCAGGGAGGAGTCGGGGAGGGTGGTGGAAGGGGCAGGGGCTGAGGAGGTGGATGGAGCCAGGCTCACTGCCCTGGTCCACCTGCGGAGTCACAAGCACACAGTCCCCCTGCATGATGCTGGAGGCTATTCTCTAGCTAAGGTTGTGTGGGCGACCCATGGCAGGCCAAAAGCACAGGAAAGTAGAACAGCTCAGGTGTAAAGGACCTGAGTTAGCGAATAAATGCCCCAACCCCCCTGTCCAGTCCCCCCAGTAAGACACCCTCAGTGCACTGCACGCCTCTCAGAGGCCACCAGCTATGGGACGTGGCTCAGGTTGCCCACAAAGGTCACCTGATCCTTACCTCAGGCTCTGTTGGATTTCTTGCCCTCCTGGTTCAGCTCCCTACATCCCAAATCACAGCTTTCCCATTTCCTTGTCTCGGGATTTATTTCTGTAGCAACCCAGCCTCAGGCAAGCCTCGACCAGCTAGTGTAAGGTATTTGAAGACAAGGCCGTTCTGACCAGGTGGCTGAGGATACCAGCATCTGGGATTTTCAGGCTTGGGAAGAAGCCAAAGGCCTCCATACTGATGGCCTGCCCCAGGGGCAGCCTATCCCGCTGTCCCGCCATCCTGCTGTCTCTGCTCTCCTCCAGCCCTCGGCCCACACGTGCACTGGTGGTGGGCAATCTGATTTATCTGGAGTGTCTGGGCTGAGGAAGGGAGATGAGCATTTCTCCCTGGGAGGGATTTTCAGCTCATTTCACAGATAAAATCAATCAGATCTAAAGGGCACTCACTGCGGCCGCAAGAGGGAAACCCAAGCAGCAGGGGTGGGACGGGAGGCTTTTTCCCTCCCTTCCCGTCTGGCTCTGGCTTGGTCGGAGAGCAGCAGGAGCCACGGGCCCTCGGGCTGGGGAAGCCGCAGAAGCTGGGCTTCTCTTCAGGATAATTGGCCCAGACAGAGGATGGGTTGCTGTTAGTGGAGGAGGAAGGGGCTGGAGAGCTGGCAAGCCATCAGTCACCCCAAAATGCACTTCCTTTGTTTTTTGCATCGTGTTGCCTAGGGGTGAGGGGATGGTGAGGGGATGGGAACCAATGATAAATGCACCTGTTCCTTTCATTTTCCTTGATGATACCGAATGGAAGTATTCTGAAGCAGAAGTGGTTGGCTGATGGGAGAGCCAGCTCTGCTGGGCTGCCTAAGGCCTTTGGCCATTGTGTGGTGGGGATTTCTCATTGTCCCCAAGTGTCCACATGGAGGAAAAGCATTGGGACCCTTTGTAGGGTCCCACACTTTCTAGGCTGGCTGGGGTCAGTCCTGCTGCCCAGGAACTGGGGTCCTGTTCTGATACTCACCCTGCCTAAAATGTGCCTGAACTCTCTACCCCTGGGATTCACACCTCTGGAACATTCTGTAGCAGCTCTATGGTGTTGGACCTGGAAGTTTAGAAGGAATCTGGAGCAGACATCTGATTTCCTTTGGTAGCTTTAAGATAACAGTCTTGGTTTCATCTCATTTTCCCAGTTCCTTATAGGCAGGAGGGAGACCATTGCATCCTTATGAATGAACAGTTACTCTTTACAGTCTCTTGAAAGACCCAAAGAGGCCAGGCTGAAAAGGCCTATATCTCTTATGAGTGTCTCCTGTTCTCACCCCAGGAAGCAGCCTAGGGCGTAGGACTAGGATCCTGGTGGACACCAGGCCAGCTTCTGCAGGGAGAGAGCTGAAGGTGTCTACCAGGCATCCATGCCCCTTCTTCTGGAATCAGTAGCTGGTTTATGCTGGACACCACTTCTCCCCCCTTTTAGTTGAAGTGCATCTACTGGCCAAGCCCAAGTGATGGTCACTTGACTGAAGTGATGGTCCCATGACCTAAGCCAAGCCAATCAGAACATCTAAGTCTTTGAGGAGGAAAACACTTCAGATAGATAAATCCTCTCTCTTCCAGTTGCTAAAAGGATTAGATGGAAGTCTGGCACCGTGAGGCAAAGGCCTACCTGAGAACAGAGTCAATGCAGAGGAAAACTGAGGGAGAAATGGAAAGAGTCAAATGACATTGGGATGAAGGATCCAGCAGGGCCTGAAGCCAGATCTAGTTCTGGACTCCTGTTGTGTAAGTTTACAAATTCTCCTTTTTTTTTTTTTTTTCTCTTAAAGCTGTTCAATTAGGATTATTCTTATCATTTGCAGCTGGTATGTGGAGAAATACCTATGACTCAAAGGTAGTCTATCATATTTCCGTTTGCCCATTTCAAAAAAAATGCATTTCATTTAAATCAACAAACAGTTACTCAGCTCCTTGCAAGCCCTGTTCTAGGTTTTAAGTATACAAATCCAGTTTTTGTCCTTAAGGGGCTTACAGTCCAGAGTGGAAAACAGACACCCTAGAAACTATCTTCAATCTGAGAAAGTAGATACTCAGGAGTTATTGTTAAAGGATTGCCTAAAAAGGTACACATCAATTAATGTATGCTAATTAGCAGTTGAAAGCAATGTGATGTGAGAATATAAAGAAGCAAGAGATTAATTCTGACTGAGGACACCAAAGAAGGCTCAGAGGAGGAGGTGGTATTTAATCTTGCCTTGAAAAATAGGTAGGATAAGAAGAGAATGAGTGAATAAATTAATTAATAACTTAAAGCAACACTTTTATATTAAATGATCTACTATATGCCTGGGTGCAGTCAAGGTACGGGCAATAAAAGGTCAGGTTGTGTATATGTCATCCGCCTACAGGCTGGCACAGAAGAGAATTCCTGCCAATGACTTACAATGGAAAGCCTAACAGGCAGAGGAAGAGCTGATACTAGTTTGGGGCTTAAGATAATCACCCAGAAGGAGAATAAGGAGGGGTCACTTATGCAGAGTTGAAGGGAGTCATTTTAAGTCTAGAAAACAACCTTGGAAAATATTCAGAATTGGAGAAAGGAGGATCCTCTGAGCCTCCCCATGGCTCTTTTGAACGAGAAGTTGACAATGGGGAGTAGTGGGTTGAGGAAGTCTTGGAGAAGCTAGAACACTGAGCTAAGGGTTGGTGGTGTTTTGTGACAGGTGAGGGGAAGCCATTGGAGATTGTAACCAAGTGTGTCATGTCCAAGTCCGACCGAGATTAGTCCATTCAGGGGAGAAAAAATTACTAGAGGGAGGAAGGCTGGCGGGAGAAACTAGAACCAGAACCAGAACCAAAGTCGATGTTTGGGGCCAGGGAAGGAAGTAGTGTTGCCAGAGACCCTGGGGACCTGGCACTGGGTCAGCTTTCCCCTTGACCAAGGGAGCCAGCTTTCTCCATCTAGGGGGTGGAGAATGTGCCTTCCAGTGTTTCCGGGCCCACACCCTTGCTTTAGCACAAGGAAGAGAAGGATTCCTTCTCCCGTTCCAGTTTGGAACCATTCTGGAAGACAAAGTTCACTGGACTGTTTTGGGTCTTGTGCCTACAGAGAATGATTATTCAGACAAGGATGGCGAACCAATGATTCGCTCAGCTTGGATGGAGTGTCTACCTTCATCCAGGACACAGAAAGCAGGAATGGTGGGGGGGGGCCCTTCCTGGAAGCCAGATCCCCTCTCCCTCAAGTGGCAAATATCCCAGAGATGGTCTCTGGGGAGACTCTGGGGAGCTGTGAATCCCAGGTGATTTGTGTCTGCTTTGTAGACCTGGACAGGGTCCAGGAGGACCCTTGGGACCTGAGTGAGATGGGTAGGAGAAGGGATGGGGACACAGGAGGGGCAGGGAGGCAGGAATGCGGGTGGATGCTGAGCCAGTGGTAGCCCAGATCTTCACCACACACTCCCACACACATCACTCAGAAACCCGTGGTGGGAGGCTAGCCTCCATGTCTGCTTCACACCCTTCCCAGGTGGCTTGTTCAAAGCTGGAGAGTGCGACACCTTCTGCCCTTCTCCCGCAAGCATTCAGAACTGCTCCAGCCATTTTAACAGGGGAATGGCACGCTCTCCTCAGTCTGTTCAATGTTTCTTAATACGGGCTACATATTATGTTGACAAAAGCATGGGGGAAAGTCAGATTGAATGGACCACCTCTTCATCCCCTCGGAAGCCAGTCTTGGTGGAGAAATGATACAGTTTTAAAAAGTAGGAGCCGCAGAGGAAATATTTACCCACTTGGGGCTTAGGGCTAAAATCCTTACAACGCACCAGCTAGAATTATGCCCTCCGTGTGAGGGGACAGCAATTAGGCTGGCATCCCCGGCTTCGGCCCCAGCAGCCTGGCCGACAGACACGTCAGATTAATACATCACCAGGTATGAAAGCACAGTTAGAATTTGACTGAGGTACTTCCAGCCCGAGAAAGAGAACGATTTATCAATGCAAACTTAATAACATCTATTTGAATCTAACTAAAAATCAATATTTCATTACCAAATTGTTAGTGAGAATGAAGAAAAATTGCGGAAGTCGGGCAGTTTGGTGCTAGGGAAGCATCAGGAGTTCAATGTGAAGACGGAATGATTCATGAGGCCGCGTTGGAGTAAGGGTGAAGGAGGACGAGTGGAGAAAACTTGGAGGGGCCCCCTTGCTCATGACCTTGGCCGTGAGTGGGGGAAACACAAGAAAATGAGAGTGACTGTCAGTTCCCTTCAGGGATGGAGCCCTCCATAAATCACAGAGAGCCAGCCCAGGAAGAGGAGCAGCACTGGGGCGGAGGGGGCTGGCGATTTAACTCTTAGGACCCTGACATCTGAGTTGGGCTTCTCTGGATGGGAATAGATAAGGCATGGGTAAATCGGGGTCGGGGGGGGAGGGGGTTGCCCTGTGGTTGGTTTATGCAAAACAAAGAAGAGGGGAGAGAGACGGTGAGCAGTTGTCGTCCTGCTCATCCAGCTACTGTCCTAACCAGCACGTTTCCCTTTCCCATCAGAAAAGTGGAAATGACAGCTTGTGTCTTGTCTGACACTAACATAAATCAGCTAGTTGGAAGGTCTGCTCAGGTGAGGTTTGGGTGAATATTTTCAGTCTGCACATAGAGATCTGAAAATGCTTTGCCATGCCGTGACTGGAGTGGAATCTCAGAATGAATAAAATCCTGGAATTTGTTCCCCAATCTGAGATATAAAGAGAACCTGAGGGTCTGTCTTTGTCTGTATCATTGAACTCGCCCCCCTCTGTGTTTGGTGTCACTATGCTGACCGTGTTTGGCGAGCAAGACATTGGAAGAAGGCTCATTTGTTCTTTAGCAAGACAAATAAAGAATCACATAGATGTGCTTCTTATATGTAGTAGCTCCATGAATCAACAGGGACCTCTGCTCACTTTATTCACTGGGTAGCTGTGGGTGGGACCCCACACACCTCCAGTGGGGATCACAGTGCCCACCTGTGCACCTGTTTTGGAAATCATAAGAAAGGCAGTGTATGTAACCTTATTGGCCTATGTCTCGGGACCTCATTCAATATAATTCCCTTGAAAACATGAGGGTTAGCCTTTTGTGCCCAAAAGAAAATGTGCTGCATTTTGACAGAAGTTAGGAATACACTTTGTGAAAGTTCTTCTAGAGCACAGCTGGTCTGCATGGGAAGAAAGGATTTGAAGCTGTGGGTTGAGCATAAAGTTGTCCCGGCAATATGATAGGCAAGGGCAGAAAATTCTTCACACCCACTTGTTATGGAAATACAAAGTGCTATCCCCATCCCAAGCTCCTGGGGGTAGAGTCACAGACCCTACAGGAACCCAAGCCTTTTATCCAGGTACACAGTAGCCATCAACATTTGGAAGCACAGATCCTATGTCAGATACTCTCCTGAGCTCATTCTTGAATTTTCTTCATTTGAAACCCTGCAAGGTAGGTACCATTCCTATTGTCACTGTTGCATAGAAAGGAACTAGGGCTGGGGAGGCCAAGTGACCTCCCCCAGCTCCGACAGGAAGTCGCAGAGCAGGATTCAAACTCCAGTTCACCCCCCAAGCACATCACCCTCCTGCCTAGGTCAGGTTTTGGATTGTGCCAACATCCTGATAACCTGACAACCTGAGCCTCTTCTTCAATAAGGCACACTCTTGTTCTGAGTCAGCGTCCCATGAGACATGAGCCAGCAGTCCACGTGGGGTCGTGCTCCTCATTGTTGTTGAGTGTCCAAACTTACCTATCTCATGATTTTGAGTGAAGCTAGCCCAAGGACTGTTGAAAGCCTCAACCCTCTGCTTATGTATAACACCTTGGGGACAAGGCAGGGAGTCAAAAAATGAATTAAAACACCTATGGTACGTCTATAAACCACCTATGGTACATCTTGACAAAAGAATGGTCTGCCCACCCCTGAGGTCTGAGCAACCCTCCAGTTTAGGGTGCAAAAATCAGTGTCTGTGACATTGTTCCCAAGATTTACATGCAAGGAGGCTCTTCCATATAGGGGTTAAGGCAGATATCTCAGGAGTTGGTGGGACAAGTCATGGTGCCTTCCAGAGGTTGGGAATATGAGCTGGAAGTGACTCTAGTCTAGTAATCAGGAGGCATTAATAGCTCTGAGAATGGTGTCCCTAAAAGTATATTGCAAAACTGTGGAGTCCTGGTGGATTTTTCAAGATGGCAGCAGTAACCTGGCTGGGAATGTGCACTGGGGCCTGTACAAGGAACCCCTTCCATTCACCCTCATGGAATAGGTGGTGGGAAGTCTGTGGGGAAAGATCTTGATCGCCCCTAGTGCCAGGACACAGCGTTCAAACACACCACAGGTATAACCATAATTGAAAATTGGCTACAGAATCCCATGTGCGTTGGAACCATGACTTGCTATTTAGAAACATAAACATTTTGAAGTGAAAAGAAAGCAAAAACCACAGAAAGCATCTAGTCAAACAGCCTCACGTCAAATTGTCTCACTTGCACAGTGGCCACACGAATTAACAGAGAGGATACACAGAAGGTCGATACCACACACTAGCTCAGCTTGACGTCAGCGGCTGCAACCCATCAACTCCCAGCTGAGCATGCTGAAGGAAGAAGGGTCTCAGTGAAACTTGACCTTGCCCAAGCTTATCAGCACCTGTTTGTCAGGGATACACTGGCTTGCACTCTTCACTCACCAAGGGCCATTTTGAGTTAAGTGCCTTCATTTGGGGATTTGTATGGTCCCTGGGCTTTTCCAAGGCTTCACAGAGAATTTTAGAAGGGGTCCTTCATTCCAGTAAAATCCTGGCTTAGGATTCAATAGATAAATGTACAGAAATGCTTGGGAAAGTGGCTGTGTTGGATATCGCTGAAGAAGAGAACATTTGAACTTGGAACTCCTGAAGTAGTGTGTGTGTCGGCTGCTATAACCATGTGGAAGAAGGCGGGTTTCTCAGGACTCATTTATAAATTGTGAAATAGTGCAGGAAGTCAAATTGAATAAGGTATTAGATGCAAAGTACTTTACCCCACTTCCAGTATAGTGTGAGTGACTGATACATAATGGTAATCATAATTGCTTTGTTATTTCTATCACTATGGCCGCTGTTCCTAATAGTGTTTCTCCTACAGTTATTACTTAAACTTGTTTCGCTTTGCCTTGACTATCCTCACCTAAATTCACTATGGCCTTATGCACACAACCAACATGGCTGGGCCTTGAATGCTACACTTCATGATTTGCAACATTTCATCCAGATGTTTTTCTTGGTATTTAAGAATGAGGGAGATGTCAAGAAGAAGTGCTCTTCAGATATAAAGAAGAATGAGGTATATCTCCATCTAGTATGATAGAATGATTTCTGCGAGATATAGTTTTGTATAACAAAGCAAGATAGTGAAAAGAGTATATGGTATGATATTATTAACTCAAGAAAAGGGGGATATGAATACATATTTCATATTAAATTAGTGAAGTTATAAGCCATGGGTATAATTATGAAGGGAGGGAAGAAAAGGAGTGGAAGGGAAAAAGAGAAAAGCTGGACTTATCTGATTATACCTTTTTTGAAATACAAATTTTGCAATGTGATAACTATTTTACATAATTACCATACACAAGTAACTGGAAATAAAAAAAAAAAGGAGTTTCTAAAAACCAAGAACAAAATGAAACAGATGAAATGGAATGTGTGTATGGTTGATTATGTAACCTACAGAGAGAATTTATTTCAGGTGAATTTAAAACAAAGTCCTTAGTGGGTTATGTCCTAAGAACAAACAAAGGAATGAACAAAACAAAACAAAACAAAAACAAAAATAAAAATAAAACAAAACTGCAAACATGGTTTTCAATATCACATTGTTAGGGGTAGTGGTAACATTGGTATTATTATTCTGAAACTGACTTTCTCTCACACACGAATGTATTAGGAAAAAGTGATAAAGTAATTATGTTGACCTCATTAGAATATCATGAGCCTAAGAAAAATATATATAAATGTAAACTCAAAATGAAAAGCTAAACTGGAATTGAAAATACCAGTTTAAATTTGTGATCTATTTTTCTTTTGGGGAAGGAGAATCGTTTTCTATCTGTTCACTAAAAAGGCCTACACACAACAGTCAGCTCAGTAATACGAGGAATCCCTACCACCAAATTATGGTCTCTAAATACCTTTTTCCACCAAAATGGTTGGGTAGAGATTGACTGTTGATGTTGAACCTAGAATACCTTGTCATATACAAAAGCAAGAAAGCTGTCAAGGATTGCTGGAATCATGTCAAAAGAACATAGTTTCTAATTTGAGGTGTCTGCTGGCCAAAGATATGACAAATTCTGCTAATCAGACAGTGTCAACAAACCTGTCAGAATCCATTAGTTCATTGTGATACTTAAACAATAAAATTGCCCCCCCCATTTGGAGGCTGTACAATCCAGTCATTATTCTGAAGATTGGTAAATAGGGACAGAATTCAGCATTTAACTTGCCCTTTCGATAAAAATGTACCTCAAGGGAACCATGTAATTAATAAAAGAAAATTACCCTTTATACAATACTTGAAACTAATTAAGGTAGAATGATAGAATTCCATCCCTGAAAAAAAAAGGAATCAGGCAACAATTTTTAATGACTAAAAGAAATGAGTCACATGAGCATGCTTCCTGACAGAAGTACACAGGGCCACCTGTCAAGTGGTCTTACCAAAATCATAGGCAGCTTCTAGATCTAAGTCCCAGTTTATAAGAAATATAGGGAAGAGAGAAACAAGTTAAAGGACACAATGGAGGTGCAATCAGCAAATTTCAGCATAAAAGAAGTCTCTTGGACAAATGACATGGTTTCTTCAACGAATAAAAATATAGGAAAGAAAATTAAGAGAGAGAATTTAATAAATAAAAGTTGAAAAAATTGTAAACAAATAAATATGGAAATAAAATTTCCCTTCATGACTGCAAATGTTTGAAAACTTACTGGATATTTGATGATATCAAGAAATTATTCTCATTTTCTAGGTGTGAATATGTTGTTTTTTTTTAATATAAACTGAAATATTTATTGATGAAAGGAGGTGATACCTGGGATTTGTGTGTGTCACAGTAGTTCACATTGGTTGTGGTGCGAGGGGTATAAGTTGGGGGCAATAGAGGAAAGAAGACAGGCCACGGTGGGAATTGTTGGAGCTAGGTGACGTGTAAATTGGATCTCACTATATTCTCTTTAATGTGTGTGTGTCAAAATTCTTCCTACAAGTTAAAAAGAAAAAAAAATCTGCTATGTGATAAGCCTTGTTTCTCACACATCTATTGATTATATATATATGTGGTCTGGTACCCTGCTAAGCTGGGGTGTGAAAAGTTTGCAGTGACATCATCCTGTCTTTTAGGAGTTTGTTGCAAGTGGGGAGATAAGCCCAGGGTGGAGGGAAGGGTGGATGTGTTGGGAGTATGGAAGAGGGAGAGCTATTCGCCTGGAAACGTGCGTCCCAGGGTGATCTGACATGAGCATAAGTCACTTCCCTAAGGTCCTTTGTCTCTGAGCCTTAGCAGAGTCAGAAAGAAGGGAGGGAAAGACCCCTAGTATAACAGACCACATCACTAAGGATACTCCTTCCTGGCTAGTGAAAATGTGTTGCTGAGTCAGCTTACATCTAGTGGATCTCAACCCTTTATTTCATGGGTGGACCACTGAGTCACGATATGTGTGGGCCTAGAATAACACCTTTCAATAAGCAAAGAGGGCGGGCCCACTGGAGCACACAACAACCTTGAGTAAAGCCCTGCCCTTCTTCTCAGGAGACCAAACTATTTGATACTCCATGGGGACTGGGTGAGTAGAGCAAACCCTATGAATATAATTTAACCCCTTCACTGGTATTTGTGATATTTCTGGTTCAGGGAAGTGGGTCTTAAAACAGAAAAGGGAAAAATCACTGTGACCGGTAACTGGGGAGGGGTATCTTGTATCTCAGCGTCCACTGTTCCAAGGAAGGAAAGTAATGTTCCCTGTACCCTCCCAAGTTCTTAGCTGAGACCGCTCTCCCAAACAAAGGCAAATTAACAAGAGAAGAAAAAGAAGCAGATGTTTACTAACATGTATACCTCCAGTATATATGGAAGATACTGTGGCAATAAAAGTAAACTCCACACATGGCTCAGAACTCAGGCTTAAACACCATCTTGAGCTAAAATCAAAAGAAAGAAGGTGGAGGGAAGACTGGTGCTGGGGAGGTGACCAGGAAAAGCAAAAGTGACTTCTCCATTGAAAGGGGTCTAAAGTTGTCTTTAGGCATTAACTTTCTTACTTTCTAGGAGAAAGAGGAGGAGAAGCATCTTTGTAAATTGATGTCCTGTTTTGAAGTAAATAGATAGTTCTTATGCCGAAGTAGGATATTTTGAGGTGAGATATTTACTTTACCACAACCCAATTAAGCCATTTTAGTTCTTTGCCCTAATGTGCAGTTAGAGACTCAGGCTGCTGTTGTTCAGAGGAGCCAAAGGTCAGGTGGGGAAGCTTCCTCCCCTCCTGGGCCAATCCTGACATCCAGGAGAGACCCTTAGTGTGTAACCTAAATCAAGAAGACATATCCACACGCAGAGAAGTGACAGGCAGCTATGAAAAAGCAAGTGACAACACAGCTCTAGGCTCCACAGTGTGAAGAGGACAATGCAATTCACAGCAGGTTCCTGGAAATGGGGACGCTGTGATTTTGCCTGAGGCAGCAGCCAGCACTGTCTCATGTGACATCTGGTGGGTTCCAACCCATCAGCTCTGCCAAAGATATCATTCTGTGGCTCAGAAAGTGTAAGGTGGACACTTTCTCCATTTCTTCTTGCTATAAGTAGAGGCTAAAGAATTTGTCAGTGATCAGTAACGGGCCATGCGCTTATGTTTGCTCTTTGGTCCTCAAGACATTCTTTTTTTTTTTTTTAAGGATTTTTTTTTTTTTTTTTGAGAGATTGAGAGGGAG